>NC_082688.1:42345005-42677922 GCF_949987515.2 Delphinus delphis | reverse complement strand
TATGCTGATTCTCTGATTATTGTCTACAAAGAAAATCCAAGAGAATCTATAATCACACTTCTTTACAGTTCTACATTTGTCTAGAGAACTTATTATTTGTGTCAAAAGACAAAATTTAAAAAAGAGAAGTGATGTAATAGTCTCATTTTATCCAAAAGAAGGTCTTTTTTTAGTAGTTTCATTTTAAAATATACTTAGGAGTTTTTGAGTAATTTTAAAAATCAAGTTATATGTTTTCCCTCTAGAGCTACAGAGACTTCTAATGAAGTGGAGAGTCTGCGACCCCCTAGGTTCTTTAATGAAGATGGAGTTATCAGACCTTACAGGTTGAGGGATGGTACTGGAAATCAAATGTTACAGGTGGGTGAAGAAATATCTTATGAATTAAGATTAATATAGTCAAGTCAGCTTTTTATTTAAAGTAGCTATATAATGCTTTAAATATGTATTAGATTATTTGGGCTTTTATATGTTTTGCTTAATTCCATTTAAAGTTTCTTACATTTACTTAGGTTTTAAATGTACATTTATTTACTGTAAGAATTTTTTTTTCTTTTTTACAGGCATCAAAAAGTTTGATATGAAAATAGTTAATGCATGACTTTGCAAGTGAAAGCCAACAGTAAATTTTAGTCTTAAAATTTACAAACTACGTACAGCTGTTTCAGTATTTTGAATGCAAAGAAAAGCTTTTATATTGGTAACTTTTTGTATAGGATTTTTAGCAAATCTGACCTTTTTATAGGGTACTCTAAGTTCTGTACTGGATTTACTAGATTAGTCGAAAGCCATTGTGCCTTATGTGCCCTCACAGTTGATGGTACTTATCTACCCGGTTAGACCATTTCTATTTAGGGTGCTTCCTTCAAACCACTAACAGCTTTTATTCCAGATATAATCCTCATGTCCAGTTAGGTATGCATAAGGAAAAAAAAATCATGACCACTGCTATTGTGAATTCTTGGGTTCTCCTGCTTTTCTTTCGAAGATGCTCAAATGGCCATGACCCTCTTCCTGCTTTATGCTTGTGTGGTCTATTTAAAACCCTGTGGAACTGATAAGCAATTTACACGAAAACCAACATCTTTTAGTAAGGAAAATTAGCTTTTAGAACAATAGTCAGTTTGAAGATAGAATATTTTATCTGTTTATATAACTTCTACTTTGAAAGTTAGACTTTTAAAATCTGGATTATGCTGCAGATAACATACACAATACGATATACCAATTTAAAGTCGTTTCTGTTGTTTAGTTGTGAAATACTAAATTAAATCATTTAATTGAAAACAAGGAGGCTTGAAAATACTCATAGTAATAATAAATTGTACATATTTGAAAATACTCATAGTACAGACTTGAAAGTATTGCTAGTACTTGATATCTTTACGTTCACAGTATATAATTCTGCATTAAATGTACTTCCATAAACTACAAGTATTGTGTTAATGTGTGATATTTAGTTAAGTGGTTTTACATTGTGTTTAAAATGTTTTTAAAGCATCAGAATAATTGCATATTGGGATAGAACTGGCAATCTACTGAGAGATTGTGTTTTAAATGGCAGGTTGACAAACTCTACAATGACGGTATATCATTCTTTGAAAATATTGCAGAAGTCACCTATAGTTATACAATTGAAACATACATATCTACTCAGCACGTGCCTTCCCCTATTAGAACACAGTTAACATATTACTAATTCATTTTACTAAACTGAATAGTTATCAAATCACCTTTCACAAAACTATTTCTTGAGAAACTGTTTTATAAACTTAGTAGGAAGTAAGGATGAGTAGTGAGGAGAGTTTAGACATACATCCTCATTATTAGAGAACAGATGATAAGAAAGCCATGACATACCAAGTTTTTCACAGCTGATAATTTGATTTCAGTAACAAGTAAATTTGTTCTATACTTTTTTCCATTGATTGTTTTCTAAAGCTCTGAAGTTTGGGATTTAAGATCATGACTATTGACTGTATTTTTAAACATGCCTATTATTTTCATTAGGCCAGTTGTAGAATTAATTGCTAAAAGAGCTGTTTAAATGACTAAAATCTCACAATCCTTGTCAGCCATTACTTATTTTTCAGCAGGAGTATTAAACACAGTATTAGTCGGAATACCTATAGGAATTCACCAGATGCCTTAGGATGTTTGTGTTTGGCATTACTCTCTTACAGGTGTAAGAATTGGGTTGTTGCTTTAGTGGTAATGGTGCTTTTTTTGAATCAAAACTTTACTATTAGCAAACACTTTGAAATATACAAATACCAGTGCTGTGGCAAAGAAGTAGATGACATATAAACAGTATTTCAAATCTCATCTGCCTAGATTTAATCTGATTTAATAATAATGCCCTTAGAAAACATTTAATACTTTCAAATGTTCGTCCTTTTGTTTTCTAATTTTCTAAAAAGGGTGCTCTGTGTTCACTAAATTATATATGCCTATATATGATAATTAAATATGAGATACACTCTCTTATTGTGTACCTTTCTATCTAGAAAGTGGCACATAATTATAGTGCTTCCTAGTAGTCCATTAAAGCTACCTACTAGAGAAATAGAATAATTCTAACATAGTCACAAAATAATTTACTGGTATCATCAAGCTATTCTGTACATTAAGTGTACCAACCAGTGGAGTTTAGTTAAGTCTTATTAGGTTAAGAAATTATATCCATAATTACTGCCACACTTAGAGCTGAAGTCTTCTTCAAAATTATTGACTTCTTGAACATTTCATAATTTTACGTGTTTTCCAAGCAATTTGCCATACTTAACTAACATTTGTGCTTCTTTTTTTCTTTACCATGCTTACAGAAAATTCAGGTCTACAGGGAGTGGATTATGACTCACAGTAGAAGTAGTGATGATGATAATGATGATGACGATGATTAGTCAGATCTGAAATGTTCAAATTCATATGTTCTTTGTCATTTTATTTGGAATGTTTCATTAACATGTTTTGTATGACTACTACCATAATGCCCATATGGAGTTAAAAGTACGTTTTCCTTTTTAAATGTTTTTCTATGTGTTTTCAAAAACAAAAATGTATGCATTATTTAAGCACGGAAAAATGTATTTTATAGCCAAAGTAGGGCATACCATATATTATAGCATTTATGTGTTTTATAGCTTTGTAATAACAGTTTGTCTTTAAGATTTAAAGTTAGACAATTTTTTTTTTTAACGTTCACTAGTTTCATTTCAAATTATCTGTTTATTTGTTAGCAAAATGCTGTTTTTAATGTTCTCTGTAAATTTTCTGGGCTGTAATATAATGTAATTGAGTTAAAAAAAAAAAAGAAAGAAAAAGAATAGTAATAGCCAGTCAATATTTTATATTTATTTAGTATTTTAAAAGCATCTTCGTCAAATTTCTTCTAATAATAACAAACTTATATAACTTGAAGCAATACGAATTTGTTGTTCTATTCCAAAATCATATAGGTTGAACTACTATTATAAGAAACATTCATGATTTGTCATAAAGGTTAGATAGTGAAATAATTTATAGTCTGAGAATGAAGAAAAATGTTCTTTGGTTCTTTTATTTCATTTTATTATGTATACATTTTCTGAAACAGTGAACAAAGTTGGTTTTACAATCATTATATTTACTTATTAGCTTACATATCCATGTGCTATATCCTTATTATAAAATGTTATGAATTCAGGACAGAAGAATTGTTATAGTAAGCATAATTATATGTATTTCTTCTAGATAATATTGGGAAAATGTTATCTATGTTTCTGAAAGATGTATAAGCAAATCTGTTTTATGTTTTGCATACTGAAGGCTTTTTTTTTTAATTTCAAACTTAGATGAAACTTTTTGTTCTATTTTTCTAGTATATCAGATGTACTTAAAAAAAAAAAACTCGAAAAAGTTAATGACTGTTAATAGTATGATGTTTAAACCCTTATGACTGCTCTGCATTTGGATCAACAAAGGAACATTTACCTTAATTTATGTTAAGCATTTTGCTTATAATGAGCTTATATTAGACTGTAGTATATAATTGCCTTAATTGTTCAGCTTTTGGTTTAATTTATTCAGCCAATGACTTGAGTCTCTTCTAATTCTTAGGTTTATCAAGATTTTATCTCTATAAATCATTATTTCTTAGAAAATGACTATTTCAGATTTTTAGTATTGAGCTTACAAAAAAAGAAGCTAAAAAATTTTGCTCTTGAAATTTCTACCTGCCTAGTAGCATTGATTCAAATTAAGTAGAAATCCAGGTTGTGTATGCTAGGACTAAGAAATATGTGAATGTCAAAGAATTTAATTACTGTTTTCATCAAAATATAGTATTCTTATCTTTTTGGAGTAAGGTAAATAAATTAAAACAGTGACCATTAAAATAGTCACTGCTGGTATCAGAGACAATTTGTCTTTGTCTTGCATCCAGTGCTCTCTCACCCTTGGTCAAAATCAAGCAAAGTCTGCTGCTTCTACTGGAAGCTGGAAAGAACATAGTCTATTGTTATGTATTGTGTATGCCTGAGGAAGGAAGGGTTTGGTAATTTCATTGACTTCTTGATTCCAACTATGCTAAGCATGCGGCCTTTCTAAAGGAGAAAATGCTAACTGCTTGTTTGCAAGAAATTTACTGAGTTTCCTGTGGTTGGTCTGTGACACTGTACAGTGTCTGTACAGATTTCACAAAGGTCCTTATGAATTTATCTGGGAAAAGTTCTGGATATTTTAGCAGTGCCTTACCATTTTAATGAAAAGAAAATTGGAGGTAGAATTACATTTATTTAAAATCTCTTAAACAGTAAACAAGATTTAAAATAATATTCTAGTAACTAGTAAACTTTGTTCATGTGGCCTTAGGGATTCATCCTTAAGTTTTTAGCCCTTAAAAGTGGCATACATTCTTTTAACAGTATAATTGGCCTTGTTCTTTCTGTTTCTGTTTTCCTGCCCCAGTGAAATAATCTTTTCAAGCTTCTCTGCAGGTATTAATTATTTTTTCAGTTTAAAAAATGTATTTATTATGTTAATTTTATTTGAGAAAAATTTAAGCCTGAGGATTGCTCTATGTTTTCTTGATGGAGAAATAGGACTTGGACAAAAATATCTTCTTATTCCTCATCAAATATATAGAAAATTAGTTCAATTTTGGGACTTTAAATGAGATGAACCGTTCTTTTGTTTGTTTATTAGTGGCCCTGTAATTAATTAGAACTTTAAAAATGGGAGTATCCATCTAATAGTGAGAAAGCTGAGTTTGAAAGATTGACTATGTAATACCACACCTTTCCATAACCTTTAACTTTATTTATATTCCAAATTTCTATGTGGTCATTGCCTATGTATAGAAAAAGGGATAAAGGGATGGAGAGTTCTTCTGTCTTCTTTTCTAAGGGAATAATCACTCATTCTCTATTTTCCTTTGTGTCTACTTGACACTTGAATAACATAGTGAAAACTGGCAAGAAGAAGAGTTTATAAAAATCCTAAAATTGTGAACACCTATCATCATGGATAAATAATCTGTTTTTAAGAGCCTATAAATGAAATTAATTGATGCTCACATTGGTATAGATATAACAAAGTAAATCCAGAGTAATATTACTGACTTTCAATATTCCTTATTGAAAAGGAAGTTGGAATAAATTTCAATTTGCTTCTATTTTTAAAATAATCAGAATTTTATAAATTTTACCTTTTGAAATTATTCAAAACACCTATCATTGATGTAGTGTTGAGTGTTGACTTTAAGGTCATGTTATGAAAATTAACAGATGGAGTTAGATCTGTGAGTAGGACATCAAAGTTCAACATGAAGTATGTGCTGCTGTATTTTTCATCCCAGGGTCATATACACTATAGAATGATGACTGCTGTGACAGCTACTATAGTAGTTTGTCTGATTTAAGTCCCATGGTGAAATTTTGCATTATACTTTTCCTATAGTGATGGGAGGAGGACCAGAAACAACAATCCAACTGTTACTGAGTACTTTTCTACTGTATCTTCAAGCCACAGTTTTTTCTTTTATAGGTTTCCTTGCATATTTGTAATTTATTGTAGTAGTCCAAAATACTATAGGTCCTATAGGGTCTAAATAAGATACACAAATCATTCATTTAAGTCAAATAATAATTATGATGGTTATGTAAAGAGAATGTCAGTTTTATTTATTATCCTACACCTTTGAAATAAATGGAGATCAATTAAAAATGTTTAGATTGTTAATGTAATCTTTAATTTCAGTAGATGAATATTCAAGTTTATGAAGTGCAGTGAGTACAAGCCATACTATATACAACTTACAGAAAGGCCTGAATCAAAGAAGAATGAAACACATGATTTCAAATAACGCAGACCGTGTTAGGGAGCTAATTAGAATAATTTATGATGGTCATATGTAGGAGTTTATGGCTTGGTTTGTTTTAATGTGGTAGACCTATTTTCATGTCTGTAATTATCTCTCAATCAGTGTGATAAATTTATTTAACAATTATTTCATATCAACCAATATGTATATAGGAATAGTGTACCTCCAAATATCAGCTTTAAAATAAACATTTAATAATTTTATAAAATTGGTTTTTAATGTAACCATCTTTATTGCATATACATATCCTATGCAGTGAAATGGTAACAAAGATATCTACTAAATTTGCATTATGCTATTTCTTAGAGATCCTTAATTATTTGAGCATTCAAAATATAGTCATTGTGTTTTTATAAACAGATAATCAGGATAGTATATATAATTCTTAATCGGGAATGCTATGTTTTTATACTGTAAATTATTATCTATGAATAGCTTGTTAACTATATTATGTCTACAAAGATTTTTTGAATGTATTCAGTAAAGCTTGGAGTTTCTTTGAACTAAAAAATTTAGAGACTCGCACTCCATGGAAAAAGGTAAATCTCTCTTGCGAATCACTGGACTAACATTGATTCTCAATCTACAGTTTTAGTATTTTACAAAAGATGTGAAATTTTTCAAAAATTAAAGTAGATTATTTTCTACATTGTTAAAGTAATATATGCTCAGTAAAGAAAAATAGGAATAGAAAGGAAAAAACTTACCCTGTCTCCCCACCATTTATTATGGTGTATTTCATTTTTTAATTTTTATTCATGTAATTATGATTCAAATATATAAATTTGTTATATATTTTTTATTATTGTAAATTTTTATAAATAGAATTACTATTAACTTCTAAAGAGTAAAAATGTGACCCATTCGGTCCCCAGTGTGGGAAACCTGGTCTTTACTTATGGAATACATTATCACCAGCAGGACCTTTCTATGTTTTGTTTTGTTTTTTTTTTAAATGTATTTATTTATTTATTTATGGCTGTGTTGGGTCTTTGTTTCTGTGCATGGGCTTTCTCTAGTTGTGGCAAGCGGGGGCCACTCTTCATCGCGGTGCGCAGGCCTCTCACTATCGCGGCCTCTGTTGTTGAGGAGCACAGGCTCCAGATGCGCAGGCTCAGTAATTGTGGCTCACGGGCCCAGTTGCTCCGCGGCATGTGGGATCTTCCCAGACCAGGGCTTGAATCCGTGTCCCCTGCATTGGCAGGCAGATTCTGAACCACTGCGCCACCAGGGAAGCCCTCTATGTTTTTATAGTTGATGTAGAAGCTTTTTCTTTTTGATTGAACATATTTTTACCTTTTGACTCTGCCTTTTTTAAAAAAAATTTACCCCTTAAATAAATCTTCTCAAAATTCATTTGTGTATGTACATGTATGTATAATCTTTGTGTTTTTCATTGTGTACAGATATTGACAGCTGGGTTGTCCCATGGGGGTAGTATTTTTCAGCCATTTCAGACATCTAAAAATTTTATCTGTGTTTTCTTTGAATCTCTTACATGTCTTACAAAGATATCATAGATGCCATTATATAAGTTGTAGAAGGGACGCTGTTTTCGTTTGTTGTATATTTCTTTTCTTTCAGAAATTACAAATGTTTATAATTAGCTTCAAACACTGCCTTAATAGCAATTGGAAGATAACTACCTTCAGCTGATGTGGTCTTTCCCTTTACTTCCGGAAGAGAATTACAACTGATCTGGGAAAAAAACGGGCTTATCATAGGCAGTCAGATCACCAGAGTAGTGCTGAACATTCTTCCTGGCTTCATCTGAAATTTTGAGTAAGTGGACAAGAACTATGAGATAAAGGACTATTGGATTTCACTCTTCATTTTTAACTCTTCCTCTCCAGAAGCATACTTCTGAATGGGATGAGAAAACTGAAGAGAGCCAAATTCTGTTATCAAAGCAAATTAGAGTTAGCATCTCAGATAAAGCAGATGCCATGAAAAGATTACCTGTCCAACTTGGATACAATTCTCATACCTCATTTATTAGCTTAATAGAACTCTCTTGGAGAGTCTTTGGCACATCATTTTTGAAAGCATATACTTTTGAACATTTAGTAGTAAGTCCCACTAACTTTATTTTGGACCAGTGGACTAACTCACCCCACTTAGAACCTTCCAGAATTACATAAAAATAACTGTGTGAATAAGACTTTGAAATTGTATCTTCTTCTGGAGGTGATGGTCCCACTTAGGGGAGGTTCCAGTTTTCTCTTTGTCAAAAAAGTGTACAATGAATTTTTAAATTATTTTTTAATCCAGTAACTGAAATGAGACTAATTTGATTATTAAATCTTTTTCAAAAGTTTGTCATCATTTCATCCCATAAATTTATAAATATATTATGGAAAGATAAATATTAAAGTAGAAAATGTAGCACATTTAAAAGAAGTAAAAATGTTAAGCTCAGATAGGTTCAACTTGAGTCTTTCTGCTTACCGAGGATGTGCAAATAGAGCTAAAATTCTGCAGTAAGTTTTAGTTTAAAAGGTCTTTAGGCTTTATTTAGCTAAAGGTGCTAAATTGTAACCTGGGATTCAACCCATGACTTCTCTACTGATACATGAGAGCCCTACCTTACAATGTCCTTTGGTTACTTTCAACAGCACATAGGTTCTCAACATAACTTGAGCTTAGTAAAGTTGATTCATGTTTTATTTTAGTGTGTGCTCTAACAATAATATTGTTAGAAGACTTTATTATAAATTATGAAAAGTCTTCTTTATTAGCCAAATATCCTATGAGAGAAAAGCTGTTGTCTTACCAAATGAAACAGTTCATCTTCATAGAAAATTAGAATGGAGGCTGCTTTCATTCATCTAAAAACAAAATTTAATGTCATCTATAAAAGGAAACACCATGTATAGTTTTTTGCCAGTTAAGAGTCTTTAGTTGTAAATTCAAATGAAACTGATATCCTATCTGGTGATGATTCTGATGAACTGTATATCAGTGAAAATTTACCGCTAAAGAATCTTATAGGAAGCAGTATGGAGAAATGTACATTTAGACATTTTGTGCACTTTGAGTCTGAGTTAGTTGTTTATTAGTCTTACTACCTTCCAAAGAGATAATTATCCCTGGGTATTATATGAAATGGAAGTATTACAGGAGATGTGACACAGCTTGTGAACTATCTGAATCCATATTCCAATGAGCTGTTAAAATGGGATCCCACTTCATCTAGTGGAATATATGTATCTCCTCTATGCTAACTCATTTTGACAGTAAAGATACCTGGGGTGCAGTAATACCGTATGGCTCAGGGCCTGGATTCTGGAACCATGTAAACCTGAATTCAGTACTAGCCTTTTCCTTTTACTAGCTTTATAGTCTTTTATTCTAGTCTGATCTCATATTCCAGACTATAAAATGAAGATAATTGTAGTACTAACAGTACTTTGGTATATAATACCAAGATAATAGTACCTTGATGGTTTGCTAGGATTAAAAAGCCAGGTAATATATGTGATTATTAGTACAGTGTCTAATAGGAACTTAATATATTTTCATTATTCCAGATGAATAATAACCAGTGTATGCTGGTTCTGGTCATCATTATTCTATATTCCTCATTTGTCTCCTCTTTGCCAAAATAAAAGCCATCATTAAATTTTGCCTTTTTTTTTTTCTTTTAAGGTTAATAGAATAGTTAGAATGTTGTGACGGTTTCCACACATTAATTGGTAAGCGATAGAAACAATAAAACCTCAGTGATTTGGACTGCTCTGAATTATTTCAGTATTTTGAAAGAAATGTTATTCTTTTCAAGTTTATATAGTATCATGGGTCAGTAAATGTTCAATAGAGGTTCTGCTGGAAATGCATTAGAGAGACTTTTGTAACTATTCACTTACAGTGTTTCTGACCAGTTTCTCTGGCTCTTATTGTAGAATGTATTAGGTATGTTAATTAATGGTCTGCTGTTGTCAGTGCACATAATTATGTCATGAGCATAATTCTGTCCTTTCTCCAGACTGTTTTAGTTGAACCAGTTGGTGACAATTCACGTCTCTTAAGATAATAGTTTCTTTTATTTGATTTTATGTCACAGTGTTATGCTCAGCTGTCCTGTGTAAGCTGTCAGCATAGTTTATACTTTGGCTGACTGTCAAAATAGCTTATTTGCATGGGAGGAGACAAAGGTATGGGGGGAATTAAACAAAGCCTTATTCCTCTTCAGATTTGATGACACAGTCAATGAGATTCAATTTTTTTAAAAAACCAATTTGCCTCACATAATAAGCTAAATACCAATTCTTCACTTGTGTTTATATTTATTCTGCTATATATATGAAATCATTGAGCTTTCAGGTAATGAATTTCTATATTTGCCCATGAAGCTTAGTTGAATACCTTGTTTTTCCTGGCTATAGCTCTCAGATCTGTTATATTTAAAGTAAATTGATAAAACCTTTTTTATCCCTAAGCCTTAATCATATTACCCTAAGGAAGTTATACTTACTGACTACATTTTTCTGTAAAGAGAAGATTACAAGTCATTTATTTATTTACTTCTTAAATAATTGAGAAATGGCAGCATTTACCATTTTAATTTGTTTTGTTTACCTCCCTGAATTTTGTCATTTTTAAAAGTACACTTAATTTTTTAGTATAATCTGTTGATAAACTTTTCATCTTTCCCCATTGTCTCCAAACTATTCAAATTAGCCAATCTATAGAACCATTTATTCATTATCCAGTAGATTTTCTTGCTCGATAGCATTTTGTTCTTTATCTTTTTCATCTAGATGAATTTCATTTTCCTTTTATCACTCATGCTGCTATCTTAAAAAATATATATATATCTATATATATACACCTCTATGAAACTCATCTTCCAAAAGAAACAGATATTGATCAGATTTTGTTTTTGTTTTTGCTTAACTGTATTCTTATCTTTACCCAATTTTCTTAAATATATTTGCAATGAATATTAGCACCTTATATTGTTTGGGATTTAAAGTCTTCCATGTTAGTGATTTGTTCATATCTATCTTTTCATATTTTGCTTTGTTTTTTCAGAAATGTGTTTGTTATAGAACTGTGCTAATTCATAGCATTTAGATGGTTGGAAAGTGTTAGCAGTGTTTTCTGTATTACTATAGTTGTTAGGTATGTTCTTTTTCTAAAGTACTGGGACTTAACTGGCAGGAAATATGGATATTATTAGAGAATAACGCTGACACAACTGTCTTTCCAGTTCCTACTTTCTGTGTGTTTCTAACGTATAATCAATTTGGTTTGGATTTATTTATATCTAGTAAACTAAGGCTTACATACTCAACTTTTCTAATGCAAAAGGGACCCTTATCAATAACCATACATTTTGTTACCTGTAGGTTCTGACAATTATATATAACAAATGTAGTTTCCTTTGTGCTTCTCTGTTTATTTCTTAAAGTTCTTAAATGATGATGGATAATTCATATATTTTTTTAATGAATAAGGCAAAAAAATGCTTTTCCTTTAACACTATAGCATGTAAGTGAGGCTAACATGTCTATAGTACTGGCTATTGTACTTGATACTTCAGGCAAAGTCATTGATTTTTCTGCCTAACTTTGGTCTTGATGCAAAGCCTACATGTGATTCCTAGCCCTGGTTTTGCTAATTCTTCATTTATTTTAAAGGGTATCCCAAATTATTTTAGTAGAAACATTCATACCTAGTATCTGATTGGGGTGAAGGAAGATAAGGTATTAATATTACACTATTTGAACACTGTTAACCTAAAAAAGTTAAGCCAGCCTGAGCAGCTTTAGCAGCCTTCCTCAGCAGCATCCAGGGATATTGAAGACATTTTTGAGGTACCATGGAAACGTGTGACTGATACTATCATGGTGTAGTGAAAAGCACTGGAATTAGAAGTGAAGAAACCACTTTTTTGAGCCCAGTTTTGCAACTGACAATATGACCCCAAGCAAGTCACTTAAATGTAATCTTAATCTAATAACACAAGGTTGTTGTGAAGATTAGATGGGAAAGACACTTAAATGATCCTCGATTTCTTCATGTGTAAAAGGAAGAGATTAGTTTGGATGAACAATAATATTCCTTGAGGTCTAAAATTCCAGGTTTTCAAAATACTACAAATGATGTTTTGAAAAGTATAAAGCTTCATATGTAGTGAATTTACAGAGTCAAATAATTTGGCAGGAAATTGTGACCAAAGGCATGACATTTGTAGATTCTTTACAGCATGATGGAAGATGATGGCTGATAAGCTATCACATTCTCTCCCATCCTTCTATAGGATTTAGTTCGAAGTTGTAGCTTCTTCTCATTAATGCTGTTCTTATTCCATAGTCGCATGTTTTAATGGAGACTGACTAGCCAAATTTTGCTGTATATTGAGTTATCTTTGATGTGTTTATTTAAAGATTGACCATTCATGTTTCAAGTGTTGCATTTAAGGTTTTTGATGAACTCCAGAAAGTACTGCATGAGTTACTTTTTTTTAGCTTTTATTTATATCAGATGCTATTGTGACTATTAAAAGTGGTTTAATTTCTTAAATGTACGGATTAGATTGGGTCTGAAAAGTGGAAAGTGATGAAAGGCAGACTCAACTGCAATACCCAGACTTAACATAATATTGAAATAGAAGTTAGTTACTTAGAATTGAACCATTAGCTTTCAAGTTATTTGAAGATTGTAATCGATTAATGGGGTTTATAGACTCTTGTCTTCTAGTAGTAGTGATGTTCTTAAGGAAATCAACATTTGTATTTTATATTTTAAAACTTGGCCATATAGAACAAAAGAAAATACTTACAAGCTAATTTCTTTTCCAGTACCAAAAAACTGAAACAAAAGGATGTAAAGTTAAAAATAAAAGCTTCACTTCTAACCCCACCTCCACCGTTATCCTTCCCAAGCCCAGAGTTAAATGCTGTGAACAGATTTGGTGTGTTACCACCAACACTTCCAGAAATTCTTAGTAATTTATTCATTAAGTAAGTAATTCATTATTAGTAATTTATTTTCAGTTATATCTTGCCCATCTTTCTGTATCAGTACACACAGATCTACATTTTTTAAAAAAATAAATTTATTTATTTATTTTTGGCTATGTTGGGTCTTCGTTGCTGCACGCGGGCTTTCTCTAGTTGCGGCGAGCGGGGGCTACTCTTCGTTGCGGTGCGCGGGCTTCTCGTTGCTGTGGCTTCTCTTGTTGCGGAGCACAGGCTGTAGGCACACTGGCTTCAGTAGCTGTGGCTCGGGGGCCCTAGAGCGCAGGCTCAGTAGTTGTGGCACACGGGCTTAGTTGCTCTGCAGCATGTGGGATCTTCCCAGACTAGGGATAGAACCCGTGTCCCTTGCATTAGCAAGTGGATTCTTAACCACTGAGCCACCAGGGAAGTCCCAGATCTACCTTTTATTACCCTTGTAAGCAGGATTGTTTCTTTTTCATGCATAATGTCCCATTGTATGCCTATACTATAATTAAACAGTCTCCTGTTTCTGAACATTTAGGTTTTTTGCATTTAACGCAATATAACCATGAAGATTCCTATAAGTATGTCTCCTCACATCTTTGCATAAGATAAATCATAGCAGTGGAATTGCTGGCTCAAAGGATACATTTATTTAACTTGAATTTTCTTGATTTTGAGTTAGATTGAACATTTTCTCATATGTTAATTGTCAGATTTTGTGTTTTGCTAGACTACCTGTTCATATCCTGTACACATTTTCCTATAGATTTTACTCATTTTTCTTCTATTGGTTTATTCATATTACTAGAATTCTGTGTGTTATGAAATTAGTTATATATCACTGTATTGACAGATATTTTCCCAATTTATTTTTTGTTTTATTTCTGTTTATTTGCTTACTGTTTTGCTATTCATTAGTGTTTAACTAATGCTATTCATTAGTTCCCTGCGCCACCAGGGTAGCCCTGTGTTTTATTTTTAACCCTTCACTTTGATTATTAAAATGTTATTTTATTCTAGTACTTCTGTAGTTTCATTTTGTATAGTTAAATCAGTGATCCATGTGGAATTAATTTGGTGTAAAGAGAGAAGTAGGAAAAAAATAGAAGAGAGAGAGAAGTAGGAATCTAGCTTTAGCCAGCAAGTTGCTTGAAGCACCATTTACTTGAAAATGCATGGTTTTGACCAATAATTTGAAATGCTGTCTTGATTTCTTAAATTCCTATGTTTGGATATATAGGATTTTATAAAATCCTATTGCATTTTGGTCAGTTTCTGGAATCTATTCTTTCTATTGATATTCTGTATACAATTTCCACTAGCATCAAACTGTTTCACGCCTGCAACTTTATAAATTGTATTAATATCTGCTAGGGTAGTTCTCATTCTCTTTTCATAATTTACTGGATAATATCACTTTTTTTTCTAGATAAATTTCATTATAATATTGTCAGATCACTTTTCCCCCTCCCCAAAACAAATGAACAAACATCATTTTGGGATCACAGTGTGTATGTATAAAAATGGGGTGGGGGAATAACATCTTTATTATAATGAATTTTTATATTCAAGAATAAGACATGGGGCTTCCCTGGTGGCACAGTGGTTGAGAGTCCGCCTGCCAATGCAGGGGACACGGGTTCGTGCCCCGGTCTGGGAAGATCCCACATGCCGCGGAGCGGCTGGGCCCGTGAGCCATGGCCGCTGAGCCTGCGCGTCCGGAGCCTGTGCTCTGCAACGGGAGAGGCCACAACAGTGAGAGGCCCGCGTACCGCAAAAAAAAAAAAAATAATAAGACATGGATTTCCATTTTCAAATTTTCCGTTATTCCCCTCAGTAGACTGTTACAGCTTTTAACATACAAATTCTGCATGTTATTTGTTAAACTTATGTGTAAATATTTATCTTTATTACCCTTGTAAGCAGGATTGTTTTCCTTCCATTTTTCAAACTGATTATTGTTTATATAATAAAGTTACTGGATTTTGTGTACTTGAGTTTTCCAGATACTGTCATCTGAAAGTAATTTCTACTCTTCCTCTCCAATATTTGATGCTTCTTTCTGTTAATAATTTATCATTTCTTAAAACATGACCCATTTTACCTTTTACAAATTTATTTGCATAATTTATATGTTAATAATTTTTATTAATTTCTTCTGAATCTCTGGTTATGTCCCTTTTTCATTTGTAATTCCAGGAATTGGGGTTTAATTGCCCCACCCACTACAGTAAATAGTAAAGATACTCTTTCCTCAATATTAGGATCTTTGAAGTTAGAAAATTCTTCCATGCAGTTAATTTGTATGTTTTATCCTGCTGGGGTTTTTTTTTAACTTCTGTCTCCCATAAAAAGTCTATTGTATCAGCCTTCTAAAGCAACCTTATTATGAAGTCACTTGTTAGTTTTCTTCTAAATTACATAATTTTAGTTTTTTGATATAGCCTCATGGAACAGAATTTTCCAGAATCTTTATATTCTCTTTTGGAATTTCTTCAAGAGATCTAACATTTTTGGCTAAATTTTTGATGTATCTTAGTCGCAGTTACATTGCTTGCCTTTAAAAAATAATAGTCTAGCCTGCTATGTATTTTAAATAGCCAGAGTAGCTCCATCCTCAGAGCAAAATGGTATTGAGAACAGATTTTAAAAAGCCTATTTTGCTTATGTAGTTAACTTTATATTTTTTGAGACAAAGAATTGTTGATCATGTCATGGATAGTGTTTCAGCAGTCTTAAAGATAAATAAAGGCTATTGCATATGCTGGTCCTCGGGTTTCCTGTTTGTCCAGAAACGGTCTGCTCCTTAATTTTGAATGAATTGTGAAATTAGCAAAGAAAAGCATGTTTGTAAGGCAGATAATGGAAATTCCAGGGAAGAGGCAAGGTGGGAGCTAATAGTAATTTATGTGATGCATATGTTTAAATATGTTAGTGTTTACATGTGTTTTTGTACAGGTATGATCAAATACTAATCTGTTTTCCAAGACAAAATGAATGTGATGGTTTAATAGTAACTTCAGTAGGTTCCACTTAAACTTTGTAAAATAACAGTATCTTCTAAAAATCTAGCATTAAACACTGGGATAGCTGCAATTGAGTAATCTTGAATAAAGCAGTACGAATAGGTGCTTTTAAAAAGGAAGCAGAAGTGATTTTTTGAATATTCAACTTTCTGACAATATGTTTACTGTGTAAGTGCGCTAACGATTTGCCCCCTTGAGAAAGGTTTTTAGAGGATCAGTAAGGCATTACTTGTATTAGAATAGGATATTATCAATTTTCTCACTCTCACCTTTTTTTTTAGGTCATGGAAAATGGAAGATTTGCAAAATACAAATATTTTACCCATGTCATGATCAATAAAACAGACATGTTAATGATAACCAAAAGGTAACTTTCTTTCTCTAATATAATTTGATAAGGGGTTAACTGATAGCCACCCATGAAGTGAAGCAGTTTTTATTCACATCTTGTTCCACACATTTAACACTGATTCATACTAATTATGGTTCTCTTGCTCTACAAGCCTCGTGCCTAAAACTTTGTACGCATACAGATAAATGCATAACCATGCACAAACATAATTTTAAATTAAATATTTTAGCATTTGTTTCAACCAACTAAATGGATAGAGAAATTCCTGTAAAACTATCCTCTCAAGTGTAGGCAATACCATTCCTTCCCCCTCTCTGAAAAAGTATGCAATTTCAGGTTGCCCCAGAAGTCAGTAGTCTTCTGGTGGTATCTAATCATTAGAATATAGAGAGATTCACTCACATAAGTAGATATACCACTGGAGACATTAGTTTTTTGGGGGATACTCCCAACTACAGCCAAATCTTCAAATAAACCTGTAGACAGTAGACGGATACATGTAAAAATACACAGTGGCATAGCCTCGGAGGGGCAAGTGTTTGCAGGAAGTATTATTATGAAACCACGGAAAAGAATAAGCAAGTGCAGTAGTAGGGTGGATTTCTGGATGATGCAGAGTGAAACTGTGGCTGAGGAGGAGAGATTATGGCTGAATAGAAAGGAGTGGCTAATTAAGCTATGTGGCTTTGTTCACTGCCAAAAAGGTAAACTTATATAAGCATCTTGTTGGTTCGAGTTGACTATTGAACTTAGCAATCATTTTTAATGTTTTTAATCCTAATAATTTCTGAGCCCCAAATTTATAGCACTATCTTAATTTTCTTGTTTAAAAAGTAACATAAAATATAGAAAACTCACACAGTATTAGAAGGTATAGATGTGAAAGCCAGTATTCATTCCATCTCAGATACCAGTCCCTCTTTTCCCCTTCCTAGAGACAACTACTTTTGTATCTTTGAAATATTCTATGCCTATGCAAGCAAACATGCTATCAAAGCATACATCTGCCTATAAAGGCATACACATACATATTTTAATGTAAATAGGAATCTATTTTAACACCATTCTGTACCTTAATTTTTTACTTAAGATCTATGTCTTTTTATTTATTTATTTATCTATTTATTTATTTATTTTTGGCTGCATTGGGTTTTCGTTGCTGCACGCAGGCATTCTCTAGTTGCGGCGAGTGGGGGCTACTCTTCGATGCAGTGCGCGGGCTTCTTATTGTGTTGGCTTCTCTTTGTTGCAGAGCACGAGCTCTAGGCACGCGGGCTTCAGTAGTTGTGGCATGCGGGCTCAGTAGTTGTAGCGCGCAGGCTCAGTAGTTGTGGCACACGGGCTTAGTTGCTCCGTGGCATGTGGGATCTTCCTGGACTAGGACTTGAACCCATGTCCCCTGCATTGGCAGGCGGATTCTTAACCGCTGCACCACCAGGGAAGTCCCAAGATCTATGTCTTAAAGAGTATTCCATGTTAGCATATGGAGATCTTTCTTAATTTGTAAATGACTACCTGGTATTCATTCAGAAGTATGTGCTATAATGCACATCTAAGTTGTTTCTGAACTTTTATACTTACAGACAATGCTTCAACAGTCATTTTTCTTCATAGCAGCATTCACTCATGTTTTATTAACCCTTCTCCCCATTGACTGAGGGAAGGGTGACTCATCAGAGTTAAACAAGAGTCAGTTGCAAAGTTTATTATTTCCAGATCTTGCAACATTTTCTTTTCTTTTGGCTGCGATGGTTTTTCGTTGCTGTGCGTGGGCTTTCTCTAGTTGTGGCAAGTGGGGGCTACTCTTCATTGCGGTGTGCGGGCTTCTCATTGCGGTGGCTTCTCTTGTTGTGGAGCATGGGCTCTAGGCACGTGGGCTTCAGTAGTTGTGGCTTGCGGGCTCTAGAGCACAGGCTCAGTAGTTGTGGTGCATGGACTTAGTTGCTCCATGGCATGTGGGATCTTCCCGAACCAGGGATCGAACCTGTATCCCCTGCATTGGCAGGCGGATTCTTAACCACTGCGCCACCAGGGAAGTCCATTGCAACATTTTAGAAATTACTTTCTTCTCAACATAGTAGACCTCTTTAAATGAGGTCACATAAACCTTGACAGAGTACATGTAGTAAGCTAGTTGTAGTTGATTGAAAGATGATATTTATACTTAGGAGGTCCTTTCTTTCCAAATTTTGCACTTGAAGATAAAGAATCTTTTAATCAGGAGAGGGAGTACTAGGCGCCTGAAATAAGATTAGCCTATCTTTGATTTTTCACATGGTTGAAGATGTACTGGAAGACCAGTAGGTTTGTTCCAGCAGCCCCTATAATCCAAGATTGGTGAAAGAGGGGATCAGAGGCAGAAGATTGAGATGAAAGAAATAAATCTTAATTAGCTTTCTCCTTTTCCATTCTAGCCAGGTGCCAGCTGTTACTTTAATTTAGTCCCTTAACTTAAAGTATATGTCACTTAAAGAAACCTCTGGTTGTACCTACAATTGATGTTTCAACCAGAAAGAAGATTTGGGGAAGAAAGACCTTTGAAGGAAGAATTAAATAGAATTATTATAGACAGAATGAATTTTCATCTCTTGATTTCCTTCCTCAAAATGGGGGGAAAACAAGAATTAATTTTAAAAACCTCTTTCTGATACAGGTTGGTAAATATATTACATGGAGCCTTAAAAGCATTTTGTTCTAAAGCATTAATTACATGAAGGTTCTCCAAAATATTGCTTGGTAGCTGGTTCTCTACATTTTTCCTATTTCTTAAAAACATTCCTTATACATTTTACTTTATAAGTACTTTATGTTTTCTAAGATAAGTATGTTGTGCTATACATTTCCCACTAAACGTTGCTACATAAATTTTATGTTTTCATTCTCGTTCAGTTCAAACTATTTTCTAATTTCCTTTGAGATTCTTTGACCCGTGGATTTTTTTTTAGAAGTATGCTTTTAAGTAAGCATTTGGAAGTATTCTTGTTATCTTTCCATTACTTGTTTTCTAGTTTAATTTCATTATGATCTGAGAATATACTTTGCATGATTTCAGTTCTCTTAAATTCATTAATGTTTTTTATGACCCAGAATATAGTCTTTTCTGGTGAATGTTCTATGTGCCCTTGCAAAGAATGTGTATCCTGCTATTATTATTATTATATTATTGAATATAAGTGCTTCAGTTTTTAAAGTGGTTTCTTTCTTTCTTTTTCTGAGTGGTGTGTTGTTTGTAACAAAAGGAACGTTTGGACAGCTTACATGTGAGTGGCAGTATAGTTTTGATGAGTTTACCAAAGAGCCATTCATTGTTCATGAGAGAAGGTTGCGCATCGAAGCAAAGGTATGTTGAATAGATTTTTTTGAAAACTTGGAACTGAAAACAACACATTAAAATAGTCTTTACTTTTGTAATGTTTCTCCCTCTTTTTTACATGTTGCTTGGTCTTTGTATGGTTTTTCTTTACACCTGCTGTCTTACTCAAGCTTAAAGAAAAGAAAGCTAGGCCAAGAAAAAATGTGCTACCTTATGTGCTCTTACATGGACCACAACATTACTGGGCCCTCATTTTATACTCAGTAACAGAACCGCAGCTTTCCCACTGCTATCCAAGGCACTAAAGTGAGATATTTGTACACCTCAGAATCCCTAGCAGTTGCCTACAGAATTTTTTTCCCTGAAAATCTTGCTGATGGACACTTGAAAAGTTCTCGCTCTAACAGCCCATTATTGGTAGTTCTTTCTCTTTTTATAGATATTATCTTCCTAATTCAGTTATAATCTTCTTGAATGCGGAGGCCATTTCTCACTCTGATTTCTAGCAGCTAGAACAGTACTTGGTATTTGGATGTTGATATAAAATACAGCAAATTGCTAGTCATTTGGTAAATCATCAGAGTCTCTATATCCATTGTAAGTTGTAATGATTGCACTAGGTACCGTAGGTGACACAGAGAAATAAAAGATAATATATTTGGCCTCACAGTATTTGACCAGACACCTATGTGAAAAGGGCCGCTTTGGCACTGGCTATATTAATCAGAAATACGTGACTCAGCCCAAGTTAGTTTTGTTTACTGTTATTTTTGTTTGGTTTGATTTTGAGGGATTTAATTGGCTCATATAACTGAAAAATCCAAGTCTATATATTGTAGCTTAATTATGCTCAAATGATGTCTTTAGTATTTATTCTCACACCCTTCCTCTCCTCCTTCATTTTGTCCATCTTTGCTGCCCTCATCTCTAGGTTCTACTTTCTTCAGTTTGGCTTCATTCTCAAGCAGGCTATCGTTTGGTGACACTATGGCCAGCAGAAGTTCCAGGCTCATATCCTACTAGCTCAGCAGAATGAAAGCTTCTCACTGGGTCTCACTGGGCCACCTTTGGTCACTTCCTTGTTCCTGAGCCAGTCACTTTAGTCAGGGGCTGGAATGGGCCAGTTGGCCAGGTGAGGGTCACAGGATCATTGTGGTGCTACCAAGAAGGAAGGGTCAGCTCTATATGAAGTTTTGGGAGTGAAAGAGGGTGAAAAATAATTACCCAAAGAACATTCAAGAAATTGTTACTGGAAGAAGGGGCATTGGATGCAGACAGGCAGAGACAACAGATTTCTTCTAGACTAGCCTATAGAACAGAACTGTCCCTAGGCCTTGTGCTTAACTAGTGAAGACCATTTATCCAATCTTACCATTCATTCCAAAGACATGGGGCAGCTCTTAAGGAGACTGGATGTTAGTTTTTGAGGATCTTAGACCAACTTACCCATTGAGAATTTCTCTGATTCACTCAGAAAATGAATAACCCTGTGGCCATATATGAAATGATGGATAGTAGTAGCTGTTAGGCTCTGCTGTAGCCCATATTGCATTTCCTGGCTTTTTTATCTCCAAGGATAAACTTCTTACCGCCTTCATTTCTTCCCCTTTCACCTTTCCCTTGCGACCTTATATCAGCAATCATACTTTTTTTTTTTAATAATCTGATTTCTTCTGGAGTCTGTATATGCATGGTTAGTTGAATTACTTATAGAGATTGTTAGACTAGTAAAATATTGCTTCCTCTGTGTCCTTATTACTCATGGTTAATAGAAGTAATCACCACACTCCTCCTCGATAATCCTATTCTATTTGCCCCTCTAATGCTTAATATCCACCATTAGGTAGTTCTCCTCCCACAAACACAACAGAATATCAAAGGAGTTTAAAAAATGGAGGACAGGGCTTCCCTGGTGGCGCATTGGTTGAGAGTCCGCCTGCTGATGCAGGGGACACGGGTTCGTGCCCTGCTCCAGGAAGATCCCACATGCCGCGGAGCGGCTGGGCCCGTGAGCCATGGCTGCTGAGCCTGCGCGTCCGGAGCCTTTGCTCTGCAACAGGAGGGGCCACAACAGTGAGAGGCCCGCGTACCGCCAAAAAAAAAAACCAAAAAGTGGAGGACAATCGTATAGAATCTAAGACCCACCCTGATTTCTTTGATTCTGAAGCTACATTCTTATTGCATTCTTATTGGTTTAAAATGTCAGAAGTTACATATATAAACACATACATACACACACATACATACCTATACAACACGTGTATATATATGCAGACATACATGTGTACATTATTTTTGAGCTGAATTTATCATGAGGCCATAGCCAGATATCAGGAACTATCTGAGACATTATTTGGAGAGGGAAAACAGTGGTACTGCTTCTAGATTGATCTCCTTCCCATCCTCTGCATCAACCCTTGACGGCTTTAGCAACTGAAATGTCACCTAAAGCTTTTTATCTTAGGTTTAGTGATAACGGATGGCTTCGAATTTAGTCTTTTTTTTCCATTTGTGTTTGATTCTTCTTGATTTCTCATTCTTGGCTTTTTTTTGGTGGCATTTCTTTATGGTATTTCTACAACTAGATTCCCATGTTAATGAAGCTACTTATTCTATTTATAGGAGCGGGTGAAGTCTGTATTCCATGCCAAAGAGTTTGGAAAAATAATTAACTTCAAGACTCCAGAGGATGCAAGGGTAAATATAGTCAATCTTTTGGTTAAACAGATAGCAGCTTCTCATTTCAAAGCCATGTAAGTTGCATTATTCTTTAAGACAGATAAGTTGTGTTTGTTTTTTAATTTTATGTTTGCATTTTGACAGTTTTAATATATGTAACTAGATAATATTTTCCACAAATTATTTTTTCATTAGATTGAATTCAACACACCTACTTGTCTTTGAAATCAAATTGTTCTCTTATTTTAAATCCTAACTGGAATACTTTGCCAAAAAAAGCCAACAAATGAAAGAAATTAATGCACTCTAATGCTAATCTACCAGCTCCAACAGGAAAAGTATAGCCCCACATTGTTTATTTCTCTACTGTATAGCTATAGGGATTTTTTTTCTTTAATTACTATAGCCTGGCACAAGGGAAAAAGAGCCATGCCTGTGGTTAGAAAATCTGGGTTTAAATACTGGTTCTGTTCCTTCTTGACTGTAGGACCTTGGGGAAGTCAGTTAACCTCAGCTTCCTCAAAATGTGAATTATGTGAACTGAAAAGCACTATACATACTTTAGGGATTATGGCAATTATAGGGAAGTGCACTGTCAAGAAAAGGAAGACTATGAATTGATTATCTACCTCGTTGGTCACAACTAAGACACTATTCCTGATACTGAAGTATACTCACTCTGTCGTGAAACTTACAATAAGAACACATGGGTTCTTTACTGAATCCCTGGGCCTCCCGACCTCTCTGTGTTGGTCCTGGCTGGTTATGATTATTTACCAGTTCACTTCTCACATCTGGAGCTCAAACCAGAAACCTCTCCCACCCATACACATGTACCTTGGACCATTCAGCATGTGCTGTGCAATTTTCTATCTAGACATTGGGTTATAAGGTAACACTGACATATTAACAGTAGAAAACTGAAAGGAGGCCAAGTTACAAAGAAAGAGAGATAAAGTTACTACACCCTTAATATGCATGTTGCCTGGAACAGGGAGACAGTAGAGCATGATGACAGCACGACTTTCAGGCCATCTTCTTTGTGCTGCTGAAGGACATTACCTTCAGTTTCTCTGTAATAAGTTTTCCATTTAATCTCTGTCACTGTGTTATTTTATCCCAGAAGGTTTCTTTTTAATCCTCCTGCTCTGCCAGAAACATCCAGAAAAGGCTACTGAGTCCATTTCTCTTTCTCTGCTTATCTTAGAGCTATTTTCACTAGGTTCTTCTTAAGTAAAAAAAGCACAAATGTCTTTGCTTAAGCTTTTCATAATGGGATAACACGAGTATCACCTCCATGGCTTTTATTTGTCATGCAGGCCTAATGATAATAGACATTATTGACAAAAAGGTTTACACTTCATTTGCAGTTTAATTTTGTGATTTCAGATCCTTTCAAATTAGAAAAATGTATCATAAAAGCACCTAATATGCTCAAGAATGTTGCTATGCTGCTACCCACTGTAGAATTATATGTACTTATTCCTACTCAATCAGTAGAATCCAATATATGGAATCGTGAAGGTTTGTGATACAGAATTGGCATAGGTTGAAAGGAATTCTACATAGATGATTTTCACACTATGCCAGAGTTATTCAATCCAGCTGTTAAATTACCCTTCTCTGTCAGGATGCTTCATTTTACTTTGCTTATTCTGAAGATGAACATCTAAGTCCAAAGACCTTAGAAAAACATTATTACTACTGTTAAATCAAACCCAGTACCATTGTCCCTGAGTCATCTGGGCCATTTAAGTCAGTGAATGATCTCTCCTGCATAGAGAATTTAATTATTGGCTATAGCAGTATACTCCTAACTAAACTGGAAAGACAACTTCTAGATTTTCATTCATTATATTTTGTCATTGCAAGTTCATTGAAGTTAAGTAAATGTTGCTTCATTTCCCCACAACAGTGGATCCTCAGAAAGCTAGAAGAAGCAAGAGAACCTTCCCCGAGCCTCTGACAGAGACTGCTGCCTGAAGATACACAGCAATAAATCATTACAATTTCTACCTTGTACCTTCTAAAACCTGTTTGGGGAGTATAGTATAGGAGTAATTACAAGTACTTTAAAAAAAAAAATCAGAATCAAGTAAAACAGTTATGTGATGAAACTGTTTCAACTCTTTGGGGATCCATTTGGTTTTCTAACTTGAATCATGCATCTGGTTACAATTCTAATTACTTTATAAAGGAAATATTTCTTTTATGAATCTTAAATATTTGCTCCAGGTGATTCTCTGTAATGGTGGAGAAGTTGCCCATATTTAGCCTAAATTTAATGGCGCTAAATGTAATGTTCCTAGTTCACATCTTACAGTTCTATCATGCTTGCTTCAAGGTCCCTGAATGAGTGATGGGTAAATGATCAAATCAAACATTGTCTTAGTGGTATCAAGATAACCTTGGTGGTAGTTTCTTTAGAAACATGAAGTTCTTTTTACAGATAAATATTTTGGTATGATTTTCCTTATTTTTTTTAAATAGAGGGTAGGTTTGAATTACTATTTGAAGTACATAGCGTGACTATGAAAAACAATCTTTTTTATTTTATATAATACAGATTGACTAATACCCCTTCAAGCCTCATCCTAAGAAAGTCTTGAAGAAATGAGTGTGCTACCCAAAAAGGGAAGGCCCCTCTCAGAACTTTCAAGCCTTAGAAATACTTCCTCAAGCCAACGCCTTGAGATCTACTTGGTTTACCAAGGTCATGTTTAATAGATTGCTGACCTTAAAGGAAAATTCCTGAGGCCTTAACAATACCAACTTCCTATTCACTGGTAGTATGAAATAAACAAAAGTCCCACCATCTTAATACGAGTTATGCTTCAGAACAGACAGCCCCTCTCTATACGCATGTCGGGTAAGTGTATGTACCCTAAAGTCTAACCCAGTAACCTGTCCTGTTGGCAATAGATTGAGAATTTCTGGTTTGCTTTCTCTACAATTATTCAAGTGAGAATTACTCTTAAGTGTATACTCGTCAGAACAGAAATCGTGGGCTGCACATTAGTAAAGATGTCAGGGGGGGTATTTTCCTTGATTTTTGTCCAAGATCCTTGTACCTTGATATTAATGGACTTTTTCAAGTGAAAGGGGATGAATATATGATTGTGAACCATGAAGAAAATGATGCAGTGTCTTAGTTATTGAATAATACAAAGTATTTGATGCATGTTGAACGTACCGCCAAATTACTATAAACCGTTTTTAGAATTGGAGACTATATAAGTCAATGGTTGTGAAATTCTCCTCAGATTCCTCGCTTTGTTGTAAAAGCTAAAATAAACAGCATGCCAGACTGTAATTGTATTTCTTCCTGACGAAATCTTGCTACTAAATATTATTGATTTTCCTCTGATTAAAAATCTCATTGTTTATTAATAGTTTCCTTCAGAATTTTTTTCTTTGCTGAACATAAATTTAGTCACGAGATGACAAATTTCAAATCTCATCATAGTGCATGCTCCCATGATGACCTTTGTTCAAAGTAACATGCACTTTTTCTCTGTTGCTGAGCTCTGCCAATTTTGCATACGTTAGAATTAAACCTAAGAGTAGAGGTAGTCAGAAAGCTTTTATCAGATTGTCCTCACCTGAAATGTTGTTTTACTGGAGTTCTAGTCAGTGCCATTAGCCAAGTACCTCATTACCTACTCCAGTTTCATGACTTTATACTCAGAAAAATACAGACCCATAACTTTTTGGGTATCCCATAGTAAAAGGGAAAAGTCTAAAAGAGTAAGGATAGAAATTCTTCTGGTATCCTCTGGAGGCCAGGCAAAGTGGGTCTTGTAACTACTATACATGCAAAGCCAGTGTGCCTATCCTTCCTGTTCCCTTACCAATGAGAACCTAGAAACATCTTTCCTTATTCTTTCTCTACCCATCAGTCATCTACCCACTAACACCTCCTATCAATTCCTGTTTCTAGAATGGAAAGACCCACGATTTCAAGAGCAGTAGTTTATCAATTGTCTTAGAAGATTTTCTTCATCTAAACAAAGAACATAAGTAGATCACTAGATGTCAGTCTTTTTAGCATAACATTTTACAATTATGTGTTTGATTCTGTAGTCTTTTTCTTGAATATTACAGAGTCCATAATCTTATGGTATTTAAAAATAATCTACCCTGAATTATATTTAACTGTGTTTAGTGGCTGTCTGCTTGAGAATTGCAAACTTGTCTTCGTTTTTTGGTAATTGCGATGGAAGATGTCCTGAGTATCCTGTCCTTTATCTCTTTGTATTGATATTATGTGTTAGCTATAGCCCTGTACCCTTCATGTATCCTGATATGTGTTTATTGTATGAAGCTGAAGGCAGAGTGTCTATTCCCTGCCAACTCTCCTCCAGAAAACTATGATCCCTAGACATAGCAACTTTTTTTTTTTTAAGAATCAATTTTATTTATTTATTTATTTTTGGCTGTGTTGGGTCTTCATTGCTGTGTGTGGGCTTTTTCTAGTTACAGCGAGCGGGGGCTACTCTTGGTTGCAGTATGCAGGCTTCTCATTGTGGTGGCTTCTCTTGTTGCGGAACACGGGCTCTAGGCGCATGGGCTTCAGTAGTTGTGGCACACAGTTTCAGTAGTTGTGGCTCACAGGCTCTGGAGCGCAGGCTCAGTAGTTGTGGTGCATGGGCTTAGTTGCTCCGCGGCATGTGGGATCTTCCCAGACCAGGGATCGAACCCATGTCCCCTGCATTGGCAGGCGGATTCTTAACCACTGCTCCACCAGGGAAGTCCCTAGACATGGCAACTTTGATTTCTGATACAATAAGAAGCTTGTGATTTCTTCACATTTACAAAATACTCTCTGAACCAAAGAGCATGTGCACTTCTGCAGTGGCTTCCCTATTAAAGTATGTATGTTGGCTGCTTCTTCCCTGGTGTTAGCAAGACCTTGGAATTTTTCCCAGGCTCAGTTTAGTACAGCTGAGTTATTTTCTGGTTCCTAAATAATCATGACTAGCTGTAGGCAGTCCTTCCCTGTCCCTCTCTCCTCCAGAATCCTAATCCATCCCCAAATTATCCTGTGGCCTCCAAATAAGAAAATCTTCTTAAACTTATTTATCATTTCCATAAAATTATCTCTCTCATTTTTTCCAATGGTAGTAGCAGTAATATAATACTATCCCAGTGAATATATACGCACCTAGCTCATCTCTTAGAAATAGCCTACAAAGTAGTATCCTATTCCTGTCTGGTAAAAAATAAAGACTACTCAGTGCCGAATTTTATGAACCTTATTCAGTCATTAGTTACCAGTTTTAGTTGGTACTTCAGGCCAAGCCAAAGCCCCAGTATTAAAAAGGTTGGGACAAGGTACTGGATTAGTTTGCCTGTAGGAACTGAAAGTGTGCGCCGCATACACTGAAGGGAGAAGTAGCTGTTTGGAAATGGGTGTTTTAATGCCCCAGCCAACACAAGTCAGAGAAATCTGTTGGGGTTCCAGGGCCATTGCTTTTACCTTTTCTCAAGATCAGCTAAAATCCTCAAGGACAGTGTTTTTCAAACTGTAGTTCTTAACCCATTAGTGAGCCGTAAAATCAGTTCAAGATGAGCATATTTTAAAAATAGAATAGCAAAGAAAAGAAGAGAGTTCTGCGTGTAACAAGGTTAAATATTGTTTCCTGAAATATCGTTTCAGTTAAATAATCTATACTGTGTGTACCGGGTCACAATATAAAACGTACTCTCTTATTGGGAATTGCAATTTGGGGGGGCGGGGAGAAAACCCTTGGAAGCCAGTGCTGTAGGAGGCGTTCACCATCCAGTGACTGTTGAAACAATCTGGGCTGTGCCAAGTTGTGAGCACTGCCTTTTTCTTTTGAGTGAGAAGACAAGATAGCTCTTGTTTCAGAAATGTTTCCCTTTCCTGGTGTGTATCAGATACCCTTAGATACCTGTGTAATATGTTCCACTAGATATCAGTGGTCTAGAAAAAGCATTGACACAAACAGCAAGCACCCAAAAAAGGTCATAGGATATCCTTTAACTACATGTATTTTCAATCTCATGCACACTAAGCATTCTACTGAGATGGGCACAGAAGTTCTCCTTTTAAGTACATTGAGTGTGCTCCATCTGCCTTCTGTCTGATTCACCATACAGGTGGCACAGGCAAATGGGGAGCTTATTCACGGGTCACAATCTTTTAGGGCCAAAATACTTATTCTCTGGAGGGTGCTAAATAAATGCCAGTGCTGTTTAGCTGAAAATAATTGGATTTCCTAATTTCTGTAGGATTCAAGTAGAAAACACGCATAACCTGATTCTTTTTGCGAGATTCAATACAAAATTTATTCACTCTGGTTTTCTTTGGTGCTACCCAGTATCACTGATAGCTCCTTTGCATACTCTAAACGAGGACCATCCACCCTCCTGCCCAATCCTTTGAAATATACTTTTGAAATTATACCTTACTGCTAATGCTATACCTAATCAAGGTAGCACTGATCAGTTAAAATTTTTAGGATTCTTATCATCTATATTTTTGATCATTGCCCAAAACAGCTATCAGTGCAGACCTTTTCTCCTGCTTCTTTCCTTTCTACCACAGTTGGTGTAAAGCAGTACTTGTTTCAGGGCTATCCTAAAAGGCCAGCACAAGGACTGAGAATATGCTGGGTCCTACTCTTTTACAAACCTTCTTCATGTTTCTTTAATTGAAACCTTTTTTTACTTTATTTCCTCTTTTGTAAGGTAAATTGTTCAATGTCATTTTTTTTAAAGTTTTGCTTTACAATTACAGATTAGTTCTTTTCTAAAAGCATTAGGGCATTTCCAAAAAAACTGATACTTCTGGTTACCCAATGAGCCATGTAAGAGATGAAACTTCAAATTTTATAGGTTGATATGGGTATATTTTTAAAGTTTTTATTACTTTATACTAATCCAAAGTTATTTGTATTATAGTTTAACACCTGCTGTAATATCTGTCAGCCTGAAAATCCCTGTCTGTCACTGAATACCATTCACATTCATTTAGTATTGCTCTGATACCTGTAATAATGGGTTCCTTCTAATGAAGTCCTTGTAATAAGAAACCCTGTAAGAGTAATATAATAAAAAGTCTAATAATCAGAAGTGTACTTAAAATAGATCGTGTTGGAAACCCCCAACATTTCTTCTAATGCCATCATATCTCCAGCATTCTATTGGCAACCCAAAAGTTTCCACTTTGGGAGCTGAAAAATGTTCAAGTAACAATGTAGACTACATTGAAATGTTCTCAATGTCAGTAATTTTATACCGACACTCACAGACTATTAGAAATTGTATGTGGGACTTGTTGCAAGGTCAGGTTGTTGTAGACCTTTTAAAATGATCATCTCCGTATGTGAATATGTGTATTACATATAAAATTGAACTCTTCAGGGAATGTGCACTTTAAAAATATTTCCTTACTAATTTTTGTATTGACCAAATAGTCTGCTCCTTTGGAATGCTTATTCTTTAGCAAAAATATGGTTGTTGATGATGACAGTTCTTTAAATGTCTGTTTCTGCATCAGTGCAATATTTCCTTCACTTTTGGGTTCCTTGTACTTATGTCTGACCCAGTTGCCTGTTATACAGTCTCTGCCTTGATTTTGTGTGTTCTGGTAAAATAATTAATTTATAAACACAAACGTTTACAGTGAAGTTCTTCCTCTTGAAATTGAACTTAGTCTTATTTTCCACTGAAAATTGGTTGGCTATGTTCACCAATGACTTTTTTCTAAATAATAATAATTTCTTGCTATTGGTAGAATTGGATTGCTTGATCACTGACTGCCCAGTTTAACTATGTGTACCTCTTTCAAATAAATTGAGTCAAATAAAGATTTCTGATCTTCAGTCTGCCTCTGTCTTTAGTTACTGGATAGAACTAGAAACATTACCAATAAGCCTTCCCTTACCTATCTAAACTCTGCCCTCTGTGGGTTCTAAATAAATGTAGATAACTATCAGATTGCCCAAGGTCCTAATTTTGTAGTCAAAGCTGACAGCATTCCAGCCTAGCATGATCAGTGCTGACTAACAGGTTGAGTGGTAATATCTAGTAAATTCTTAAGCAGCAAGACTGTGCCTCCCAACATCAGAAGACTTCAAATGGCTCATTTCCGAGGTAAGTAATGAGTATATTTTGAAAGAAGGGCTAGGAGAGAATTTTCTACTTGCAGAATTAATATTAGCAGAGATAAGTAATATCTGTCTTCTAATATGGAGAGTTCAGCCTTTCCATGAGTTAAGAAAATATTATATTACTACCTTTTGTTAATTTATTCAACAGCCCTCTGCAATTAGAAGTGATTCAAAGCCATTTTCTTATATGCTTTGTCAGCCAAAGATAAAAATAATAACTCAGTGCTAGAAAGTGCCTAAAAACAAAATTCCTCATTGTTTAATTCCTCTGGTTACTGAGTCTCTTGAGCCCTTTTCACTTAATTGGATGATCTGAAGCAGCTCCTTACCTTTAGAGCATGGTGTCCACCCCCCACCCCGGCTCGTTTTGCTTTTTGTTTGTTACATTTCTAGATATCTTTGAGAGCTACTTCTCCATTCTTTGGGTTTGTTTTTTGTTCTGGTTTTTTCAGTCTATTGATTGATCTTTTTTTTTATTAGAATATAGTTGATTTACAATATTATATGAGTCTCAGGTATACAACATAGTAATTCAATTTTTTTAATTTTTATTTTATATTGAAGTATAGTTGATTTACAATGTTGTGTTTCAGGTATACAGCTAAGGGATTCAGTTATACACATATCTATTCTTTCTCAGATCCTTTTCCCATATAGGTTATTACAGAATATTGAGTAGAGTTCTGTGTGCTATACAGTTGATCCTTATTGATTATCTATTTTATATATAGTAGGGTGTATATGTCAATACCAAACTCCTAATTTATCCCTCTCTCCCACTTTACCCTTTGGTAACTAACCATAGGTTTGTTTTTGAAGACTCTGAGTCTGTTTCTGTTTTGTAAATAAATTCATTTGTATCATTTTTTTTTTTTTTAGATTCCACATACAAGTAATATCAACTGATATTTGTCTTTCTCTGTCTGACTTACTTCACTTAGTATGATAATCTTTAGGTCCATCTATGTTGCTGCAAATGGCATTGCTTCATTCTTTTTTATGGCTGAGTAATATTCCATTGTATATATGTACCATATCTTCCTTATCCATTCCTCTGTCAGTGGAAATTTAGGTTGATTCCATGTCTTGGCTATTGTAAATAGTGCTGCTATGAACATTGGGGTGCATGTATCTTTTCAAATTATGGTTTTCTCTGGATATATGTCCAGGAGTAGGATTGCTGGATCCTATGGTAGTTCTACTTTTAGATTTTTAGGGAACCTCCATACGGTTCTCCATAGTGGTTGTACCAGTTTTACAGTCCCACCAACAATGTAGGAAGGTTCCCTTTCCTCCACACCCTCTCCGGCATTTGTTGTTCGGAGAGTTTTTTTTTTTTTTAATAAATTTATTTATTTTATTTATTTATTTTTGACTGCATTGGGTCCTTTGCCGCAGTGCACAGGCTCTCTCTAGCTGCGGCGAGCGGGGGCCACTCCCCGCTGTGGTGCGCGGCCCCCTCATCGCAGCATCCCCTCTTGCTGCAGAGCACTGGCTCTAGGCAAGCAGGCCTCAGCAGTTGTGGCACGCGGGCTCCAGAGTGCAGGCTCAGTAGCCGTGGCGCGTGGGGCCAGCCACTCTGCAGCATGTGGGATCCTCCCGGACAAGGGCCCGAACCTGTATCCCCTGCACTGGCAGGCAGACACCCAACCACTGTGCCACCAGGGAAGTCCTTGGAGACTTTTTGATGATGGCCATTCTGACCCGTGTGAGGTGATACCTCATTGTAGTTTTGATTTGCATTTCTCTAATAGTTAGTGATGTTGAGCATCTTTTCAGGTGTTGGTTGGCCATCTGTATGACATTTCTTTGGAGAAATGTCTGTTTAGATCTTTTGCCATTTTTTGATTGGGTTGTTTGGTTTTTGATATAGAGCTGCATGAGCTGTTTGTATATTTTGGAGATGAAGCCCTTGTTGGTTGCTTCGTTTGCAAATATTTTTTCCCATTCTGTAGGTTGACTTTTCATTTTGCATGTGGTTTCCTTTGCTGTGCAAAGGCTTTTGAGTTTAGTTAGATCCCATTTGTTTATTTTTATTTTCATTTTGTTTTTATTTTCATTACTCTGGGAGGTGGAACGAAAAAGATCTTGCTGAGATTTATGTCAGAGTGTTGTGCCTATGTTTTCCTCTAAGAGTTTTATAGTGTCTGACCTTACATTTAGGTCTTTAATCCATTTTGAGTTTATTTTTGTGTATGGTACTAGAGAATGTTCTAATTTCATTCTTTTACATGTAGCTGTCTGGTTTTCCCAGCACCACTTATTGAAAAGACTGTCTTTTCTCCATTGTATATTCTTGCCTCCTTTGTCGTAGATTGACCATAGGTGCATCGGTTTATTTCTGGGCTTTCTATCCTGTTCCATTGATCTGATTTCTGTTTTTGTGCCAGTACCATACTGTTTTGATTAGTGTAGCTTTGCAGTATAGCCTGAAGTCAGGGAGTCTGAATCCTCCAGCTCCATATTTCTTTCTGAGGATTACTTTCGCTATTCGGGGTCTTTTGTGTTTCCATGCAAATTAAAAATTTTTTGTTCTAGTTCTGTGAAAAATGCTATTGGTAATTTGATAGGGATTGCATTGAATCTGTAGATTGTCTTGGGTGGTACAGTCATTTTGACTATATTGATTCTTCCAATCTAAGAACATGGTGTATCTTTCCATCTGTTTATAGCATCTTCGATTTCTTTCATCAACGTCTTATAGTTTTCAGAGTACAGGTCTTTTGCCTCCTTAGGTAGGTTTATTTCTATGTATTTTATTCTTTTTGATGTGATGGTAAATGGGACTGTTTCTTTAATTTCTTTCTGCTCTTTCATTGTTAGTGTATAGGAATACAAAATATTTCTGTGTATTAATTTTGTATCCTGCAACTTCACTAAATTCATTGATGAGTTCTAGTAGTTTTCTGATAGCATCTTTAGGATTTTCTATGTATAGTATCATGTCATCTGCAAACAGAGACAAATTTACTTCTTTTCCAATTTGGATTCCTTTTATTTCCTTTTCTTCTCTGATTGCCGTGCCTAGGACTTCCAAAACTATGTTGAATAAAAGTGGCAAGAGTGGATATCCTTGTCTAGTTCCTGATCTTAGAGGAAATGCTTTCAGATTTTCACCATTGAGAATAATGTTAGCTGTGGGCTTGGCATATATGATCTTTATTATGTTGAGGTAGGTTCCCTCTATGCCCACATTCTGGAGAGTTTTTATCATAAATGGGTGTTGAATTTTGTCAAAAGGTTTTTTTACATCCACTGAAATGATCATATGGCTCTTATTTTTCAGTCTATTAATGTGGTATATAACACTGATTGATTTGTGGATAATGAAGAATCCTTGCATCCCTGGGATAAACCCCACTTGATCATGGTGTATGATCCTTTTAATGTATTGTTGGATTTGGTTTGCTAGTATTTTGCTGAGGATTTTTGCATCTATGTTCATCAGAGATATTGGCCTGTAATTTTCTTTTTTTGTGGTATCTTTGCTTGGTTTTGGTATCAAGGTGATGATGGCCTCATAGAGTGAGTTTGGGAGTGTTCCTTCCTCTGAAATTCTTTGGAAGAGTTTCAGAAGTGCAGGTGTTAACTCTTCTCTAAATGTTTGACAGAACATTTCACCTGTGAAGCCATCTGGTCCTGGACTTTTGTCTGTTGGAAGTTTTTTAAATCACAGTTTCAATTTCAGTACTTGTGATTGGTCTGTTCATGTTTTCTATTTCTTCCTGGTTCAGTCTTGGAAGTTTGTAGCTTTCTAAGAATTTGTCCATTTCTTCCAGGTTGTCCATTTTATTGGCATATTGTTGCTTGTAGTAGTCTCTTATGATCCTTTGAATTTCTGTAGTTTCAGTTGTCACTTCTTTTCATTTCTAATTTTATTGATTTGAGCCCTCTCCCTTTTTTTATGAGTCTGGCTAAAGGTTTATCAATTTTGTTTATCTTTTTGAAGAACCAGCTTTTAGTTTCATTGACTTTTCTATTGTTTTCTTCTTCTTTATTTCATTTATTTCTGCTCTGATCTTCATGATTTCTTTCCTTCTGCTAACTTTGGGTTCTGTTTGTTCTTCTTTCTCTAGTTGCTTTAGGTGTAAGGTTAGGTTGTTTGAGATTTTTCTTGTTTCCTGAGGTAAGATTTTATTGCTATAAACTTCCCTCTTAGAACTGCTTTTGCTGCATCCCATAGGTTTTAGAGTGTGGTATTTTCATTGTCATTTGTCTCTAGTGTTTTTTGATTTCCTCTTTGATTTCTTCAGTGGTCCATTGGTTGTTTAGTAACATATTGTTTAGCCTCCACATGTTGGTGGGTTTTTGTTTTTTTTTTTCTTTTCCGGTACGCGGGCCTCTCACTGTTGTGGCCTCTCCTGTTGCGGAGCACAGGCTCCGGACGCGCAGGCTCAGCGGCCATGGCTCACGGGCCCAGCCACTCCGCGGCATGTGGGGTCTTCCAGGACCGGGGCACGAACCCGTGTCCCCTGCATCAACAGGCGGACTTTCAACCATTGCACCACCAGGGAAGCCCCATGTTGGTGTTTTTTACAGTTTTTTTCTTGTGATTGATTTCTAATCTCATAGTGTTGTGGTCGGGAAAGTTGCTTGATATGATTTCAGTTTTCTTAAATTTACTCAGTGCTTGCTATGTGGCCCAGAATGTGATCTATCCTGGAGAATGTTCCATGTGCACTTGAGAAGAAGGTGTATTCTGCTGCTTTTGGATGGAATGTTCTGTAAATATCAGTTAATCCCCTTGGTCTAATGTGTCATTTAAGGCCTGTGTTTCCTTATTGATTTTCTATCTGGGTGATGTCCATTGATGTAAGTGGGGTGTTAAAGTACCCCAGTTTTATTGTGTTACTGTTGATTTCTCCTTTTATGGCTGTTAGCATTTGCCTTATATATTGGGGTGCTCCTATGTTGGGCACATGTATATTTACAAGTGTTAGATCTCTTGGATTGATCCCTTTATCATTATGCAGTGTCCTTCTTTGTCTCTTATAAATCTTCATTTTAAAGTCGATTTTGTCTGATATGAGTATTGCTACTCCAGCTTTCTTTTGATTTCCATTTGCATGGAATACCTTTATCCATCCCCTTGCTTTCAGTCTGTATATGTCCCTAGATCTAAAGTGGGTCTCTAGTGGACACTATATATACAGGTCTTGTTTTCATGTCCATTCAGCCAGCCTGTGTCTTTTGGTTGGAGCATTTAATCCATTTTCCTTTGAAGTAATTATCATACGTATGTTCTTATTGCCATCTTGTTAATTGTTTTGGATTTGTTTTTGTAGGTCTTTTTTCTTCCCTTCCTCTTTTTTTTTCCTTGTGATTTGGTGACTATCTTTTGTGTTGTGTTTGGATTGCTTTTTCTTTTTTGTATGTGTATCTATTGTAGGTTTTTGGTTTGCTGTTCCCATGAGGTTTTGATATAGCACTCTGTATATAAACAAGATTGTTTTAAGTTGCTGGTCTCTTAATATCAAATGCATTTCCAGTACCCTGCATTTGTACTCTCCTCAGGATTGCTGGTTTTGATAAATTTGTGTGTAAATGATTTCCTACGTTTACTGTATGTTTGCCTTTACTGGTGAGCTTTCCCATTCGTAATTTTCTTGTTTCTAGTTGTGGCCTTTTCTGCCTAGAGAAGTTCCTTTAGCATTTGTTGTAAAGCTGGTTTGGTGGTGCTGAATTCTATTAGCTTTTTTTTTTTTTTTTTTTTTTTTGGCGGTACGCGGGCCTCTCAATGTTGTGGCCTCTCCCGTTGCGGAGCACAGGCTCCGGACGCGCAGGCTCAGCGGCCATGGCTCACGGGCCCAGCCGCTCCGTGGCATGTGGGATCTTCCCGGACCGGGGCACGAACCTGTGTCCCCTGCATTGGCAGGTGGACTCTCAACCACTGCGCCACCAGGGAAGCCCCTTTTTTTTTTTTTTTTTTTTTTCTATTAGCTTTTGATTGTCTGTAAAGCTTTTCATTTCTCTGTCAAATCTGAACAAGAGCCTTGCTGGGTAGAGTACTCTTGGTTGTAGGTTTTTCCCTTGTATCACTTAAATACATAGTGCTACTCCCTTCTGGCCTGCAGGGTTTCTGCTGAAAAAATCAGCTGATAACCTTATGGGGATTCCCTTGTTTCTTATTTGTTGCTTTTCCCTTGTTGCTTTTAACATTTTCTCTTTGTTTTTAATTTTTGTCAGTTTTACTAATATATGTGTCTCGACATGTTCCTCCTTGGGTTTATCCTGTATGGGACTCTGCACTTCGTGGACTTGAGTGAGTATTCCCTTTCCCATGTTAGGGAAGTTTTTAGTTATAATCTCTTCAAATGTTTTCTCAGGTCCCTTCTCTCTCTCTTCTCTTCCGGGACCCCTGTAATGGGAATGTTGGTGTGTTTAATGTTGTCCCAGAAGTCTCTTAGACTGTCCTCATTTCTTTTCATTCTTCTTTCTTTATTCTGTTCTGTGGCAGTGATTCCCACCACTCTTTCAGCTCACTTATTTGTTCTTCTGTCTCACTTATTCTGCTATTGATTCATTCTAGTGTATTTTTCATTTCAATTATTGTATTGTTCATCTGTTTGTTCTTTAAATCTTCTAGCTCTTTGTTAAACATTTCTTGTACCTCCTTGGTCTGTGCCTCCATTCTTTTTCCAAGATCTTGGGTCATCTTTACTATCATTACCTTGAATTGTTTTTCAAATAGATTGCCTATCTCCAATTCACTTAGTTGTTCTTCCGGGGTTTTATCTTGTTCGCTTGTCTGGAATATGTTTCTCTGCCATTTCATTTTGTCTAACTTTCTGTGTTTTTGGTCTCCTTTCCTCAGGCTGCAGGATTGTAGTTCCTCTTGCTTCTGGTGTCTGCCCCCCCAGTGGGTGAGATTGATTTAGGGGCTTGTGCAGGCTTCCTGGTGGGAGGGACTGGCGCCTGCCCACTGGTGCATGGATGTGGGTCTTGTCCCTCTGGTGGGCAGAAATGTGTCAAGGAGTGTGTTTAGAGGTGGCTGTGAGCTCAGTACAACTTCAGGCTGCCTGTCTGCTGATGGGTGGGGCTATGTCTCCCCACCCCACGACTGCTGGTTGTTTGGCCTGAGGCCTCCCAGCACTGGAGCCTGCAGGCTGTAGGGTGGGGCCCACTTCTTGGTGCCAAAATGGTGACCTCTGGGAGAGCTCACACCAATCAATATTCCCTGGGTCCTTCACCACAGGTGTCCTCACACAGAGAGAGTCACAATCGACCCCCACCTCTTCAGGAGACCCTCCAATACCCGCAGGTATGTCTAGTCCAGTCTCCTATGAAGTCACTGCTTTGTGCTGGGTCCCAGTGCACGTGAAAACTTGTGTGCGCCCTCCAAGAGTGGAGTCTCTGTTTCCCTCAGTCCTGTGGAGCTCCTGCACTCAAGCCCCACTGGCCTTCAAAGCTAAATGCTCTGGGGACTCCTCCTCCTGATGCTGGACGCTTCGGCTGGGGAGCCTGACGTGGGGCTCAGAACTCTCCTGTGGGAGAACCTCTGTGACATAATTATTTTCCAGTTTGTGGGTCACCTACCCAGTGGGTATGGGGTTTGATTATATGGGGTGTGTGGGTGCGGTGACCCGTGTGTGCTCCCAGTACGGTGGAGGCAGCAATCAGCCCCTGTTCATGGGTCTTCCAGTGGCAGCAGTGGCCCCCATGCCCCCGGGATAGTGGGGGCAGCAACTGGCACGTGCTCCTGTGTTTCTTAGTGGTGGTGGCAGCCCATGCACTCCCGGGACAGCAGGGGCAGCGATTGGCACCTGCTTCCATGTCTCCCGTTCTTTGTTTTCTTGTGCAAAATTGTCTTGGCTATTCCTGGACTGTTACTGTTCTAGATAAAATTTTAATATCGTTGTCAGGTTTCACAAAAACTGTTGCTTTTGCCTTCATTTCTTGAGTGAAGTTTAGCTTTTAAAGCTTAATATTACTATTGTAGAATCACTAGCCTCTTATAAGCTTAATTTCTGTCTTTTCCAGCATAGCTGTTCTTCTCTTCTTCAATAGAGTCACACTTGGAAGTGTTCCAACAGAATGAGAACCTGACTATCCTTAGTGGCTGATAAAGGCTTATTGCAGTTACAGGAATGCTGATTGTTCCATAACATATGTAACTAATCTGGGTACATTTTGTAGACTGGTGATAAAACACGTCACATCTTAAATCTCTGAACGATGTGCTTACGTGTGTATGTGTATTTATATGTGTGTACACACCTTCAAATAAAAAACAGAAACAAAACCATCTTGGGCCTTTGATTTGAAGCACTCTGCACTTCCCAGGTGATTCTGCTTCTGCTTTACTGAGCCAGCTACTAAGGGAACCTCAGTGCGATGATGAATAGACTTGCCTCAAAAAGGAGGATGAAGGGGCGCAGAATATGCCATCCCAAAATATGCCTCTTTGGCATAAGGATTATTTTGAGCGGATTATTTTTAAGAAACAGAAGAAAAGCTCTAAAAATCTAGTAGAAGTTACTCATTTGTAGGAGACATTTACATTTATAAGAGAAATTATTTGTAAGTGTGTCTTCTAATCTGTGCCAGGAAGAGAAGGATGACTCTAAATCACAAGGAACTCTTATCAGTGGAGAAGATACCCAACTTAAATCTGCATAACAACCTTACTCTGTTTACTGTGTTTTTCCTAGTAACTTCCCATAACTGGCCTTCTCCACCTCCCAACATTTTTCTTGTATCTTTAGCTGAAAAAGGAATTTAAGATGATGGCTTGGGCTATTTGAGGGAGTTAGTTTTCCAGGGTCTCCCCCATGTATACAGGATGTATACATGTTATTTGTTTTCTATTTGTTTTTCTCCTGTTAATCTGTCTTTTATTACAGGGGCGGGGTCTCAGCCAACAACCTAGAATGGTAGAGGGAAAATTTTTTTTCCTCACTGACAGTTTGGTGACCCGTGATGGGATCTGCTGAAACACTGTACTTCTTCTGGAGCCTGAAGATAGGAACCTGGAAAACTGGCAGAAGCCAGCAAAGGGTAAGAATTCTTAACCAAAGTCACCTCTCTCGGATCTCTGTCTATAGGGCCCAGTAGAGAGAGGAAGGGGAAATTTCACCTTATTCTTTCCAAATTTAGATTCACAGAAGAAAATATTTGTGTGAATTAGTTCCTTGAGCATAAAGACTGGTAAAGATTTTGTTATAAGCACTCTTGTTTTCTGTTGATCCTTTCCCTTCCATAGATGGTCATCCTTTCCCTTCCATAGATGGTCTTATGTTGTCTCTGTCTTTTGTGTCATTTGTCATAAGGAGGAGAACCACAGGTCAGATAAGGTTTTCCTTTCATCTTGTTCTTTGTCTTGAGAGCTTGGCTTTTTGACTAGTAAGAAAACTCTCTCATCACCAGCTGGAAGGTGCTAGTATCAGCCTGTATCCGGCAGCCACTATAGGATGGCAACTCGAAACACATTCTCTTTGTCCCACTGTGCCAGCTCTCCGGGGAGTTTGTCTTAAGGGGTCCTAGTCCATAAGGGGCCTTTGGCGTCTCAACCTCTGTTGTCTTGTTAGTGGTGGAAAAGCCCCATTCCAGTAGTGTCTTGCCTGGTATTACAGATTAGCAGGTTTGTGACTGAGGTGTTTCATGTTCTCACAGAAAACGTGAGAGATTGTTTTCAGTACACCATTCCTACCACCTGTGACAAAGAAGGTCTTTGCTTTCTTAGGCTAACTCTGGGAGTGAACTTTCTTGACATTATGAGGGTCAGGCTTTTGCACTGTCCTAGGGGACACCTCTTGCATCCACGGTTAAGGCATAAAGAGCCGTACTGGTTTGAGTTGCTATTGAGATTAATATACCATTGAAGATCCTACTCATCAATGGCAAGATGATGGATCTTTTGAACTGGAAAAACTTTGATAAAATAGGAAAAAAATTTTCCAATTGGAAACTTATAAAATTGAGAAAAAATTCTCATTTTAAGGAATTGTCGTATTAGTACCTATGGAAAGATCAAATTGAAAAGAGGACACAAAGGAGTATGGTGTCTAGCCTTAGGGACTCTTTTAACAAGGTAAAATTACAAAGCCCCTTTTGCCTGCACTTTCAGAAGATCCTACCAGATTTAGAGTTAGAAAGATCAGTGGCCATTCACAACCTCACTCACAAGGACCTTGACTGGTTGCTCGGGGGTATTCTTCCCACCCATAATTATACTGCAGTTATCAGAGAAGCCAGACAGCCCCCTAGTGGACCCCCCACCCCCACCCAACTCCCAACCAAGGAAACAGATGACCAGAATTTCTCCCAGGCTCTCCTGCAAATGATCAGGAAATGGATCAGTGGAGGTTAGTGTTCAGAGGATGACAGAAGCAAGAGTGAACTGGTCCAAGGTTGAATTGTACACTCAAGGAGAGCGTTCGAAGGCCTTTGCTGAATGCTTTATACAGACTTTACAAAGGTAAATTGTACTAAACCCTAAAGCTCCAGAACATAGTAATGTTATTTCCATCTCAGTTGGAATGGAAATCTTCTCCTTTGGTAAAAATGTGGCTGATTGTAGAGAGAAAAATGATGCTTCCGTAAATAATATACCCTTGTGGATATCAGGTTCTAGTCCTGTTAACTGTCTGAAGTTTCATTATTTTCCTGTAAACTGGACTAGATCCTACTTTCCTCAGATAATCTGGCTATATCTCTTCAAACTAATGTTTCCAATTTTCTTCCACTCTTTTGACTTGGAATCACTAAGAACAAATTGTATGAAGTTCCTAGAAATCTGATATGTCCTGATATAATATTATCACTGGTAATTCTAGTATTATCTTAAAATGTATGTCACAGACATAAACATATTTCCTTGTCAATTGCATTATAACAAAGGCTCATTATATCTTTAACCATGGCTGTTTTTAAGTCTTTTGTCATTTATGAACGTTATTGTTGTGCTTTTGCAAAAGTTATTTCCCAAAGCCCTGCAAACTGAATGTGAATGGACTGACATAAAGTTCAGAGAAGTGACCCCAGCGGCTCACGTTTAGATCATCTTTGTGCCTGTTGCTGTGTGGACCACTCAGGAAGTTTATCTGAACATCCGATGACATCAGACAAATTCAAATTGCAGAAGACGCTTCAACCCCAACATCTAGAAATCTGACTGGCAGCCTTCGGGACTCGGGCTGAGTTTATAATTTGACCCAACCACTAACTTTTGTTTTTCTCTTGTTTCCATAGACATGCCTCTTATTAATACCCAATTGCTCGCACCGTATAAGGCTAACTTCGGGATCCCACCTGCAACACCAGCTCCTGAAATGAGACACAACTGTTTAACTGAGCTGACCTGTCCTCGAGATTAAGAGGTTGGTTCAATGAAATAATAGAGCACTCTATCAACCTAGCTTCTAGACTGTGAAACTTAATTGAACTTTTTAAAAAAATTTATTTATTTATTTATTTATTTATTTACTTTGGCTGTGCCGGCTCTTCGTTGTGGCATGTGGACTTCTTAGTTGCGGCATGCATGTGGGATCTAGTTCCCCGACCAAGGATTGAACCTTGGCCCCCTGCATTGGGACATTGCAGCATGGGGGATCTTTGTTGTGGCCTGCAGGATCTTTAGTTGCAGCATGTGGGCTTCTTAGTTGTGGCATGCGTGTGGGATCCAGCTCCCTGACCAGGAATTGAACCTGGACCCCCTGCATTGGGAGCATGGAGTCTTACCCACTGGACCACCAGGGAAGTCCCTCATTGAGCTTTCAAAGGCAGGACTGAAGAGGAACAGAATATGCCACCCCAAAATTTGCTTCTTCAGTATAAGGATTACTTTGAGCTGACTATTGTTAGTTTAGTTGTTAGATTCTTTTCCCAAATAGGGCATTACAGAGTATTGAGTGGAGTTCCCTGTGCTATAGAGTAGGTTCCTATTAGTTATCTATTTTATATATAGTACTGTATATGTATCAATACCAATCTCCCAATTTAATCCCTCCCCCTCACTTGGTAACCATGTTTGTTTTCTACATCTGTGAGTCTATTTCTGTTTTGTAAATAAGTTCATTTGTACCATTTTTTTAGATTCCACATATAAGCGATATTATATATTTGTCTTTTTCTGACTTCATTTAGTATGATAATCTCTAGATCCATCCATGTTCCTGCAAATGGCATTATTTCATTCTTTTTAATGGCTGAGTAATATTCCATTGTATATATGTACATCTTCTTTGTCCATTCCTCTGTCGATGGACATTTAGGTTGCTTCCCTGTCTTGGCTATTGTAAATAGTGCTGCCATGAACGTTGGGGTGCATGTGTCTTTTTGAATTATGGTTTTCTCCGGATATATGCCCAGGAGTGGTATTGCTGGGTCATATGGTAACTATTTTTAGTTTTCTAAGGACTCTCCATAGTGGCTGTACCAATTTACATTCCCACCAACAGTGCAAGAGGGTTCCCTTTTCTCTACACCCTCTCCAGCATTTATTGTTTGTAGATTTTTTGATGATGGCCATTCTGACTGGTGTGAAGTGATACCTCATTGTAGTTTTGATTTAGCATCTGTTCATGTGCTTTTTGGTGATTATTTTTAAGAAACGACAGACACAGGAAAAGCTCGGAAAACCTATTGTTAGGGAAATTTACATTTATAAGGGAACTCTCCATTTTAAGCGTGTCTCCCTCTCTGTACCTAGAAGAGAAGGGTGACTCTAAATGACAAGAAACTCTTTATCAATGGGGAAGGTGCCCAACTTAATTCTGCAAAACAACCTTACCCTTTACTGTGCTTTACCTGTTCCTGTTAACCTCCCATAACTGACCTTCCCTCCTCCTCCATCTTTCTTGTGTCTTTAGCTGAAGAAGGTAATTAAGGTGATGGCTTGGGCCATTTCAGGGGAGTTAAACTCAGTTTCCCAGGGTAGCTCCCATGTATACAGGAGGTATAAATGGTGTTAGACTTCTGTTACTTTTCTCCTGTTAATCTTGTATTACAGGGGTGGGGTCTCAGCCAGGAACCTAGAAGGGTGGAGGTAAAATTAGTTTTCGTCCCCTCTAAGGACATTTAGAAAGTTTCTGAGTTATTAACTATTAAAGTCACAGCATTCTTCTTTTTAGGAGCATAACAATCAATCAACCATAAGCTCAAGGAAACACAACATAGTCCAATGCTAATGGAAAAATGGTATATTCTTAGCTGCCTCAGAAAGGCACAGCACACATGGGTCAAACAGCAAATCTGTGGTGGGCATCAGACCTTTGGCAGGGCTTACATTGCATCTGTTAAACAGGTTGGGTTTTTAAACTTATTTCATAAGTTTATAAGACCTGCTCATTTACACTGGAATTTTTACACACACACACACACACTTTCCACCAATACAACATATATACTATCTAGAGCCCATTTATCTTCTTATGTCAGCTTTGGTTCCATAGTGATCAAATTGTGGCAAAACTAAATTAGAGGTACTGATACTGTCATTAATTTGACTTAGAAAGTTAACACAAAGAAGAAAACCATCTGTTTTTTAAAAAAAAATCTCTGCTTGCATGTTAAAGGTATACTTCAGCATGAAGAGAGAAAAACACTCAATTACAAGATTTAGTTAAAAAAAGGATAATCCTAGAGGTCTCAAAGCATGACCTATAAATTGAGTCCTCTGTTATGTGATTTTTTTTTTTAACGGCTATTCTTACACACACTTCAATTAAAAAAAACAAAATCGTAAATCACAGTGGTTCTTAAAAATTCTATAAAATATCAAATTCAAAAATTACACAAAAATCTTACAGCCTAAAGTCAAGAAAAGAAATGTAAAAACAATTTGGGAATAAAGACTTTGAAAAAGTTTCGCTAAACTCAAATATCTTACAAGCTCCATCACCCATCCCCGTCCCTGTGGCCTGCAGGATGGACTTGGTGCCACCTCTGGGCTGGGCCAGGTGAGGTCAGAAGCACTTACAAATAAAAACACGAGGAGCTTGCAAATCCGGTTTGCTGGCCTGGGTAAGGAGTGGGCAGCAGCTTTCACACTAGGTTGAATTCCCTCAGGTTTAGTTGTAGAATTGTGTCTTTCACAGCAGCAAACACGAAGCGGATATTCTCTGTGTCTGTAGCGCATGTGAAGTGGGAATAGATGACTTTCTCTTTGTCGGGATTCTGATCTTGATAGAGCTTCAGGATAAAGTCTCTGGCAGCTTTGACATCTTGCTTTGGTCCTAGTCATGAGGGCAGTTAGAGGAATAAAAAAGAAAGATCCCAACTCACCACCACGTCCTCCCCAAGTCATTTTCAATGCACTCTTGTTCTTATTTGGAATCCTCCTTTGAGCCATCTTATCTCTAGAGACTCATTTACCTGGGACACTATTTTTATTATACCTTATTATTAACCTGCAAAAGAGTATTTTAAAGTGTCCCCTGGTATCTAAAAATCATACTTTAAGGAGATTTGTTGAAAAATGACCTAATTTAATTTTCTGATTTGGACCACTTTTGAAGAGGTAATTCTTAAGTGAACTAGGAGAGCAAAGAGAAAGAATATGGGGACTAACATAACTAGTCACCCAAGTCTGACTCTAAAGCTTGAGAGCCGTATACTACATGGCAACGTGGTGAATAAAGGGAAAAAGGAGAGTGCTTAAACACTACTCCTCTAAATATCAGTGTCAAACTTGGTAACGTTTCTACACCAGAAATAATTCGCAATAGGGCATAAAGTCTCCTGCCTTGGATAGGTCATGTAGACACCTTCAGCGTCTATCCTGCGTCTGGTAAAGGGCTGCCACACTTCACCTTACACATCAGAAGTGCCAGGTGCTCTGACTGGCCCTGGAAGTGCAAAGGTGTGTCAGGCCCAGTCTCTGCCCTCAGGATCTGACTGGGGTGAGAGCTGAAGGCCGAGAGAGAGCAAGGCAAGCCCAGGCCCCCAAGGGAGCATGAGGGGGGGTGGACTTCCCAAAGGGGGAAGTGCCTGAGCCGGGTCTCAGAGAACAAAGTGGAGTTAGCAAAGGAGCTGGCAGTGTATTCCAGGCATTGGGAGAGGCGTGTGCGGAGGTGCTGAGGTGAAAACACACAGTGATTCAACTGGAGCTTCCATTCAGAGGTGGGGAATGGGGAGAAAGTCCATTAGAGGCAGATCAGGGAGGCCCCTGCGAGCCATGCTGAGAACTCTGAACTGATGCCAGGGAGGCCAGGGCAGCAAGATGGACACTTACTTACCGGTGTATTCTGGGAAATAGCTAATTAGATGAGAGTACATGATTTTCTCTTCCAAAAGATCCTTCTTGTTTAAAAACAAAATCACCGATGAGTTCAGAAACCAGGGGTAGGTGATGATGGTTTTAAATAAGGCTTTGCTTTCCTCCATGCGGTTCTAAGTGAAAAACAAGAGACTTAGGATAAATTAGAAAGAAAAGCAACGCTTCGGGAACAACATACCAAATCACTGGCTCCACCCATCTGTCCTCCTCTTACCCAGCTGCCGTCTCCAGGTCGCTGTCCTTGCTGAGGCTGCCGAGCAAGTGGGGTCTCCAGCCGCTATTTCCCTGGTCCCCACCCTCTCATTAATCACCCCCTTCCGGATCTCCTCTCCTGTAGCACCCAAACTCTTCTCTGACCCCAAAACACAGAAGGATATAAGAAAGGCTTCTGTGCAACTTGGAAAAAGCAGGTTCAAGCCCATAGCTGATGGGAAGTTTTCTGTGTATAACTACTGGGATTACCAAGTTGGGGCAGTTCAGAGGTGCAGACCGACCTGAGACACACTTTAATTGGGTGTGGGCTTCCAGGCTGGGTGTCAGGAGGCCGGTGACAATGAGAGGAAGGAAGGCTCTTCCGGCAGGGCCACCGCCCTTAGGAATGCTGGACGCTGGCAGAGAAGGGAACTAACGCTCCTGAGCACCTGCCCTGCACCATGCTTGACACGTGTGTAACACAAGCGAGCTCCCCAAGGGGAACGGGTCCCCTTTTTACAGGTGAGCATACTATCGTTCACAACATTGAAGTACTTTTCCAAGACTGTATAATAGTACAACCTAGTGGAAGCTACGTAGAAGGACAGTAATCATTTCTGGCCATTGGACACTGGCAAGAAAATATTAAGTGATCCTAATTTATGGAGAGCAGACAGGGCACATACAAATCTTATCTGGTGACAAATAATTGTTCTGGCTAGCATTCCGCTCTCAAGTATTTCTAAGAGGAAAGAAACACTTTCCTTCCCTCCTTTAGAGTGAGAAACACGAAAGCCCAGTGCACCGGCTCCAGAGGGACACGCCCTAAATTTCTATTCCTACAACTCCCAACTCCTGGGCCCGTTATCCTACTCAGTACGTTTCTGGAGATCAATTCTGGAATTTACTACCAGAAAGGTAACATCTCACTTGTTTTTAAAGCTTCTTTAAAATTTATTATAATCTTACCAATAATGATCTCCAAGAAAATACAACGTATGAAAAAACAATTCCTCTACGGCATAGTGCGTGGATGCCACACACGTCTACAACTAGGATGGAAAAGTCTGGAGTGGCGACCTAGGATTTTTCAGAGAGGAGAAAATATTTAATTTCTAGGCACATCAGGGTAAGGTACTTACCCCTGGCACACCTGACTAATCCTTTGAGTTTCCCGAGAAATGTCCTAGGTAATTCCTGAGACAAATTTGGAGCTAATTTTTCATATTGGTAACTCAATACCTTCACTTTTAAAAAAAATCTCTCCACTGGAAGAGCTGGGCAGCCGCCAAGATTTCTATTCTTTGCACAGTGACACTAGTAAATGGGCTGATCCTCCACTAATAAGCTAATGTAACTGTGCTCCTCAGAGAAATGTCTGCTCTCAATAAATACCAGATAGAATCTGTTCATAATTATGGCCTAATCCTGGAAATAATTCTTTATTGATTTACTTTCATGCCCTACAAGCAAGAGATATTTCTACTGTAAAAGGTCAAGAGGTCTTGTGCAAAGGGTCAGGGAAAAGACAATGGTTATCACACAGAAAATACCCCCAACCTCACAAAGAAGTGACTGCAACGGTTCCCCTCACTTTCCAGGCAGATCCAGCTAACGGAGCTCCCCCAGCCAGCGTCATGGCCACTCTGCAGAGGACACTGAATGCCTGACTGGGGTGGATCAGTCCCAGCTGCCCTGAGCAAGTCCCTTCCAGGGAAAGCAAAGGGCAGATGCTATCCCAGGCGGGCCCAGGACAGCTCCAAGCATATGGCAACACTCCCCATGCCAACTCAGCTAGGGACCTAATGTGGGAGTGCCATGGGCCATGGAGGCTGGGAAGCCTGTTCTCAGATGAAGTTTATTAGAAATGGTGTTGTTCAACTTTGGCTGTATATTAACATCCCCAGGGGGGCATAGTGAAGATACCCCCAACTCAAAACCAGGAAATAGGAATCTCTACTGTAGGGTCCTAAAGATTCTTTTTTTTTTTTTTTTTAAAATATGCAGCCAAGGCTGAGGCCCATGGTTTTGAGTGGCTCTACCCTTTGTAGTGCATTAGATTAGATCCCCAAGCTCAGGCCACACACAGCACCAATTGAATTAATCTCTGGGGTTGGCCCCAGCCGCCAGGTTTTTCTTTAAGGTCCCTTGGGGATTTTAGCGTACACCTGAGTTTAAGAACCAGGATTCTAGGTTAGTGATTCTCAAATTACCTGGGATCTTAAAGATCCTGATTTATTCGGTCTGGGTTGATTCAGAAGGTGTGCATTTCTAACAAGCACCCAGGTGACGCCTGTGCTGTTAGCCCACAGACTTCACTTTGCAGAGCGAGGCGATTTAACCTAAGGGATAGGGTCTAATGCCAGAGGTGGCTGGCTTCTTGCAAACTGCAGAAATAGGTTTCTGTCTTCCGCAGCTAACTGAATTCCTCACCCAGCATACCTCATTGTCACACTCAGCGAGGACCTGGTCGTATTCACTCAGAGCAACCAAAAAAATAATGGAGGTGACACTCTCAAAGCAGTGAATCCATTTCCGTCTTTCAGATCGTTGGCCACCAACATCCACCATCCTGTTCAACAGAAACATATGACTCTTTGGGGAAAAGGACATGGAAATCACACTCTTTAGGGTCCTCAGTAATTTTTAAGAATAAAAAGGGATCCTAAGATTAAAATGTTTGAGCACTGCTACTTTAGACAATGAGGAACCACTGGATGTTTCCTAGCAAAGGAGGCACAGAATGTAAGTGAAGTTACTGAAGATGTGTGCCGAGGTCACTCAGGTGGAGCCTGCTTGGAGACACTGGTTAGGAAGCTGCTGCAATGGTCCAGGCAGAAAGCTCAAGCATCCACTTGGGCACTGCCCTAACCACCAGAGAGTGCCAGGACACCAGACACCAGGTAGGCAGGCAGGCTTCAGGACCACGGGGCTTCCTTCCAACCCTCCCACTTCTGGTTTCACTGGCTCCTCCAGTTAATCTACAAATCCTTTCTGCATTAGCTGGATGCCACCAGCTTATGGAAATGAGTCCAAGGGGCCTCTCTAGAGTAGAAAAGCATGTACTTCAAGAGTGCTGGGCCCTGTCTAAAGGGATGGCTGCTACACCACTGCAGCAACTGCAGCTGGACAAAGACGCAGCCTCGCTATTGGACCAGATCCTCCAACTTTTCAAGAGAAACTATCCCGCAACTTACCAAGAGATAGCAAATGTTTTAAGCAAAATAGCCCAGTCTTTATAAATATTGGCTCAAAAATGTTTTTAAACGTCAGTGGGCTAAAGAGAATACATCTGTGGACCAGAGTCAGGTTTTGGAAGTTGCAAGCAGCAGTTGATTCTGAAAAGGTTTGGATAAATTTATGGGCACACAGGCATAGGGCATGTGCTTGCAGAGATGCAGAATATCAAGGGGCTCGATCAGAGGGCTCCCCCAACATGACAGTGCTCCAGAAGCACTGAGATGCAGGTGGGGTACAGACAGGACCTGGACACGGCAGGACTGTACTTACGCTGTCTCAACTAGACAAGCGTGTGTAACAATTATTAGGAGGAACAAGGGAACTAACAGATATAAAAGTCCCTTGAAATCTGCAGTGATAAATCTTGGAGAAGAGAATAGGAGGGAAGAGAAATATTCAACAGTATCTTCACTCTGTGGGTTACAGAAATATACATCTGTGTGTGTGTGTGTGTGTGTGTGTGTGTGTGTGTGTTTTACACATAAGAATCATTCCAGACATCAGTAGGGAGTCTCTTCTTCTCTAAGGGGAATAGAAAGGTGGTTTTCTCTCCACTGTAGGACTTAAGACCAACCACAATTCTAAATACCCTGTGATGGAAAGGGCCAATATTGCCCTAAGAGATGGAAGCCCTTTTAGCAATAACACATTTAAGACTCCATTTGGGGACTTCCAAGCCTGGACAGATTCTTAACGGACTATGTCAGGGTGACAGACTTACCGAAAGATGATGTTTTCCAAATCAAATGGGTACTCAATGATGCCGGTTGTGGGCACTCGGACACGAAGCACATCTTGCTGCGTTGGCACGAACGATGGCATGGCGATCCGGTCAATGTCCGTCAGGTAACTGATGTTAGAGAACAAGATGCTGAGAAGGGAGAAATGCCCCTCCAGGGAAGTCACCCCAACTCACAGTGACCCTCCTCAGATTCACGGATTCATCAGTGACTTTCGTGAGAGCCAACACTCCAGCCCTCCTACAACTGTGTGGAGAGAATATGGATCAGAAGCCTTCGTGAGCCTTCTGGGAAATGTGCAGAGCTCGCCTCTCTTCCTGCTGGTTCTCAGCTCCATCACTCTGGCCAGTGAGGGAGCCAGCGGGGCCACAGGAGGAGGAGATTGGAACAGGCCCTCTGACGTCTCACGTGTCCTCCTCTCCCCAAAGGTCCTTCTCCCTCCCACACGCCCTCATCCAAGAACATTACAGAATGCAGATGCTGTTCTTGGACACTTGGCTCAATGAGTTAGTCCAATGGGAAGTCCTCTCAAAATGAGAAGAAGTTCCTTGTCACACTGGGAAACTGAACACCTAAAATAACCCAGAGCTTGTCTTGGATTATTTTTGGCCAAATATTAAAGCCCTAAGCTTAAGACATGTCACTTTTTCTGTGGTAAAACAAGAGGACACTACTATTTTTTTAATCTTAAGGCCTTTTAAAGAGGCACTTTTGCATAAATAGCCGAGGCCCTGGCCAGTGACGGCGTTGGTGACTTGGAGCCCCCTGCAAAGAGAGGTGGCCCCGCCTTCTCCCCCCAACCCCCTCCACCCCTCACCTACCCCCTTACAGGCAGAGCTCACCTAGGTCTGCTGGCGCTGAACACGTGGCCTCAAGGGGAGCCAAGAGGTAACAGGCAAACCCTATTCCTGTGCAGCCCGCAGCGCAGGAAGCAAACCACTGGGTCAGCCTTCTGTGACCCACACCCCCATGCATGGCCCCAGGGCTTATCGTCATGGACTTCCGTTTGTGATATTTTAATTTACACCTGTCTCGTTCCACTGGACTGTATGTTCCTTCAGGGCAGAGAGCACCAGTTGTACCTGTAGCCCTTACCTCAGTGCCTGGCACACAGCAGAGACACATCACATTTTTGTGAAATGAATACCTGTCCAAATAAGCAGACAGTACCAGCAGAGTGGATGACAACCACTGACCTGGACCCAGGAAGTGTCCAAGTGCCTGGGATCTTGCCAGTTCCAAAGGCAGGGCACTGCCCGGGTCTGTGAGTGCCGCTTTCTCTGTCGTTGCAGCTCTGTCCACCACCCTAGCCACTCCCCACGTTCTTCTCAGTGGACTTGCCCCAGTTTTCAGGGCTCCACTGAGTTCTACAGCAGGCCCAGGGGCTCTTTTCCGAGTTGATCTACATCAAGAGCCCCAGCCACTCCCCAGGGCCTTCACAGAAGCAAATGACACAGGCTGTCCCAGGGAAGGGCCAGGGATGCCTTGGCTGGCTTGGCACCGTCCCTGGCTCCCCAGCTGTCAGAGGCAGTCTGCCCTCCTCCTGGGGACACGGCCTTCCTTCCTGCGAGCTGTCTTCTATGCTGATCCAACAACGTATCAGGGCTTATTTTACTTCCTTTTCCTCCTTTGCTGCTGTGCTGGACCTAAATGTTCCTGTACTTAGATTGGTTGTGCTAACCTGGATTAATGTCACTCAACACTCAGCCTGGGACAAATGCCAAAGGGAGGCTAGTGAAACTGAGGAGGTAAGATTCTGGTTTCCTTTCCTGCCCACTGGCTTGTCCAGATGATGGGTGAATTACCCACCCACACCAGCTCGAAGGGCAATGACAGCACCTGAAGAGAAGGGGATGGATCTGGGGAAAGGATTCCAGGGCCTTCAGAGGGCGGAAATGACGCAGGGCAAGAGGGAAGGAGCTGAGTAGCAGAAGAAGCAGGAATCCTCACCCCTTCAAGAAGGACCATGACAACTATTTGCCCAGTGATCTGGCTGATGGAAGCACCGCCTTGGGAAATTCTTAATAAAATCAAACCCTGTGATCTCCGTCGGGGAGTGTGCACGCAATGGATTACTGATTTAAAACTAGAGCCTTATGGATCCCAAATACAATGTGTAGGCAAACAAAGGGCTCCCGGACTGAGCTTTCTCCATGGCTGGGCCCGCAGAGCCTATCTCGCCCACTAGAGGGCAGCACCAGATCAGCCACTGACGGGTGTATTGCACTGCGCTTCTAAACTCTGATTTTAGATTTTAGGGCAATTGGACCTGCTGTCTACTGATCAGGAACCCAGAAGGCAGAGGGATATGGAGAGGGGGAAGTAGAAGCCAGAAGCAGACGTAGTCCTGGTTTAAATCAGATAGTTTCAGCACCCCAAATGAGATCAGTCCCACCAAGGGAAGCCCACATTTGACTTACCCTCTCACTGAAAAGGACAGAGGCTTAGAACTTGACGAGGAAGGGTAGATATGGGCAGGGAGAGCTATCTGGGGCTCCACAGGGGGACTGAAGATTTCAGGAGGTGGGAAGAGAGGCAACTGAAAGTAAGAGTGGGTTACAGACGAGCAGAAGGGAGGCAGTGTGGCCCCCGGGTGCCTCATTTTAGCAAGTAGCTCATTTCTCCGCCCTTGAAGTGTGGCCATGCCTGCCTGAAAGCACCCTGGGTGGCCACAGCCTGGGGCTCTGTACTCACTATCTGGCAGAGTCTGACAGCTGGTACTCCCTCCTCCTGTCATAACATTCCTGGATTCCCAGGTCCTGCCAGAGCTGCTTGATGGCCTCCACCTGGTCCCTGGAGAGAGCGGAGACCTTGTCTACGTCCACTTCTCTGATCAGCTGGGCATTTTCCTGCTCAAAGGAAAAGAGAACCTTTCATTAGGCAAAGGAAAGGAAGCCAACATATTGATGACTTGGGGACAAGACCTGCCCTGGTCTGTGGATTAGGGAAGATGTCCCTAGAGGCTAGGGTGTGGTGGGTACTCTCCAGAAGAGCTGCTCACAGCCAAGCCACTCCGTGGCAGCCTCATTGGGTAGAGATGATGTGGCTGCTTAACTCAGTGGACAGCGCCAGAGAAGGCCCAAGACCTGTGGCCTTCGGTCCCAGCAGTACCCCGGGGGCCAGTTTCACCAGCATTCAACACCCAGTTGTGAACAGAGAAATACAGGAACGATTGATCATCATTGATTATCATCGTACTAACAAACATTACTTCCTCGTTAACATGCAACTCATGTTGAATACGTGTGTAGCCAATGGAACAATTTAAAAGTAACATCATTGTTAGTGGCATACCAAGGGTGGGGTAAGCGGGTCCACCCCAGTGCAGGAAATAAAGGAGTGCGTCATCTTCAGATCATTGAAAAATAACACCACCAACAATCATCAGTCGGCTTTCCTTCTCTTCCCTTTATTTTTTAAAAGATGTTTTAATAGACTTTACTTTTTAGAGCAGTTTTAAGTTAAGAGCAAAACAGAGAGGAAAGTACAGAGAGTTCTCATACAGTCTGCTTTTTATTATCAGCATCACTAATAAAACTCTTTCCCACTGGGTGGACCACACCCAGCGGAACCCTCACACCATGCCACTGACTGCTCTAATATTATGTTTACTATTCCATCACTAAATTATTATTGCTCTAATACTACTGCTTTATTCCAGTAACTGTTAAGATCATTATTGCTGTAATTATTACTGTTACAGCAGTTACCATTTATTACCCACTTAATAAGTGCTCAGGGCTCTACATATATTATCTCATCAACAGAAGGCAAGCCAGAGGCCAGAAATCTTTCCAAACCGTAGCAAATAGAAATGATAAGACTGGCCTGTATCCGCAACACATCCCTGTGTTGGCCCCAGAGACTCAGCATCCGATCCCTGGCTGCAAGTTGCAGCAAACAAGAGAATCCTGCTGAGGGAGACAGGAGCCCGGCCTCGTCTTCCCTCTCCCATCTTGCTGTATCTCACAGCAATTATATCATGCACTGGCAGCTGTGAGTCAGCAAAGCAACCTTTGGCAGCTCTGATCTCCTGCACCCCTTGAAAAGTCACTCTCATCTCGCATTTCTCATCATGAAACCCAACAGGAGGTTGGAGGAAAGGGAGATCTTATAGATTCACTTGACTCAGGGAAAAACCAAGGGCTGTGAGTCAATCAACACGACTTTGCCCTACATCCATCAAGAGGGAGTACAAACTCTTCCCCTAGACTGTGGGATCCTCAGGCAGGTAGAGGATCTTTGCAGAGTCTCAAACAAGGTCTAGGCAGTATGGGTTAGTGGCCAGTGCCTGGGCGGGGAATCAGGACCCTGAATTCTAAGTAGTTCAATCGGGACTTTTAAGGAACCCAATAGGTTGCCTGCCTCAGCATGGTCATTTCTAAGAGGAGCCAGTGATTTTCAATGGGAACCTGATTTATAAAGTATCACCCAAATGTAAGCAGATCTCGCCTTATTATTGCAATAGACGCCTAATAAATATTTCTTGTTTGCCAAAACAGGACACAGTGACAGCCCTTACACCAGGACTTCTAATCCTGCCCAGTGGCACATTTTGTGCCGTGTGCCCTATTGTTAGCCAGAGAGAATAAATGGAGAACGTGGACAGTGTCTCAATGTAGCAGGAGGGCTGTCTCCCGCTTCCTCCCCTCCTCTCGCCACTCTCCCACCTCCCAAATATGGTCAGAGGGTCTCCACTGGAGGATGAGGATGACAGAGCTTCCCAGGATACCCCATTTGGCCACACCAGGCGTGGTGAGGGCGCTGACCTGGGCGTAGCTCTAAATTATCTGTTTTCCCGTCTTCGTGACAAGTCAGGAAATGCCACAAGGGCAGAGCCAATGTCTTACGTATCCTTACATCCCAGAACCTCATGCAGTGCCTGGCAAATAACAGTGGCCTCTATGGATGCAGGTGCCCAATAAACATCTGTGGTGCACATAAAACTGTCTCTCTCTAACGGATAACCATGGGAAAATAACTGAAAGAACACTAGAGCAGGATGATGGAAGCCTGTGCCGGGCACGGTGGGAACACAGAGGAGCTGGGAGACGGAAAAGCCTCCCCAGTGGAGGAAAGGCTCCAGTGACTCTTGGCCAATTGGTCTTAACCACTCTGCCCCTGGTACGGTCAGCATCTTTGCTTGTTGCTTGTCAGCAACACAAGGCAGGCCTCTTGTGTTGCTTTTCTACACGTAACTGTTAAATTCAGCTTACCTGCTGAGAGGTAGCCCTGTGAGAATCATCAGCGATGTTACAGATATTTCTACCTCTCCTCCTCACAAAGGCAATGAAGTACTGTACTCTGTGATGAAGGAAACGTAAGTGGAAGCAACAGCTGTCTGTTTTAGGAAGAAACTTTAAAGAACCAGTGAGTAATTCACCACATTGCCCTTTGTCTCCTGTGGTGATTACCATGGGATAAGATGGAGCCTCCATCAGCCAGGCTTCCTGAGTGACGATAATGAGCTAACACACCATACTGCATATGGAGCATGAGTGAGAAATCAGCTTTAATTAAGTAAGCTACACTTTGGGGGAAGTCTGTTACTGCAGCATAACCCACTCTATCCTGACTGATACATGTTGCCATGGATAAACCCAGTGTTTGGCTCTTCCAGTAGATAGAAAAAGTGGATCCCAGTGAGATATTAGAGAGGAATACAGGCTTCTACATAGGCTTCTTGGGGGAGAGGTGGAATTTGGGGAAAAGGCATAGACCTGGGATTTCGGGTAACCAGGGGAATTCAGCCAGGTGAGAAAAACATACTGTCTGTTCAGACCAGCGAGGGGATTTGGGTGGAATCCTGCTTGAAAGAAGAGGAGAACAGAGGCTCCTTAAAGACTCAACAATTGGGACTTCGGTTTGGAACAGACTAGACTTAAGGCGGCCAGAAGGATTCCAAGTCTAGAGGTCTCCTGTCCGTCTTTGGCTGCTCCTGGTTAGCTCTCCCGCCTGTCTGGTTCAATTTTTTTTTAAATTTATTTATTTATATTTTTGGCTGTCTTGGGTCTTCATTTCTGTGCAAGGGCTTTCTCTAGTTGAGGCGAGCGGGGGCCACTCTTCATCGCAGTGCGCGGGCCTCTCACTGTCGTGGCCTCTCTTGTTGCGGAGCACAGGCTCCAGACACGCAGGCTCAGTAGTTGTGACTCATGGGCCCAGTTGCTCCGTGGCATGTGGGATCTTCCCAGACCAGGGCTCGAACCCGTGTCCCCTGCCTTGGCAGGCAGATTCTCAACCACTGCGCCACTAGGGAAGCCCTGGATCAATTTTTTTTAAACCTCTTATTTTGAAATAATTTAAGACTTGGGAAAAGGTGGGGAACATGGTACAAAGAGTTCATCTCTGCCTTTCCAGATTGCCCAAATGTTCATAATTTCCTACCTTGCTTTATCATTCTCCCCACTCCCTCCACATGTGTTCGTACACACCCACACCTGCACACATAACTCACACATATATTTTTCTCTGGAAATATCTGAAGGGAAACTGCAGACACAATGCCTCTTTATCTCTAAAGACTTCAGTGTTATTTCCTAAAAACAGACATATAGAACTTCCCTGGTGGCGCATTGGTTAAGAATCCGCCTGCCAATGCAGGGGACATGGGTTCGAGCCCTGGTCCAGGAAGATCCCACATGCTGCAGAGCAACTAAGCCCGTGTACCACAACTACTGAGCCCACATGCCACAACTACTGAGCCCGTGTGCCTAGAGCCCGTGCTCTGCAACAAGAGAAGCCATGGCAGTGAGAAGCCCGCGCACCACAGGGGAGAGTAGCCCCCGCTCGCCGCAACTAGAGAAAGCCTGTGTACAGCAACGAAGACCCAACGCAGCCAAAAATAAATAAAATTTTTTAAAAAAACAAACATATATAATCATATATAAAGGTCAAAATCAGGAAACTAACACTGACACAATACTGTAGTCTACTCCTCAGACCTATCCAAAGTTTGACAGTTGTCCCATAAAGGTCCTTTATCTGCCCAGTCTAGGCTCACATATTGCATTCGGTTGTCTCTTTAGTCTCCATCTATCTGGAAAGGCTCTGCAGTCAGAGGAGCCGTTTGTGTTACTCTGATCAAGAATGGCCTGACAAGGATGTGTTCTTTAGTCACGAGTCATCCCAAGGATGGCTGGTGGAGAGAGTGGCACAGCCGAGCCCCCAGAGTGTGTTCCAGGGGCAAATATTACAAAGGGCAGAGAGGAATGAGGAAGAGGGTGACCTGGTTTTTAAATAAATTGTATTGAAATATGAGATGAAAGACTTTTACACGTTAACAACGTGTGTTTTTAAAAAGTGGGGTTTTGTGCAGATTTCCCTCTGACTTGGCTGGAGAGTTTCATACACAGAGTGTGCGTATTTTTATCATTATGTTCAAACCACTTCTACAGTGCACACCGTCTGAGAGCAGGGAGTCCTTATATAATAGGGAAAATTCTGTGTCAGGTAGTTGGGCTTTTTCATCTCCTGGAAAGAGAGAAGAAATGTTCTAAGAGGATCAGATTGAGGGAAGAAATGTTATGATTTGGGCAGGGGACAGGCCAAGTCTGAGGGGGCTGACATCTAAGTGGAGAAATCCAGGAAGCAGATGAATAAAATGGGTTGTAGTTCATGGAAAGGTCCTCGGCTAGAGGAGCGTATTGAACTGAAACTGCCTAACTCATATATTTCTTTGAAAAGAAAAATCACAAAGCAGTAAATATTACTGGAGCAAATAGAGCAGATGCAGAAACGCAAACAGTTTCTCAAACACTGAGCTCACATCTGGCTTTTCCTCTCTTCCTTTCTCAGACAAAAGCACCATTTTCACTGCTCTGAAGAAAGAAGAACACAGAAACCAGATGTCCTACATGTGTGTTTCACTCAGTAATTCCCAGGGTGACAGTGGAAGGAGCTGCTTTTGAAGTGTCGCCTTGCTGGCTTCACACTTGGATCCCCGGCCGCCTGGGTGACAGTCGCTTTCGAGCCCAGCCAGCCCCTCTGGCTGGAATCCAGGGCCCAGTGGGCAGCCCCATTCTCCACCAGGTCCTCACAGGGGGAGCCCCTACACCATTAACCGCCCAGCACTGCAGGGCCCAGAGCCTTCTCACTGACTAGGGGAGACTGTTCCCTAGTCAGAAGCCAGAGTTCCTGTTCTTTCATCAGATACTTAATCATTTTCGTTAAAACCTTTATCCATTAACATATTCTAGATAATAAAAGCCTAATTTAATACTATTTCAAGTGTCTACTATCATATGCAGCACCTCAAAAGCTTTGTAAAAACAAATGAGATTAAAATAAGATTAAAAATGAAAGTTCCCCGTAACATAATATTTCTGACTTTCACACAATCACTCCTCCTTGTTTTAACATCTACATCAAGATCCAGAACTACACTACATATTCTATCAAACTAAAATCAGGAAGTAAAATTTCAGTGCTCCGGGCTTCCCTGGTGGCGCAGTGGTTGAGAGTCTGCCTGCTGATGCAGGGGACACGGGTTCGTGCCCCGGTCTGGGAGGACCCCACATGCCACGGAGCGGCTGGGCCCGTGAGCCATGGCCGCTGAGCCTGTGCGTCCGGAGCCTGTGCTCTGCAACGGGAGAGGCCACAACAGAGAGAGACCCGCGTACCACAAAAAAACAAAACAAAACAAAACAAAATTTCAGTGCTCCATAACGATCAGCTTTGAAAGCATCTCAAAAATTGCATTATAAAGAAAATGCTGGTAAACTATGCTAGAGAAAGGAATGTTTTCTATAAAAAACAAAGAACTTCTGCTTCTGGTAAAGGAAGACTAGGACATTTAGATCAACTCTTCCACTAAGGACAGCTAGAGATGGTGGACAAAATATTTTCAAAAGTATGCTCAAGAATAATCAGGAAACTAATGAACAAGTAAGTAATTGCTGGGCCAGAGTGTAGGGTAGGATGGCATCCAAGGAGTTGAACCAGCATTTGGGAAACCTTTCTCCCTGGGGCTTCCTCTTGTTCTAGAAGGAGCAGTGTGAGGTTGAACAGCTCCTTTTTCAATATTACAGGACGAGGGAAAGTTAGCAAGAGCTAAAGGCCCTTAGAAGCCCTCTGGCTCCAGGTTGGGATCCAAGGGGTAGCTCTTAGTGACCTGCAACTCAGCTTGGAATCACCACAATATCAGAAATTGAGTATCCCCAGACACCTGGCAGAAGAAAAGAAAGTTTCTTTTTGAAGCTTGGAAGATTGCATCTTCCTTACCCTTGAATTATTTTTTCATGCGTGTCCAGCACACTAACAAAAAGAACCAAGCATAAGAAGATAAGACAACTCCAAAAATGAGGTGACAAGTAAAAAGATGCAAAAAGATATACCATGCAAACAGTAACCCAGAGGAAGGAGGAATCTATTATCATAAAAATAGACCTTAAGGTTTATTTGTTAATTATACCTCAGTAAAGCTGGGGGGGGAAAGTAGACTTTAAGGTTAAAAGTATAACTGGAGATAGAGATATTTCAAATGACAAAAAGGTTCAGAAAGACATAACAGTTCTAAAGTTGTAGGCAGCTAATAACATAGGCTTAAAATATAAATATAAGAAAAAAATCTCTAAGATCTAAATGGTGAAATGGACAAATCTTCATCTTACAGGCAACTGAAACATACCTCTCTCAGTAACTGATAGAATAAACAAAAAATTCAGTAAAGATATACACAATTCAAACATAATCAGCAAATTGGACTTTATGGACACATGTAGAGCCCTATATTCCAAATAACTAGAATATATACTTTTTTCAAGCACACCAAGAATAGTTACAAAAATGACCATTAATTTGAGATTTCACATTTTCAAAAACTGGTTTTCCAGCTTCTTTTGATCACTTTCTAATTCCCATTTCTTTAGCAACTCTTGGCTCCAGCAGGGATGCCACCATTGCCACCAGCCCAGCCGACCCACTGTGCAGGCATCTGAATATTTAACCACTGTTCTAAAGCTCCCTAGATTTCTCCTCATAGAAAGGCAGTCTTCCACCACACTCAGAATGGGAAGGAAGCTTTTCTAACCCAATTCAAGATTCAAAAGAAATCTTTATTTCTACTCCAATCTTTGTCCTCCTCTTTCTCCTTATCTCTTCTCCAACAAAAATAAATAACAGAATTCACTGGCCACAAAGTGTCGGCATGAAAAGCCAAGTTACTTTATTTTTTCCTGTCAGTCAAAATTTCAGTGGGTTTAACTTAAAAGGCTCTGTCCAAAGAGTCCTGCCATAAATTACTTTGGCACAAACATCCAAAGCTACAATGAGTGTTCATAACGCAGCTGAGAGATAGAATCTTTGGCCTTACGCTGTGTCAACTTGGCGAAGCACGCTCCCTTCCCTGTAGGACTCTGGGTTAGGATCTGCTACAAGAGAAGTTTGAAAGGGATCTGGGAGTCGGGAGAAACAGCGGCCGTCGTGCTCTGAAGGTCAGAGCTCTGCTTTAGTACAAATGCGCGCGCGCGCGCACACACACACACACACACACACACACACACACACACACACACACACACACACATCGTGACTGGTCTTCTGGTCAACCTCACTGATGGGGGGGGCATGTGCAGCAGCTGGGCCTCAGCACCCCTAGCTCCCACTTGGACCTTCTCCTTCAACTTCTCCACATCCTGGGGCAGGCATACACGCAGGTCCACAGCAAAGGATGCCAGTTTCCGCTGCAAGTCACCTGCACTGTCAACACGGAGATGTGAGAGGCAGATGCAGGTTCCACTTAGTCCCCATGGGGTCCATTCGCCTTCATGGGTTCCCATCTGTCTCTGTAGGTTCCAGTTTGCCTTTGCTCTGGCTCCTTCACATCCAGCTTTTCTCCCCGACTACCAGCCCTGCTGCCCAAACACCAGATATGCAGAGGCAGTTCCAACATCTTCTTCACGGCTCCAACAGCTACATACAATGCAATCCCTAAAGCGAATCCATTATTCCACATCGCTTTGAGTGACTGACTTCCTGATCAAATCAGGAATCTTCCATGCTGGTCCATTCAATTCTCTTTAGGGGCAAAATACCCTATAACCGTAGGTCTAGGTGATGGTAACAGTTTAGGCCTCAGTTGGGGTGACCGAAATGGACCCAAACTCAGCGAGGCACTCGCGGCCAGACTCCATCATCATTCAGTGCACAGTATCACATGCCTGCTCCCTGCTAGATCCAGGCCTGCTTCTGGGAATATAAAGAGGACTGTGGCCCTGCCCTTGAGGGTTCCAAAATGACAGATCCGCACACAAACGCTAGGAGATCAAAGAAAGGGAGACATTTCAACTGGGGGTGAGTGACAGCATGGGCTAAGATTTCCCACCAGAGGTGGCCTGATGTTTATAAAGAGAAGGGCTGTGTCTGCCCTTCGTGTACTCATGAATGTGGATTCCCGAGTGTGCTTGTTAAAGGCAGCACCGTGAAAGTGCAGGGACCAGACCAGTTCTTTGCTATATCACCTTTCACACAACATTCCTTCCCCTGAGATGCTTTGGAAAGCACCTGAACTCCCTCAGGTGCCAGGGTCCTGAATATATTCAAGGTAGAGCCCACCCCCCACTCTGCACCCCCCAGAAAGAAATGAGTATATTGGTCCAATGGAAGCTGCCTCTCAGAAAATCATTTGTTTTAGGCCCTTTTAACTGCATGTGCCCAGAGGTCACATATAATAACATGGTCATGTTCCGCAGCAAGTTGGGATTTTCTGTCCCTATCACCTTCCTCCCCCTCCCTCCTGTAGTTGAGAGTTTTTCTAGGTGTTTTTAGCACATCAAAATTGGGTTATGAGAGACTGTTCAAATTAGCAAGAGAAGGATCTGTCTCTTTTGTACCTGTGCCTCTCTACAGAATCTGCTGGGAGGACTGGAGCGTCTATGCCAGGATACACTCAGGTCCTTCCCACATAAAGCTGGGAATGACGGTGGCCAGGGCCCTGATGTTGGGAAGGCCAGGACTTACAGAGAAAGGCAGAGGGGCAGAAAAAGAAGAGAGACCAGAGGAGCAGGGCTGGGGATGGGTGGGGGGCTTCTAGACCAAAAGATACCCCCCAACCCTCCACCGCCCCCCTTGAAGGGAAAGTAATAAATGCTTTGCTCCCCCGTTGGCTTCCTGTAGCACCACGATCAGCTATAAGGAATCTTATTCTCTCTTTGGTATTGGACTCTGTCTGTGGCCCTTCCAGAAAATAAGGCATAATAAAGGCTTACAGATATAAAAAGCACACAGGCAAGGTCTCAGTTCAAGAATAGGCTGGTTCCAATTTAATGTAGAGTTGGTTGTTGGGAGCTCAAAGCGTTTTCCCATTAAGACAAAGATTGCTCTGGGTCCACCGATCCTGTTTTATTTCCCTACCGGGCTCATAGGTTGGGTTACATTTCCCAGTCTCCCTTGCAGTCATGTAACTGAGTTCTGAGTGATGAAATCTGGGCTGACATGACGCACAGCACTACCAGGGCTGGCTTTAAAAACTTCCCATGCAATCCTCCTCCACTCTACCTTTTTTCATTTCTCAGCTGAAAGGACAGGATGATGAGGGCCAAGAGGAGGGGAGCCTCCAGGTGCAGGAGACCTGGATCCCTGAGGAAATGTGCGGAGCAGAGCCCATCACTCACCAACTCCCATGGGATTGAGACAGACGTGGCCCAGAAATAAACACTGATTTTGCTAAGCCACTGAAGTTTTGGTGTTGATTTATTTTAGCGGCTATCAAAGTTTACTTTATGCACCCATAAAGAGAAAGAAGAGAAGCAACGTGAGAATAGAGAAGTCCCGGGCTAGCTCCAAGAAACCCACGTGAACCAGCAGAGACAAACCAATGCACTGAAGGCACTGGCCACGGCCGGGGGGCCTAGTGTGGATCATGTGTGTTTTTTTAAAAAGCCACTCATCTCTGGTCTCCTCATGTCTGCCATGCCCCCGTCCTGCCTCCCAGTGGCTCTCTCTTCAAGGCCCCAGATTCTCAGACCCAAACTGTAGGACCACGTCCTATACACATACGTTCCAAGAGAACGTGAGCACCCAAACCTCCTGATCGCCCTTCTCTCCCATCAAACACTACAGGTCCTCCAGACAGGAGGCTGTGTGGCCTGGAGAGAACGGCTCTGAGCAGTTATTTTTCGGTGTCTTTCCTTTACCCGTATCTGAGCCCAAATGTGGTAATACTAGAGAGAACAGGCTAATGGCCCCAACTGTCAGTACCTCGACGGACACCCCACACAGGTTTACTTTACACTCCTTCCCAGTCCAACATGTACCGATGGGGGGGTTGGGGAGGACGCTGCTCCGTGCAATTATCCAGGGCCCCAAGCTCCCTCCATCAAGTGGCTCTGCCAGCTCCCAGGGCCCTCAAGTCCTGCAGGGGATCGTCTGCACCCAGTAGGCAGGTGGAGGAAGAGAACGTGGAGCAGTAGGCAGGATGTTTTATGGGCCAGGTCTGAACGTGGTGGACACATGGTTCACGGGCTAGAACTCGTCACAAGGGGCCATCGGACTGCAAAGGAGGCTGGGAAATGTGGTCCTCCTGGCGGAAGGACACGAGATGTGGTCAACACATAGCATCGTCTCTGCCGCTCACAGACTCCCAGTCTCTTCTCTTTGTCTCAGAGACCTCCAAGGTTTGCAAGGTGCCCATGTGTGCTTTTGTATAGACCAAGGTCAACAACAGGTGGGCCAGGTCCAGCTCCCCGCCTGTTCTTGTAAATGAAGTTCTATTAGGACACAGTCACGCCCCGTCACTGTTGGGCTGATGTCACTGCTACAAAGGCAGCGTCAGGTTGTTACAACAGAGCCTGTGTGGTCCACAAAGCTGACCATAAATACTTATTCGCTGACCCTTTACAGAAAATGCTTGCTGACTCTGGTATAGAATCCAAGGAGGATTCTGCTGCAATCTCCACTCCCTCCTTCATCGAATCAGTGGCAACGTAACTATGAAGCACCCACCCTTTGCCAGCCCCAGTGCTCAGTACGAGACTACAACTATGAAGAAGACTTTGTTTTTATACTCAAGTTTCCAGTGTTTATGGGAATGATGGTAATAGGCATATAGGACATGGAAAAAGAATCCTCTAAAAAAACCCATATTTAATTAGTGTAAAAAGCAAGAGAATTCCACCTAAGTACATTTCCCCAACTCTTCAAAATTTTCCAAGGGCAAAGCCCAGAACTAACTTGGATTGTGAACCTGCCCTGAGACTGCAAGCGTATTGTAACATTAAACGAAAACACCCCCCAGTGGAAAAAGCTGGAATTGTTTCTGATTCAGACTCCTTTTCACAAAATTTAGAGAATGTTCCCATTTCTTTTTTTCCTTCATTACTTCCTTAAGCAGACCATTGTATTATGTCCCTGTTTCGCAAGGTGTCATATTACATTCTTTGTTTCTGTAAAGTCTATGCTGTGTCAACCAGCCTGGGACCCAGAGCAGCTGTTTCCAGAAACCCTGAAATCCAAGACAAGCAGAGGCTGGCCCTGGAGTAGGTGCAAGGTCCCCAGTGTTCTTCCTGGGGCACTGCTGACATTCAAGAGAAGCCCTCTGAGTAGGAGGAGGCCTCTTTAAGGCAACTCCAGAAACAAAAATCCTCCCTCCTACTCCTGTAAAACGGCTTTTCTAGTCGAAGGCAAAGGGAAGTAAATACTAGATTCAAGAGTTAATTCAGTAATACCAGCCAGGCAGGCACCTCCAAGGCTGAGCTGAAGAACAAACATTAAGAAATGAAATGCTTCCCCTGACATGGAGCCAGAGCTCTCTCTGGACGTCTCTCTCTTTAAAGGCCATCTTAGGGCCAGGCGTAATTCTAGAAATCCCTTCTGTGTGCCTCGGAGTGACTCAGACTCCACCCACACCCCCAAACACACACCCAGACGTGAACATGAGAACACGGAAAGAGAACACGGAAAATCAGTGTGATGAAGTGGTCCGGGGCCAACTAGAAGCTGGAGCTGGGCAGGAAGACACTGGTACTCTGTGCCCCTCTGCCTCCTCAGGGCACCTGTCCCAGGGACAGCAGGATGCTGGTTAGAATTCTGGTTCCCAGCCGGTCAGACTTTCCTGTCTCCACCCACAAGCCTTCACGCTCACTGGTCTTGAGCCTTGATTTACAAGATGGGCTACACCAATGCAAGGTGAGGGGCTCTTGCGGTCTCTAATCATTTCTGCCATGGGGCTTGCAGTCAGCCCAGCAAAATATAAGGTGTCAGCACAGTGCCCAGAGCCCAGTAAACTCCCGATAGATGGAAGTGATTGGGGCCTGGCCCTCACCCATTCCCTCGTGCCTTCCTAAGCGCCTGGGGCTCACGGGCCACCACGAAATCAGGAACACATACCAGTGGTCCTCCTTACTCATGGATTCTGTATTTGCAACTTCACCTACTTGCTAAAATTGGTAACCCCCAAATAAAAAATCACAGCCATTTACAGACGTGCATACAGCACTGAGAATTTCGAATCGCTCAGTGCCCACGATCCCAACTGAAGGGGAACTCGGGCTCTGTCTTCTTGTTCAGCTCTTGTACAGTAATCGAGTGCCCCTTCCATGGCCCATTAGGTGTCAGGTTTCTTGTATTTTTATGCTTTTTGCGGGTGACTTCATTGTTTAGTGGGCCCCCAGCACAGTGCCGAAGTGCCTAGCACGAGAGGCTGGGATGCACCCCGTGGAGAAAATACCTGTTAGAGAAGCTTCGTTCGGGCAGGAAGGGACTCAGGATAAAACTCCTGTTCATCCACCTATTAGGAGCCTTATTAGGATCAATTCACCTGACCCTGAGGCCTCAGTTTCCTCATTGGTAAAATGACCACAGAGAACTGAGTGGGGGAGATCTTTTCAACGTTAGCGTTTAACGGTGCTAAAGGATGTATTCCTTCATCATTAGGTTTCATAAACACTGAGTCTTGTGGATGCCCTTCTTTCAAAGTGTAAAGGAAAACATAACCACCCGAATCGCTCTTTCTAACCCAGAAGCAGGCATCATAATTTCCAAGAGGATGAGCGAATTACACTTAGTTGAGGACATAAGGGATTGGCACCGTTAAAGAACTAGGAACACACGGCACAGAACCACAAAGGATGAGGGGCCGTTTCTGCTCCTGGGACCCAAGGTTAAGGCTATTCTGGGTTGGCCCTAAAAATCATCAACACGACCTATGCGTCAGCCCACCTCTCTCCTGTGTCCTACTCATCCCCAAAATAACCAGTAAGCATCACAGGCAGGTACCTCCAAGAGACGACGCCACCCCAAACCAATTTCCCTCCCTTCTCACATATTCATCAGTAATCCTGGGAGCTCTGGACCTCAGGTTATTCCATCTCAGATGGACTGTGCCAACATGGCCCAAAGCCACTCAGCTACCCTTCCAAGCAATGACATGAGATTCCTTGCAGTAACCGGGTGAATAAGGAAACCCACTGGGGTCAATGCAAAGCGCCTTCTCCTCAAGCATCTCACAGTTATACAGACACTTAACCAAGATCCATTACTTCCCGTCAAAAACTACCAACCCATAAACCAGCCGAGCACGTGAAGGTGGTAGATACTCGTGTAAAAGACTGGATATGTTCTCTTAAGGTCAACTGAGCGGACTACACGCTTAGCTATGTGCTAGGTGTCATGCTGGATCCCTCGGGGAGTGGATATAAATCGACAGATCCTAACTTAAGAGTGTCACAGTCCAGTAAGAGACGAAGACCATCGCACATCTAATAGCAGCACTGTTTGATCCGGAATCCCTTGGAAATATCCCTGCCCTGTCAGTGGGTGAGGGATCGACATCTAGTCAAGTAACAGTCTCAGATGAGGCCTCAGTACCATCTGCTGAAGTCACCTGCTCTTCGGACATGGGAAGCATATGGATGTAGCTTTAAGCAGCGACAAAGAATATCTGCACTCCAGACCCTGGTAGAGAATATGTATCAGTAATCTCTCTGCTGTCTGACTCTTATCAAATGTTGAAACAAATGATATTGATGGATTTTTTTTCTGAAGTACACATAGTCCAGCTATGCCTTTGTCCGTATTTCCCAGAGGGCTATTATTATACAGACCATGACTCTACAAAATGTTGTAGGTACACACAAAGAAGTTCCTTGTCCAAATAAGTTTAGGGCAAGGTCTGAAACAGTTACCCACTTTTTTTTAACTTCAGGACTTCTCAGAAGTTGTGTGTGTGTGTGTGTGTGTGTGTGCGCGTGCACGCACGTGCGTGCGCATCACATGCGCCCTGACGGGGCAGGGATCTTGGTCTCTTTTTCTCATTGATGTACCCCAAGTGCTTGGAGCAGTGGCTGGCACGTCAATATTGTTGGAATGAATAAACAAATGTTGCATGAAAATCATTGTATTTAGTCAATACTGATAGAATATATTAAATCAAAGAGCAATGTGTATTAACAGGATATGACAGTTCATGAAATTGTGTAACTGTGCACGCCCAATTCTCAAACGTTTCATCACTGGAATGTTTCACCAGAACATTAAACATGAGAATGAGAATGCACATATGCATGATAGGAAAAAATCCCTGAAACTACAGCAGGACTCCATCAACAAATGCAGCATTTAGTGACAACTTACTGACCATCAACAGTGAAAAGTTTGCAGCAACAAATAGGACCACAACAAGGAGAACAACATTGAGTAAAGATGCCCAAAACAGAGCACAGAACCTTTAATAGGCTCGTTTCATTACGAATTTCCAAAGAGATTTAGAATACACGACTTGCCAAACTCATGTCACTGAAGTGGCAGCTGGGGCCCCATTTTCTCATAGGGTCTTACTGGCTCAGACCCCAGCCAGTTCCATGGCCTGTGAAAGTCAGAAGCTCTCCCACAATTTCTGCCAGTTCCCAGGGGCTGCATCTTCATGGTTCAGTATTTCTTCTCAGTTGCTCAGGCACAAAGCTCAGCCTGTCCATCCCTTCCACGGAGCACCCAACTGTTCACAACTTTGGCTTTCAAAAGGCAGGGTCGCCCCAAGCAGCTTCCTGCCATCTCAGCGGCTCCGCCCCCCACTCGCATCTCCACCTCCTCGGCCCACTCTCCTGCAGCTTTGAAGTTTAGGAGCTCCAAATTCTTCACCTTTTAAGAGTGATTTCCCCTTTCCAACACTCAGATGAAGGGGAGGAGAGCTCAGATTCTACTCCACCTTTACAAGCTCAATCCTACTTTTGTGGACGCCCTTAGCTTTTGGGTGGTCCACCACCCAGCCTCCCTCCTTCTGGCTACAGTGGTTTTGGGGGAACTATTCTGTGGGTCCCGGCAGGTCTGCTGATTCAGGGATCCTGCTCTCTGCTGGCTCAGTGTCAGGCTGTTCACACTTGGCAGAGACTGTCAACCTTGAGCAGAAGTTAGATGATAGCAGTGGAGACAGGGGAAAGGAACAGATGAAATTCTTTTCTTTTGGTGGCCATGAAGTCATCAAGGATTTTCTGGGTAGTGAGACCCCAGGCGTTTCTGGGTTCCTGTCCATCTTGAGACTGTTTCTTCAGGCTTCTCCTTGATTCCATGACCTCCAGGATAGCCTTTTCATAAACTGCCAGCTTGGTCCTGGTGCTCACAACACAAGAACCTGACTCTGTCCCATCAGCAGAGCAACGGCTCTCTCTCTGATGTGAACAGTCAGGGTCTGCAACAGAAGACTTCCTTTTCTCATGGTACATCTACTAACATCTCCCTCTATTAATGTTATATTAAATTCAGTTTAGGAAGTACCCTTGATGTTCTAGGCTTTATTTCTAAATCTATCCAAAGGCTGTGGACTTCAGCCATAGTATCTGTATTACTTTTCTACTGCTGCATGACAAACTGCTACAGACTTAGCAACTTCAAACAATCTTCTGTTACTATCTCACAGTTTCTGGGGGCCAGGAACCAGGCATATTGTCACTGAGTTTTCTGCTCAGGGCCTCACAAGGCTGAAATCAAGGTGTTTGCTGGGCTGTGCTGTCATCTGGAGTTCAGGGTGCGTGTCCGAGTTCATTTAACTTGTTGGAAGAATTCAGTTCCTCGTGATTCCAGGACTGTGGTCGTAGTTTTCTTGATGGCTGTCCCCTGAAAGTCACTCTCAGCTCCTAGAGGCTGCCCTCAGGTCCCAGCCATGTGGCCCTCTCACGACATGGAAGCTACTTCTTCAAGGCCAGCAGGAGAATCTCCCTGCCTCTAGGACTTCTTCTTTTTATTTATTTGTTTGTTTTATTTTTATTTATTTTTTGGCTGCATCGGGTCTTAGCTGCGGCACGCGGGATCTTCGTTGAGGTGCGCAGGCTTCTCTCTAGCTGTGACGAGCGGGTTTTCTCTTCTCTAGTTGTGGTGCGCGTGCTCCAGGGTGCGTGGGCTCTGTAGTTTTGCAGCACGTGGGCTCTTAGTTGAGGTGTGCGAGCTCAATAGTTGTGGCACGTGGCCTTCGTTGCCCTGTGGAAATGTGGGATCTTAGTTCCCTGACCAGGGATCGAACCTGTGTACACTGCATTGGAAGGCAGATTCTTTATCACTGGACCACCAGGGAAGTCCCTAGGACTTCTTCTAATGGGCTGATTTGGTCAGGCCACCCAGGACAATCTTCCCTTTGATTAAGTTAAAGTCAACTGATTAGGGGACATTACATCTAGGAAATCCCTTCACCTCTGTCATATGACATAATCTAATCATGGAAGTGGTGTTGATCGTGGTCTTGCCTATGCTCAAGGGGAGGGGATTATGCAGGGCGAGTATAACAGGGGGTCCATCTTAGAATTCTGCCTACCACGTGGTCTTATTCACAGTTCTGCTGAGCGTAACTGCTGTTTACCTTTCCCTTGGCTTATAATAAAGGAGTTCCTATGATATCTCCTACAGGGCTCTTGTTGGGGTTACGGGCTCTTACATCAGTTAGCATTCGCTCTATGCTGCCCCCTATAAGAAATATATATTTTTAGAATTAAGAAACAAGAACACAGATAAACAAGAAGGTCCTACTGTATAGCACAGGGAACTATATTCAAATATCTTTTGATAACCGATAAGGGAAAAGGACCTGAAAAAAACATATATATATGTTATATACAACATATGTATATATACAATATGTTCTATGTCATATATAAAACATATATATGCTACATATATATATATATATATTTGTACCTGAATCACTGTGCTCTACATCAGAAACTAACACAACATTGTAAATCAACTATACTTCGATAATAATAAAAAAAAGAACGAAGAACAATTACGCTTCCTTGAGGGAATGGTAGGTTTTGCCTTGTGGTCCATAGGAATCATATACGTGAACCTGATTCTCTTTTCACTTTAGCTGGTGGGAAGCTCCGAAACAAATCTGTAGCTCAGTCTATGTAACTCAGGAGAAGTTGATGAGTGCTCATATCCTATAACACCTGTGTTCTATTTTTCCCTCAGCCTCACTCTTCTTCCTTAATTCAAACTTTTTCTGGCATTGAGGGTTTTTTTAAGGTATACATTCTTATAAGTAGTTTCCAACGTGTTACATAAGGAAATAGGGCATAAATACAAATGAACTAACAAAATAACGATAGCTAGTATAAACCGAACCATTATTATGTGACCACCTTGTATAAGCATTATCTCATTTGATCATTACAACAAACCTATGAAATTAGATACTTTGAATATCCCGATTTAATACGTAAGGAAACTGAAGCTTAGAGAGAAGAGACAGTGTTGGTAGAACAGCCATGGAAGCCCAGCGTGCTTGACCCCAAAATCTATGCAGTTAACCACCAGCTCAACTAATTTACAACATTCACATTTTAAAGGGAGGAAGGAGTGGGTGTAGCAGTTGCCTGTGGAAACCTGCAGACGAGATAGAGATTACCGTAGGCACTGGGAGAGCCAGAAGAATGATTTCCGGCACCCCCTGCCTGCCAACTGCTCTTCTGCAACCTAAAATGAAGTTTCTTGGCATACGGACTTCAATAGCCAAGCCCTTCTCAAAAGAAAGGAGGAAAAAGGCCTTCAGAGGGAAAAGAAGAGCTTGGAAATAAGTAAGCTTCTCCCACAGTGAGTTGCAAACAAATCTAAGAGAGCACCTGACACCAAGCCTCCAGCATAACACAACTGTTTCCACACAGAAGACTTTCAGGTATTCACCACGCAACTGAGGAATACAGCGGATTCTGCTTAACACAGAGTACGGAGAACCGGAGTTAGAAAGGCACATTCTGAAGGCCACCACTGGTGCCAGGCCACATAACCTTCCTCTAAGAATATGATTTATACAATAAAAGTAAAATAAATAAAATGAAATCAGATAGATTGTTGGTGGTGGTTTATGTAAATATCAATATCAATGTGATGTTTATAGAAAAAATAAGCTTCACTGATTAGTCTACATGCTCACCAAGGCCCATGAATAGTGAGTAGGGAGAGTCTGGCCATATTGTTCACTCCACTATGACTCATGGCGCCACCTAGTGACAGCTTCTCTGATTGCATCTGCTGACAGTAGAGAGACTCTCCTGGGTGCGCGCTTTATACACTACATCATAAAGTTTCAGCGAATCACATGGTCTGAATTTTTATCTTGGAGTCTATCTCACAGTTAATAGCATCTGGATAAAGATCCAGACATTCTCACTCTTTGATAGGAAAGTTTAGTGAATAGGAGTGAGAGAGAGTTTGAGAGTTAGAGTTTAGTGGAAGGCACATCCTTGTTGCTACTTTTTTTTTTTTTTTTTTTGCGGTACGCGGGCCTCTCACTGTTGTGACCTCTCCCCGCTGCGGAGCACAGGCTCTGGACGCGCACGCTCAGCGGCCATGGCTCACGGGCCCAGCCGCTCCGTGGCATGTGGGATCCTCCCGGACCGGGACACGAACCCGTGTCCCCTGCATCGGCAGGCGGACTCTCAACCACTGCGCCACCAGGGAAGCCCTTGTTGCTACTTCTAAGGCTAGTAGAATATTAACCACTTGGAGGGCAGTGCTCTATAAATTCAAATTTTATTGGTATGTCCTTTGAAGTGTATAAAAATTGATGAGAGGTTAAGTTGTTTCCATTAGCCACAAGCAAACGACTGGTAACGGGACTGAGTCCAATTGCCCATCTTCTGAGCTGTCCATGTGACTTCCTCGATGCTCCAATTACCAGCTCTGTGCGGCTGACAGGCAAGGTCCTACCAATGTGTGAAAAAGTGCCCAAGAGGACGGCCGGTCTCCTGGGCATCCAAGGAGCCGCGTGAGGTTGTCCTACTCTGCGCTGAATTTAACATCAAGTTTCAGGCGCTCATGTTTTCCATTGGTGTGCCTTTCATTTCACATGCATGTCCATCGGACTACAGACACTCCACCCACCCGGCCACCCTGTAAACTCTCAAAGTCATGCTCCAATGATGCTTTGCATCTAGTTCTGCGATAGTCCTCCCTCCACACTGAGCTTCTATTTCTGAAAATTAAAAAGAAATTACCACACAACTCCCAGAGAGTCATCCAAAACATTCCTTGCTCTGGGGTGTTCTTTCCCTTTTCTCCTTATTTCTTTTTCTTGGGGGGGGTGGCGGCGGCAGTGTTTCACTTTTTCCATTCTTTTCAATGGCTTGAAAAACTCTTAAACACACCACAGCAAATATTTGGGTCACAGCTTACTTTAATGATGTGCTTTCGAAATGGTTTTAATCCTGGCTGCGTATGTGGTTGTTTTTTTCCTTTTGCAGTGAGAACCCACAGGCATTTTTCTGCCCGGGAGCAGCGATGGGAGAGCAGGGCATCCCAGATTTCCCGAGGAGTCTCTTATCCTTGGCTCTGTGGAGTCCCTTCTAGCACCCCAACCCTGCAATCTTCAGAGTGTATGCCCTGGCCTCTCTCTAGAAAGGACTGTGGGGTTGGAGTGACTGCCTCTGGCGGGGGGGGGGGGGGGGGGGGCACCAGGCTGGCCCATATTGTCCTCTAGCAACCACCACCCACTTGCTGTAGGTGACACCAGATCCAAGTAGACAGCTTTGAAGGGGGCAGAGGGGTCTCCCAGGAGCTCCATGTGGCCTGAGGGGTATTTGGGAGCCGTGGGTGCTTTGTCTTGGTGGCACTTGTGACAGAGCAGAGTCGGGGGCTAGGGATGGGCTGACCACGTGTGCACGAGCCTGCAGTGTTTCCGATGGGTCATGGGCTGGTCGAAAGAGACCCCACCGCGACTACATACGGTTCACCTAAGTTCAGGATTTAATTAGCCCAGGTATCAAAGTTGCATCAGAATATGATTATCAAATGAAAACAGGGGACAGCTAGCGAGGTGTGATTTTCAGACACACCACAAATACTCTTTTAGTCTAAGTATGCCCATATTTGAGAAGAACTTGTGCTAAAGTACCGTCTCAATTTACTGTAATATTGGGTTGGCCAAAAAGTTCGTTTGGGTTTTTCCATAACATCTTACAGAAAAAAACGAACGAACTTTTTGGCCAACCCAATATTTCACTGTAGTGAAGACACTAAAGAAATCTGGGCGCTTCTGTATCTGGGACTGTTTATCGATTTGGGGGCTTTTCCCTGGCTTTCGAAGCAAAGTTGGCATTAGCAAGGCTACCTCCTCGAGGGGAGAAAGCAGCAGTAAGTGCCCATTTGCTTCTAAATGGGGTCTCTGCCCTACTTCCCCATGTTCCAGAAAGCCACTTATCTGTACAACAAGCTGGGTGGATCCCCTTTTTCACCCCCTCACCCAAAATCGCCAGGCCACCTCCTCATGGGACTCTTTCTGTCACCGACATCCTGCAGCCCCCGCTGCCCCACACGATCACCCTCCGCCCCTCGCACATGATAAGAAACATGCTCAACAATGTACTTAATGCCCTGAACTGCGCACTTAGAGATGGTTATCGTGGTCAATTTCACGCTACGTATATCTCACCACAATTTTAGAAAACAGAAAGTAAGGAAGAGAGGGGTCTTACTGCAGGATGGCCTACAGCTCAGCACAAGCCTGCTGTGCCCCGGGCGCCCTCCCGCCTGCAGAATTCAGCCCAAGTGACACCTGGCCTCTCCTCTTTGCCTCCACAGGCTCTTTCCTGCACCTGCGCACAAGCCCCCCGCCCTTCCTGCTTCCACGGTGTGTCTCCCGGGGGTCTCTCCCCACTGAGGAACCCTCACCGCTCTCAGCCCTCCATCTCCAAGGTTCTACCCGCAAACTCTCTCCTGAGCTCTCCCCCATCAATCCGACTTGCAGGGGAGGCTGGGCCATGATTTCTCCTGCTCTTTATGAGATATTAGCAATGCCTGATCCCTCAACAATTTTCATTTGTTTTTTTTTTCCAAATGTCAAATCAGCTTCTCGGTCGCCAAGCAAAATAATGTGTCCTTATTCAACCCCAAACTCCCCCGACTTACAGGTACAAAGCTTTCTCACAACCCATGGGGCCCACAAAGTGCCTTTTTATCCTCCTGGCATCTCACAGCTGCCCTCTGCCAGCCATTTCCATGCTCTGCCCCATCCCCCTACTTCACAGTGGCCGGAGCCCAGGAGACCTGCCCACCAAGCTATCTGTGGTCCTGGGAGGCCACCAACGAGGCACGTGGGGAGCGCTCTGTAGCACCCACGTCTCTGGGCCAGGACTGCTCCTGGCACCGCTCCTGAACAAGCTCATTTTCTCCTCTGCTCTGGCTTCCCTCCCATGGTTCCCTACCCTACAAACCTGTCAGAAAGCTCTTCCCAACTCTAGTGAGTCGAATAGTATCTCCATCAAACTTACGTCCACCTCAGAATGTGACCTTATTTGGAAACAGTACCTTTGCAGATGTAATTAAGAATCAAGATGATACCGGCTTAGTGTGGGCTCTAAATCCAATGAGAGGACCTTGTAAGAGGCAGGAAAGGACACACTGAGACATAGGGAAGAAGGAGCAGGATTGGCCTGATGCATCTGCAAGCCAACGAACAGCTGGATTGCAGGAAGCTAGGAGGAGGCATGGAACAGGTCCTCCCTCAGAGGTGCCAGAAGGAGTCAAGCCTGCCAACTCCTTGATTTCCGAATGCTGGCTCTCTTTCCCTGGGCCTTGGCTCAGCCAGGATGACCAGGCGGGCAGTTCTTTTTCTCCGCAAGCCCCCCGCACCCGGCTCTGGTGACTGGCCTGCTGGTAGTGCCGGGGTTCTCCTGCAGTGAAAGGCCCTGTGGCTCTTGCCGTCAGCTCCCTCTTGAAAGAGCCGGATGCAATCTCTCTAGAGGTCCCTAACTTTGGTCAGGCAAGACTTGGCTCACCCTTTCTGCAGCCCCTCTCAGCATTTTAGGGTTCAGGGAGCTGCATGGGCAGCTTCAAACTTCCACTGGGATCCACAGATCCCCAAACGCCAAGTTCCTTCCCCAGACCTGCTGCCTTGGGCCTCCCATGGCCTCTCCAGGAGACGGCTCCTCTCATGGGGGAGGACCCACTTGAGTTCCCTCCTGAGGGAACTCAAATGTGACTTCTGCCTCACCCCCAGTCCACTGCCCCCTGGTGGCAACAACTCAAGGACATTAAAGAGCTCGGAGTTGGAAGCACAGGGTAAGAGAGTAGGGTTTGAAAAACTAAGCTCTTGATCCTTTGCTGCTAATACAAGACATGCCATTTCAGAACACTGAGTTGTATTGGCTCTCCTTTAGATTTTAGAACACGGGAATCATAAAACTCTCACACCAATGCGGAGACTCATTTCTCCTCTGGATGAGAAAAGATACTCTGAATCCTCACCGTAATCAGACACAGCAACAGAGCACCCAAAACAGCTGCCACAATTTGGGCAAAGCCAATAATTCTCCACTTCAGATGCCCGAGACCCAGGATTGCTAATGAAAATGGTTTGGAATCCATTGATGTCATTTTAAAAAGAAAAACAGCCTGTATTACATGCAGACCGGTCACTTCTAAGACAGAAGCTGACCTTTGCTTTAGGAAATCTCTCTGTGTGGCACAGGGCAGGACCATGGCCAAGGGATTAAACCTGAGAAAATGGACCTTTAACCTTGACCTTTAGTTTTTAACTCCAGCCAAATAGTTCTGTCATTTAGAAAGTGTGATTAGCTTTTAGATAAGTTTTTTATTTCCTTTAGCAAAGAACATATGTCGTTTCTTAACCAATAACAAAAGAAACTTGAAATGTCTCAAAAATGATTATTTGGTTTCCATTTCAGGAGGGGTAGTGGTAGAATAATGCCAAATTCAACAGGTCAATACTCCATGAGCCCTGAACGAGCCAGGAAATTTCAGCATCAGGGAAGTACCGTGGAAGCCAGACAGAACCAGTCTAAGGGAATGGCTACAATTCAGAAGAAATGCTGGAGTCGTTCTGGCTTCATGTGGGTAAAAATGAATGTGTGGATTCCTCTCTTTTATACAACTGCTTTTTATATCAGCAACGAGAAGAAAGAAAACATATATAATTATATTGTCTTTCATCATTACCTATACAACTACCTTCACTGGAACTCTGTTTTTTTCTGTGGATTTGAATTACTGTCTGGTGTCCCCACCTTTCTGCCTGAAAGAACATCCTTTAAAGGAAGGCCTGCTAGCCATGGATTCTGTTTTTGTTGTCGTTTTCTTTTTAAATCTGGGGATGTCTTTATTTCTTTCATTTTTTTAAACCAACTTTAGATATATAATTCACATGCCGTGGACTTCCCTGGTGGCACAGTGGTTAAGAATCCACCTGCCAATGCAGGCAACAAAGGTTCGAGCCCTGGTCCGGGAAGATCCCACATGTCGCAGAGCAACTAAGCCCATGCACCACAACTACTGAGCCTGCGCTCCAGAGCCCACAAGCCACAACTACTGAGCCCACGTGCCACAACTACTGAAGCCCATGTGCCTAGAGCCTGTGCTCCACAACAAGAGAAGCCACCGCAACGAGAAGCCCACGCAACGCAAGAAAATAGCCCCTGCTCGCCGCAACTAGAGAAAACCCATGTGCAGCAACGAAGACCCAACGCAGCCAAAAATAAATAAATAAACTTATTTAAAAAAATAAATTATCCACACGACGTATAATTCACCCACTGAAAATGGGCAATTCGATGGTTTTTTTGAATAGTCAAGAAGCTGTGCAACCATCCTCGTAATCAATTTTAGAACATTTTTATCACCCCCGAAAAAGAAGTCCCCAAAGATATGTTGAAGTATTAACCCCTGGTAACTAGCAAATGTGACATTATTTGGTTATATGATCTCTGCAGATGTAATCAAGTTAAGATGAGGTCATTAGGGTGGGCCCTAATACATATGACTAGTATCCTTATAAGAAGAGGGAAATTTGGACACTGACATACACAGAGAAGAGAATGCCATTGGAAGCCAGACACAGACATGGAGACAGAAATTGGAGTTATGCTGCCACATGTGAAGGAATGCCTGGGGCCACCAGAAGCAGGAAGAGACGAAAAAGGATCCTCTCCTAGAGTGTGTGGAGAAAGCCTGGCCCTACCAACACCTTGGTTTTGGACTTAATCTCCAAAACTGCAAGAGAATAAATTCTTTTTGTGCTCTCTCATCCAGTGTGTGGGTGTTTCTTCTGTTGTTGTCGTTACAGCAGCCCTAGGAAACTAATACACACTCACTCCCCATTCCCTCCAGACTTTCCCAGCTCTAGGCAATCAGCAATGTACTGTCTCCATGGATTTGCCTGTTCTGGAAATCTTACACAATGTAATCATACAGCATGTGGTCTTTGCAACTGACTTCTTTTACTTAGCATAATGTTTTCAAGGTTCATCCATGTTGTAGCATGTATCAGCATTTCATCTCTTTTTATTGCCTAACAATATTCCATTGTATGAATACATCACAATTATCTATCATTTCATGGACATTTGAGCTTTTTAGACTTTCTGGCTGTTTATTAATAATGCTGCTATGAGCATTCATGAACATGTTTTTGTGTGGACCTGTGTCTTCACTTCTCTCGGATATAGACCTAGGAGTGGAATTGTGGGTAACTCTATGTTTAACCTTCTGAGGAACTGTCAAACTGTCTTCCAAAGCAGCTGCCCCAATTTTTAAATTCCCACCAATAATGTTGAGGGTTGCCTTCATTTCTGAATGACAGCTTTGCTGGATAGAATCCTGTGCCAGAGCTGGGGGTGAGGACAGTGGCTCACTTCTCCTGGAGTAAAACCTCTGCTCTAGTTGGGAACTGATAATCCTTGGTCTTCTCTTCTTAGCCCTCCTGACATGGAACCTCCACCCTACAAGCAGGCCTGGGAGGGGGCAACTGAGGTCCCAGTATCTTCAGTTTGTCACACCTGGGACAGAGCCCATGCCCCATGAGTAAGAGTGAGGAAAGGGAGCCCAGACCTCGCAACCACACTTGCCAGAGATGGCAACTCCACACACAGGGCTGCAGAGGATGAGACACACTGGCAGCCTGCCCCTCCTGGAGCACAACCATAGCCCTGGGCTCTAGGAGCTTGGGGGGGAGACCAGGAGCTGTGTCTTGCATCTTCTCAGACACACCCTGGGATAAAGCTTTCATCACACGGAGTAAGGGGAAGGGACATGAGAACAGACCACGGCTCAAATGCTACCAACTCTCAATGTTTTTACTGAGATAGAGATTTTCTTGAATAAATGCTTCTATTTGCTGTATGCTTTTAGGACAATTTCCACAGACTTTAAATGGTTGTTACAATTTTCACCAGTTAAATGGTTTCACTGGAGAAAGGGTCTACCAAGCTCCTCACACCACCATGCTGAAGGCCTAAAATCCTCTTATAGTCAGACATGCAGAGGTCAATTGAGTTCTCTTTTCCACCACCATCTAGAACATCCTCCAAGGTCTGAAGTGGCTCTTCTGTCTTTGTACCATGTTAGCTATGTGGGGTAGACATTCCCAGTCTTCAGAAATATTTCAGGCACTTCTCTCTTTCCAGGAATATAGAAAGATTATCTTTTCCTGCCCTCCTTGAAGTTGGGTGTGACTCTGCAATCCTCTTTGCCCAATGACATGTGAGACGTTTGTCACTTCCAAGAAGAACTGTTAGCTTAGAATTAATGGCTTAATTGCTGCTCTATGTTTCTCTATCTTCTCTCTTCTGTTGCAACAAAACTTGGAGCAAAGGCATCATAAGATGGGGAAACCTCTGTTATCCTGGATCTTGAGTAATGATGGTATGAAGCAGAGCCTTCACTCCTCTGCTTGGACATGTGATGTGAGCAAGAAATAAATGTTGGGGCTTCCCTGGTGGCGCAGTGGTTGACAGTCTGCCTGCCGATGCAGGGGACACGGGTTCGTGCCCTGGTCTGGGAAGATCCCACATGCCGCGGAGCGGCTAGGCCCGTGAGCCATGGCCACTGAGCCTGCGCGTCCAGAGCCTGTGCTCCGCAATGGGAGAGGCCACAACAGTGAGAGGCCCGCGTACCGCAAAATAAATAAATAAATAAATAAAAAAGAAATAAATCTTGGATGTTCTAAGCCATTGAGGTTTGGGGATTGTTTCCTTCTCAGCACACCCTAGCCTATCCTGCTAGAAAGGCTATTCTTCTTAAAACTCCAATCACATGCAGTATATATTTTTCTGAATTCGGAAGATTCTGGTTAAGGTCAATTTCATCCCTTGGCACGTGTATGAAATCCAAGCCCCTTAGCCAGTCCACAAGGGCTGTGCCCTGCTAATCTGTTGGTCTGCCCTCCTCCAAGGATACACTACCTCCCCTTTCCTCTCTTGTTGTGTATAACTGCATGAGACTCCCACCCTCCTGCAAACCATCTGTTCCCACCCTTCCTTCGCATGGTACCACCATCCATCCTCCCAGACTCAGTATGTGCCTTCTTCTAGGGCCCAGGAGGGCTGGGAAGGGAAGATGGAGTGAAGAGAGAACGAACAAGATACTGCATTCACATACAAGTTTTTGTGAAAGTGGGAGGGCCCAACAACAGTCTTAAGATGAATGGTGTTTTTAAAAAACCAAAAACTTTCCAGACAAATTGTTTACAAGCATGTGTCAAAGTTTTCTTTCAAGCACTCTGCAAGGAAAGACTGAAAACGAGAAAAAAAAAAGTCTGGTCAAAGATTATTAGGTTAGTCAGTCAGTTGGGTGGACAACACTAACTTCCCAGAAGTGCTCAATCATTTAGGAGTATCAGAGAATTGCTCAAGCATTTAATCAGGCGTGTGAATTACTTCCCAGAGGAGGTTGAGAATTACATCCTGCAGAAAGTTCTGCTGCAGACTTGGTTTGGACAATTTTGCTTTTGCAGGAGGCTATAAAGGGACAGTCCTGGCTTGATTAGTTGTGCTTCACTCATCAGCTTCCTCTACAGAATTCAAAGGCATTCCCGAATCTTGTTTTCATGCATTCAAACATTTACTGAATACCTGTCAGATGACTAGATGCTGATGATATAAAGGTAAAAAAAAAAGTCTCTGCTCGTCAGGGAGTTCACAGCCTTTGCGGGGAGACAGATATGTCCACGTAATTGTGTAAAAAAAACCCAAAACTGTGTTCAGCGGACCCCAGTATGTTCAGGGGATATGCAAGCCAAGCAGAGGAAGCAGGTTTATTTGGGCTTATAAGTGACAGCAGAGTAAAGTAAGAGTATGGAGTGGGCTTCAAGAAGAAATATTTATATTTTGGAAGACAGCAAGGAGTCACCAAGGCATCCGGACACTCTGGGGAGTGGAGAATGCTCAGGGGTACAGAATGGGCATGGCACCTTCAGGATGTCCAGTGAGCCTGTGTGTGTGCGTGTGTGTGTAAGGGGTGGGAGGTGGTGGGGGACAGGGAGATGGGGGCTGGTACGGGTAAGGAGCCTGGATTAAGTCCTGAGGACCTGGTGGCACTTAATCATACTAGGAAGGGGCGTGCCTGGTCAGGTAACTTTGGATAGTATCTTCAATGAGAATAAACTGGAAAGAGAAGCAGGAGGCTGGGAGATAAATACAGGTGACTATAAAACACGTGTGAGAAGTGATCAGGGTCTGGGCCCATCAAACGGCCATGTCAACCATGTTGGCTATAGAATACTCTGCCATGGATTCAGTCGACAGCCATTTCCATACAAAGAGCTTATAGGAGATTAAGTTATTTACACATCTACAAATATAACTAACTATTAACACAGAAAGTGGCAAATGCCTAAGAAAGCTACAGCTAAAGTGCTACAGGGGAGATTGGTTCAAGATGGCGGAGTAAAAGGACGTGCTCTCACTCCCTCTTGCGAGAGGACTGGAATCACAGCTAACTGCTGAAGAATCATCAACAGGAAGACACTGGAACTCACCCAATAAGATACCCCACATCCAAAGACAAAGAAGAAGCCACAATGAGATGGTAGGAGGGGTGCAATCACAACAAAATCAAATCCCATAACTGCTGGGTGGGTGACTCACAAACTGGAGAACACTTATACCACAGAAGTCCACCCACTGGAGTGAAGGTTCTGAGCCCCACATCAGGCTTCCCAACCTGGGCGGCTGGCAATGGGAGGAGGAATTCCTAGAGAATCAGACTTTCAAAGCTAGGGGGATTTGACTGCAGGACTTTGAGAGGACTAAGGGAAACAGAGACTCCACTCTTGGAGGGCACACACAAAGCAGTGTGCGCATCGGGACCCAGGGGAAGGAGCAGTGACCCCATAGGAGACTGAACCAGACCTACCTGCTAGTGTTGGAGGGTCTCCTGCAGAGGCGGGGGGTGGCTGTGTCTCACCGTGAGGACAAGGACACTGGCAGCAGAAGTTCTGGGAAGTACTCCTTGGATAGAGCCCTCCCAGAGTCCGCCATTATCCCCACCAAAGAGCTCGGGTAGGCTCCAGTGTTGGGTCACCTCAGGCAAAACAACCAACAGGGAGGGAACCCAGCCCCACCCGTCAGCAGACAAGTGGATTAAAGTTTTACTGAGCTCTGCCCACCAGAACAACACCCAGCTCTACCCACCACCAGTCCCTCCCATCAGGAAACTTGCACAAGCCTCTTAGACAGCCTCATCCACCAGAGGGCAGACAGCAGAAGCACGAAGAACCTCAATCCTGCAGCCTGTGGAACAAAAACCACATGCACAGAAAGATAAACAAGATGAAAAGGCAGAGAGCTATGTACCAGATGAAGACACAAGATAAAACCCCAGAAAAACAACTAAATGAAGTGGAGACAGGCAACCTTCCAGAAAAAGAATTCAGAATAATGATAGGGAAGATGATCCAGGACCTCAGAAAAAGAATGGAGGCAAAGATCAAGAAGATGCAAGAAATGTTTAACAAAGACCTAGAAGAATTAAAGAACAAAGAAACAGAGACAAACAATACAATAATTGAAATGAAAAATACCCTAGAAGGAATCAATAGCAGAATAACTGAGGCAGAAGAACAGATAAGTGACCTGGAAGACAGAATGATGGAATTCACTGCTGCAGAACAGAATAAAGAAAAAAGAATGCAAAGAAATGAAGGCAGCCTAAGAGACCTCTGGGACAACATTAAATGCAACAACATTTGCATTATAGGGGTCCCAGAAGGAGAAGAGAAAGAGAAAGGACCTGAGAAAATATTTGAAGAGATTATAGTTGAAAACTTCCCTGACATGGGAAAGGAAATAGCCACCCAAGTCCGGGAATTGCAGAGTCCCAGACAGGATAAACCCAAGGAGAAACATGCCGAGACACATAGTAATCAAATTGGCAAAAATTAAAGACAAAGAAAAATTATTGAAAGCAGCAGGGGAAAAATGAAAAATAACATACAAGGGAACTCCCATAAGGTTAACAGATGATTTCTCAGCAGAAACTCTACAAGCTAGAAGGGAGTGGCATGACATATTTAAAGTGATGAAAGGGAAGAAACTACAACCAAGATTACTCTACCGGACAAGGATCTCATTCAGATTCAATGGAGAAATCAAAAGCTTTACAGACAAGCAAAAGCTAAGAGAATTCAGCACCACCAAACCAGCTCTACAACAAATGCTAAAGGAACTTCTCTAAATGGGAAACAAAAGAGAAGAAGAGGACCTAAAAAACAAACCCAAAACAATTAAGAAAATGGTAATAGGAACATACATGTTGATAATTACCTTAAACGTGAATGGATTAAATGCTCCAACCAAAAGACACAGGCTCGCTGAATGGATACAAAAACAAGACCCATATATATGCTGTCTACAAGAGACCCACTTCAGACCTAGGGACACATACAGACTGAAAGTGAGGGGATGGAAAAAGATATTCCATGCAAATGGTAATCAAAAGAAAGCTGGAGTAGCAATACTCATATAGGATAAAACAGACTTTAAAATAAAAACGTTACAAGAGACAAGGAAGGACATTATATGATGATCAAGGGATCAATCCGAGAAGAAGATATAACAATTATAAATATATATGCACCCAACATAGAAGCATCTCAATACATAAGGCAACTGCTAACAGCTCTAAAAGAGGAAATTGACAGTAACACAATAATAGTGGGGGAGTTTAACACCTCACTTACACCAATGGACAGATCATCCAAACAGAAAATTAATAAGGAAACAGAAGCTTTAAATGACACAACAGACCAGACAGATTTAATTGATATTTATAGGACATTCCATCCAAAAACAGCAGATTATACTTTCTTCTCAAGTGCGCACGGAACATTCTCCAGGATACATCACATCTTGGGTTAAAAATCAAGCCTCAGTAAATTTAAGAAAATTGAAATCATATCAAGCATTTTTTCTGACCACAACGCTATGAGATTAGAAATGAATTACAGGGAAAGAAACTTAAAAAGCACAAACACATGGAGGCTAAACAATACATTATTAAATAACCAAGAGATCACTGAAGAAATCAAAGAGGAAATCAAAAAATACCTAGAGACAAATGACAATGAAAACATGACAATCCAAAACCTATGGGATGCAGCAAAAGCAGTTATAAGAGGTGAGTTTATAGCAATACAATCCTACCTCAAGAAACAACAAACATCTCAAATAAACAATCTAACCTTACACCTAAAGCAACTAGAGAAAGAAGACCAAACAAAACCCAAAGTTAGTAGAAGGAAAGAAATCATAAAGATCAGAGCAGAAATAAATGAAATAGAAACAAAGAAAACAATAGCAAAGATCAATAAAACTAAAAGCTGGTTCTTTGAGAAGATAAACAAAACTGACAAACCATTAGCCAGACTCATCAAGAAAAAGAGGCAGAGGACTCAAATCAATAAAATTAGAAATGAAAAAGGAGAAGTTACAACAGACATCACAGAAATACAAAGCATCATAAGAGACTACTACAAGCAACTCTATGCCAAAAAAATGGACAACCTGGAAGAAATGGACAAATTCTTAGAAAGGTATAAACTTCCAAGACTGAGCCAGCAAGAAATAGAAAACATGAACAGACCAATCACAACTAATGAAATTGAAGCTGTGATTAAAAATCTTCCAACAAATAAAAGTCCAGGACCAGATGGCTTCACAGGTGAATTCTGTCAAACATTTAGAGAAGAGCTAACACCCATCCTTCTCAAACTCTTCCAAAGAATTTCAGAGAAAGGAACACTCCCAAACTCATTCTATGAGGCCACCATCACCCTGACACCAAAACCAGACAAAGATACTACAAAAAAAGAAAATTACAGGGGCTTCCCTGGTGGCGCAGTGGTTGAGAGTCCGCCTGCTGATGCAGGGAACGCGGGTTCGTGCCCCGGTCCGGGAAGATCCCACATGCCGCGGAGTGGCTGGACCCGTGAGCCATGGCTACTGAGCCTGTGCGTCCGGAGCCTGTGCTCCGCAACGTAGAGGCCACTGCAGAGAGAGGCCCGCGTACCGCAAAAAAAAAAAAAAAAGAAAGAAAATTACAGACCAATATCACTGATGAATATAGAAGCAGAAATCCTCAACAAAATACTAGCAAAAAGAATCCAAGAGCACATTGAAAGGTTCATACCGAATGATCAAGTGGGATTTATCCCAGGGATGCAAGATTCTTCGATATATGCAAATCAATGAATGTGATACACCATATTAACAAACTGAAGAAGAAAAACCATATGATCATCTCGATAGATGCAGAAAAAGCTTCTGACAAAATTCAACACCCATTTATGATAAAAACTCTCCAGAAATTGGGCAGAGAGGGAACCTACCTCAACATAATAAAGGGCATATATGACAATCCCACAGCAAACATCATTCTCAATGGTGAAAAACTGAAAGCATTTCCTCTAAGATCAGGAACAAGACAAGGATGTCCACTCTCACCACTATTATTCAACATAGTTTTGGAAGTCCTAGCCATGGCAATCAGAGAAGAAAAAGAAATAAAATGAATACAAACTGGAAAAGAAGAAGTAAAACTGTCACTGTTTGCAGATGACATGATACTATACATAGAGAATCCTAAAGATGCCACCAGAAAACTACTAGAGCTAATCAATGAATTTGGTAAAGTTGCAGGATACAAAATTAATGCACAGAAATCTCTTGCATTCCTATACACTAATGATGAAAAATCTGCAAGAGAAATTAAGGAAACACTCTCATTTACCTTTGCAACAAAAAGAATAAAATACCTAGGAATAAAGCTACCTAGGGAGAAAAAAGACCTGTATGCAGAAAAGTATAAGACACTGAAGAAAGAAATTAAAGATGATACAAACAGAAGGAGAGATATACCATGTTCTTGGATTAGAAGAATCAACATTGTGAAAATGACTATACTACCCAAAGCAATCTACAGATTCAGTGCAATCCCTATCAAATTACCAATGGCATTTTTTACAGAACTAGAACAAAAAAATCTTAAAATTTGTATGGAGACACAAAAGACCTCGAATAACCAAAGCAGTCTTGAGGGAAAAAAAAACGGAGCTGGAGGAATCAGACTCCCTGACTTCAGACTGTACTACAAAGCTACAGTAATCAAGACAATATGGTACTGGCACAAAACCAGAAATATAGATCAATGGAACAGGATAGAAAGCCCAGAGATAAACCCATGCACCTATGGTCAACTAATCTATGACAAAGGAAGCAAGGATATACAATGGAGAAAAGACAGTCTCTTTAATAAGTGGTGCTGGGAAAACTGGACAACTACATGTAAAAGAATGAAATTAGAACACTCGCTAACACCATACACAAAAATAAACTCAAAATGGCTTAGAGACCTAAATGTAAGACTGGACACTATAAATAAAACTCTTAGAGGAAAATATAGGAAGAACACTCTTTGACATAAATCACAGCAAGATCTTTTTTGATCCACCTCCTAGAGTAATGGAAATAAAAACAGAAATAAACTAATGGGACCTTGTGAAACTTACAAGCTTTTGCACAGAAAAGGAAACTACAAACAAGATGAAAAGACAACCCTCAGAGGGGGGAAAATATTTGCAAATGAAGCAATGGACAAAAGATTAATGTCCAAAATATATAAACAGCTCATGCAGCTCAATATTAAAAAAACAAACAACCCAATCAAAAAATGGGCAGAAGACCTAAATAGACATTTCTCCAAAGAAGACATACAGATGGCCAAGAAGTACATGAAAAGCTGCTCGACATCACTAATTATTAGAGAAACTGAAATCAAAACTACAAAGAGGTATCACCTCACACCAGTTAGGATGGCCATCATCAGAAAATCTACAAACAACAAATGCTGGAGAGGGTGTGGCGAAAAGGGAACCCTCTTGTACTGTTGGTGGGAATGTAAACTGGTACAGCCACTATGGAGAAGAGTATGGAGGTTCCTTAAAAAACTAAAAATCGAATTACCATATGACCCAGCAATCCCACTACTGGGCATACACCCAGAGGAAACCATAATTCAAAAAGATACATGTACCGCAATGTTCGTTGCAGCACTATTTACAATAGCCAGGGCATGGAAACAACCTACATGCCCATCGGCAGACAAATGGATAAAGAAGATGTGGGTATATATATATACAATGGAATATTACTCAGCCATAAACAGGAATGAAATTGCGTTATCTGTAGAGACATGGTTGGATCTAGAGACTGTCATACAGAGTGAAGTAAGTCAGAAAGAGAAAAAAAATATCATATATTAACGCATATATGTGGAACCTAGAAAAATGGTACAGATGATCGGTTTTCAGGGAAGAAATTGAGACACAGATGTAGAGAACAAACGTATGGACACCAAGGGGGGAAGTGGCGGGTGGTGCTGGTGGTGTGATGAATTGGGAGATTGGGATTGACATATATACACTAATATGTATAAAATGGATAACTAATAAGAACCTGCTGTATAAAAAAATAAATAAAATTCAAAATAAATAAATTAAAAAAGTAAAATTGGTATATAACTACGTTAGTTTTGGGTACATAATGTTTTGGATATTTATATACACTAGAAAGCGATCACCACAATAAGCAATTGATTTTTTTGCCTAACCACCTTTCCCTCTGATAACTACCAATCTGTCCCTGTATCTGTGATTCATGCTTTTTTAAAAATAAATTTATTTATTTTATTTACTGAAAAAAAAAAGTGCTACAGGGGTTCAGAAAGCACAAGCGATTGATACTAACTGGAGAGATCAGGAAACGTTTCAAAGAGAAGGTAGGATTTGAGATGAGTTTTAAGAATGAAGTAGGATAAATGCTGAGATGGGGAAAAAGGACAAGAAGTGTAACGGCATCATCGTGAGAAGTTGGAAATCTTAGAGGAAGAGCAATCTAAGAAGGGGCCGTGGAGAGTCAGTTTGGTACAGACTGTTTGAGGTGTGAGAGATGCATTTAAGGGGAGATGTTCGAAGGGAAGATGGGAGCATAGGAGAACAGTTAAGGCTGGTCCTGTGCCTGGCAAATCAATCACTAAAGTCAAGTCATGCCTGAGTTAGGATGAACTGTCCATGCAGCCTGAACATTACACCACACCAGGTGTGTAAGGACTTGTAAAGGCAGAAAAAGGTCTCTGTTCTCAAGCATACTGGGAGGAGAAAGTACACACTCAGCAAATTATTATGAAAAGTACAGTTGACCCCCCCGTTGAACAATGCAGGGGTGAGGGGCACTGACCCTCCTCAGAGTTGAAAATCAGCATGTAACTTATAGTCCGTGTATACGGTTCTTCGGTTCTTCCTATACACAGTTCCTCCAGATCTGCGGTTCGGCATCCGTGGGTTCAACCAACCATGGATTGTGTAGTACCACAGAATTTACTATTGAAAAAAATACACCTATAAGTGGACCAACACAGTTCAAACCCATGTTGTTCAAGGGTCAACTGTATAAATAAATACATGAAAGGTAACATGTGTGCCAACTGCATCAGTAAGTAGTATTCTGGGTTATTTGGAGTTCTGTTTCCCCACGTGATCACCTCACTAACAAAATAATTACCAGTGATGCTCTAGCAGTTGAATCTGTCTTTTTCTGGCATTTGACAAAGTGCTGAATCTGGCAGTGGTTGTCCAAATGAACTCACTCCGTGTGGTTTAACATCAGCACTGTTGTCCAGCCCTCAAATTATTTATAGATAAAACACCCTTACAAATCTTTTCACTAGAGCTTCCACTGATGACTTGGAACACGGATGACAAGATATCAGTATTTTTCTGCTTAAAGATATTTTGATCATCGTGGGAAAGTGTGTTAAGTGGAACCATGTTACTATCAGTTTCACAAAATCCCTCTCTGTTTAATGAATCTTCCATGGCACGACCTCAATCACAGTGATGGAGGACTACATTTCTGGGCCCTTAATTTCCAGCAAGAAACATGGTACTGGAGGTTCTGGCCAAAACAATTAGGCAATAAGAAGAAATAAAAGGAATCCAGATTGAAAGTAAAATTATATATAGATGAGATAATCGTGCATGTAGCAAACTGTAAGGAATATACTAAAAACTTATTAGAACTAATAAATAAGTTCAGAAGGATGCAGGATACAAGATGGATATAAAAAGCAACTGTATTTTTATACAGTAATAATAATCATTTCAAAAATGAAATTTAAAAATAATTCCATTTGCAATAGCATCAAAAGGAATCAAATACTTAAGAATAAATGTAATAAAAGAAGTACAATATTTGTACACCTAAAGCTACAAAAGATTGTTGAAAGAAATTGAAGATCTAAATGAATGGAAAAACATCTTATGTTCACGGATCTGAGAAGTTAATATTTTTAAGATGACAGTGCTCTCCAAACTGATCTACATATTCAATACAATCCCTACCAAAGTCCCAACTGCCTTTTTGGGGGGCAGAAATTGACAAGCTAATCCTAAAGCTCATATGGAAGTGGAAGAGACCCAGAATAACCAAAATAATCTTGAAAAAGAGGAATAAAGTTGGAGGACTTACAGTTCCCAATTTCAAAACTTACTAAAAAGCTAGTGTAATCAAGACAGTGTGGTACTGGCACAAGGACAGACACCCAGATTAGTGCAGTAGATTGAGAGTCTAGAAATAAATCCTTATATTTATGATCAATGAATTTTTTTTTTACAAGGCTGCCAAGACAACTCAATCGTAAAAGAATACATAGGCTATTCGACAAATTGTGTTGGGACAACTGGATATTCACTGCAAGAGAATGAAGCTAGATCCTTCCTTATCTCACCCAATACACAAAAATGAACTCGAAATGGATCATCAACCCAAATGTAAGAGCTAAAACTTTAAAACAGTTAGAAGAAAGCACAGGAGTAAATCTTTTTGACCTTTTTGGTGTCACATCTCAATGGGCTCTGAGATATGACACCAAAAGCAAAGCAACAAAAGAAAAAAAGAGGTAAATTGGACTATATAAAAATGTAAAACTTTAGTGCTTCAAAGGACACTAGCAAGAAAATGAAAAAACAACCCACGTAATGGGACAAAATATTTTTAAATCATATATCTGATAAGAGACTTCTATTCAGAATAAAGAACCCTTAACAATTCAGTAATAAAATGATGAACAACTCAAAAAGTAGCAAAGGATTTATATAGACATTTCTGCAAAGAAGATATACAAATAATTGATAAGCACATGAAAAGATACTCAAAATCATTAGTTCTCAGATAAATACAAACCAAAACCGTAGAGATCCACTAGGTCTACTACCCACTAGGATTGCTACATTCAGAAAGACACAAAATAACAAGTGTTGACAAGAATGTAGGGAAATAGTAACCCTTATACATTGACGGTGGGATTGGAAAATCATGCAGCCACTTTGAAACACAGCTTGACATTTCCTCACCTAGTTAAATATAGAGTTACACGATGACCCAGCAATTTCACTCCCACGTATATACACAAGAGAATCTAAGATATATGTCCACATAAAAACCTGCTGATGAACGTTCACTACATCATTTTCCATAATAGCCAAAAAGTGGAAACAACCCAAATACCCATCAGTTGACGAATGGATAAACAAAATGTGGTATATCCATACAACAGACTATTAATTCAACAATAAAAAGGAATGAGGTACTGATACATGCTTCAACATGGATAAATCTTGAAAACATTATGCTAAGTGAACGAAGCCAGTCATCAAAGGTCACATACTGTATGATTCCATCTATATGAAATGTCTAAATAGGCAAATCTATAGAGATAAAAAGTATGTTAGTTGTTGCCTAGGACTGGACAGTGGTGAGGGGAATGGGGGCGCTGGTGACTGTTTAATGGGTATACGGTTTCTTTTATGGGAGACAAAAATTTTCGAAAAAACATTTAATTATACACTAAAGTGTGTAATTTAGAGGCTGATTTGTTTAGTATGTGAAATATATCTCAATAAATGTGTACAATTTTTAAATGGTAGTTTAGAAAGAGGAGCCAGAAGAGAGAGAAGATACAGACATCTGGAATTCTGGACCATGGGAAAGACATTTGAAGCAATAACTAGACTGCTTAATGGTGAAGATACCTTAGTTATTTATGGACATTCCTGCTCCTTTCAGTTATTCAGATCTAACTTCAAGGTGTGGGCACCCCAATGTTCATAGCAGCACTATTTACAACAGCCAAGTTATGGAAGCAACCTAAGTATCCATCAACTGATGAATGGATAAAGAAGATGTGGTACACATATACAATGGAATACTACTCAGTTGTAAAAAAGAACAAAATAATGCCATTTGCAGCAACACAGATCTGGAGATTATTATACTAAGTGAAATAAGTCAGACAAAGGAAGACAAATACTGTATGATATCACTTATATGTGGAATCTTAAAAAATACAACAAACTAGTGAATATAACAAAAAAGAAGCAGACTCACAGATACAGAGAACAAACTAGTGGTTACCAGTGGGGAGAGGGAAGGGAAAAGGGGCAATATAGGGGTAAGGAATTAAGAGGGACAAACTATTAGTTATAAAATAAGCTACAAAGATATATTGTACAACACAGGGAATTTAGCCAATATTTTACAATAACTATAAAGAGTATAACCTTTAAAAATTATGAATCACTATATTGTACATGTGTAACTTCTATAATATTGTACAGCAACGATACTTCAATAAAAGAAAAAATTTTTTAATAAAATGGACAATTTAGTTTTAATTAATTAATTAAGGCATGGGTCAGAATGACTCCTCTACTCCAGTGTAGGCATACCTCCTTTTATTATGTTTTGCTTTACTATGTTTCACAGATATTGCATTTTTTATAAATTGAAGGTATGTGGCAATCCTGTGTCAAGCAAGTCCACGGGTGCCATTTTTCCAATAGCATTTGCCTACTTTGTGTCTCTGTGTCACATTTCAGTAATTCTTGCAATATTTCAAACTTTTTCATTATCATTATATTTGTTATATTGATCTGTGATCAGTGATCCAACTTGATGTTACTATTGTAATTGTTTCGGGGTGCCACGAACTGCACCCATATTAGACAGCAAACTTAACTGACACGTGTTGTGTGTGTTCTGACTGCTCCACTGACCGGCCGTTCCACCATCTCTCTCCCTCTCCTCAGGCCTTTCTACTCCCTGAGGTATAACAATATTGAAATTAGGCCAATTAATCACCCTACAATGGCCTCTAAGTGTCCAAGTGAAAGGAAGAGTCACACGTCTCTCACTTTAAATCAAATGCTAGAAATGAGTAAGCTTAGTGAGGAAGGCGGGTCAAAAACTGAGACAGGGGCTTCCCTGGTGGCGCAGTGGTTGAGAGTCCGCCCGCCGATGCAGGGGACACGGGTTCGTGCCCCGGTCCGGGAAGATCCCACGTGCCCGGAGCGGCTGGGCCCGTGAGCCATGGCCGCTGAGCCTGCGCTCCGCAATGGGAGAGGCCACAACAGTGAGAGGCCCGCGTACCGCAAAAAAATTAAAAAAATTAAAAAAAAAACTGAGACAGGCCAACAGCTAGGTCTCTTGCGCCAAACACTTAGCCAAATTGTGAATGAAAGAAAAAGTACTTGAAGGAAATTAAAAGTGTTATCCAGTGAACACATGATGGATAAGAAAGCAAAGCAGCCATATTGCAAATATGGAGAAAGTTTGAGTGGTCTGGATAGAAGAGCAAACCAACCACAACATTCCCTTAAATCAAAGCCTAATCCAGAGGAGGCCATCCCTAAGTCTCTTCAATTCTATGAAGTCTGAGAGAGGTGAGGAAGCTACAGAAGAACAGTTTGAAGCTAGCAGAGGCTGGTTCATGAGGTTTAAGGAAAGAAGCCACCTCCATAACATGAAAGGACAAGGTGAAGCAGCATGTGCTGATATAGAAGCTACAGAAAGTTGTCCAGAAGATCTAGTTAAAATAATTCACGAAGGTGGCTACACTAAACAACAGATTTTCAGTGTTGACAAAACAGACTTCTACTGGAAGAAGATGCCATCTAGGACTTTTTAGCTAGAGAGGAGAAGTCAAAGCTTCAAAGCTTTAAAGCAGCGGTCCCCAACCTTTTTGGCACCAGGGACCAGTCATGGAAGACAATTTTTCCATGGACCGGGGAGTGGGAGGGGAAGGTTTCAGGATGCTTCAAGCACATTACATTTCTTGTGCACTTTATTTCTATTATTATTACATTGTAATATATAATGAAATAATTATACAACTCACCATAATGCAGAATCAGTGGGATCCCTGAGCCTGTCTTCAGTTGCCACTCACTGATAGGGTTTTGATATGAGTCTGCAAGCAATTGATTTATTATGGTCTCTGTGCAGTCAAACCTCTCTGCTAATGATAATCTGTATCTGCAGCCGCTCCCCAGTGCTAGCATCACTGCCTCAGCTCCACCTCAGATCATCAGGCACTAGATTCTCATACGGAGCGGGCAACCTAGATCCCTCGCATGTGCAGTTCACAGCAGGGTTTGTGCTCCTATGAGAATCTAATGCCACAGCTGATCTGACAGGAGGCGGAGCTCAGGCGGTAATGCGAGTGATGGGGAGTGGCTGTAAATACAGATGAAGCTTTGCTCACTCGCCTGCTGCTCTCCTCCTGCTGTGCAGCCTGGTTCCTAACAGGCCACGGACCAGTACCAGTCCATGGCCCAGGGGTTGGTGACCCCTGCTTTAAAGGACAGGCTGACTCTCGTTAGGGGCTAATACATCTGGTGACTTTAAGCTGAAGCCAAAGTTCATTTACCATTTTGAAAATTCTTGGGCCCTTAAGAATTATGCTCAATCTACTCTGCCTGTGCTCTATCAACAGAACAAAGCCTGGATGAGAGCACATTTGTGGATGGCATGGTTTACTGAATATTTCAAGCTCACTGTTTAGACCTACTGTTCAGGAAAAGAGACTCCTTTCAAAATATTACTGCCCATTGACGATGTACCTGGTCCCCAAGAGCTCTGATGGAGATGTACAATGAGGCGAATGTTGCTTTCATGCCTGCTAACACAACATTCATACTGCAGCCCATGGATCAAGGAATCATTTCAACATTCAAGTCTTCTTATTTAAGGAATACATTCTGTAAGGCTATAGATGCCATAGTGATTCCTCTGATGGATCTGCGCAAAGTCAATTGAAAACTTTCTGGAAAGGATTTACCATTCTAGGTGCCATTAAGAACATTTGTGATTCGTGAAACAGGTCAAAATACCAACATTAACAGGAGTTTGGAAGAAGTTGATTCCAACCCTTATGAATAACTTTTAGGGGTTCAAGACTTCAACAGAGGTAGGAACTGCAGATATGGTAGAAATAGCAAGAGAGTGAGAATTAGAAGTGGAGCTTGAAGATGTGACTGAATTGCTGTAATCTCATAATAAAACTTGAACAGATGATGAGCTGTTTCTTATGGATGAAGAAAGAAAGTGGTTTCTTTCTTTTTTTTTTTTAAAGTCTTTATTGAATTTGTTACAATATTGCTTCTGTTTTATCGTTTTGGGTTTTTTTTTGGCTGGGAGGCATGTGGGATCTTAGCTCCCTGAACAGGGATCGAACCCGCACCCCCCGCACTAGAAGGTGAAGTCTTAACCACTGGATCACCAGGGAAGGCCCCCAAGAAGGGTTTCCTGAGATGGAATTTTCTTCTGGTAAAGATGCTGTGAAGATTGTTGAAATGACAACAAAGCACTTAGAAGAGCACATAAACTTAGGTGATAAAGCAGTGGCAGGGTTTGAGAGAACTGACTCCAATTTTGAAAGGAGTTCTACTGTGGGTAAAATGCTACCAAGCAGAATTGCATGCTGTTCGTTTATGAAAGGAGCAGTCAGTCAACATGGCAAACTTCACTGTCGTCTTATTTTAAGAAACTGCCACAGCCACAGCTCAACTTTCAGCAGCTACCACTCTGATCAGTCATCAGCCATCAACATCAAGGCAACACCCTCCACCAGCAAAAACATGACTGGCTGAAAGATCAGATGACGGTTAGCAATTTTTGGAAATAAGGTGTTTTTAAATTAAGGTATGTACATTTGTTTAGACATAATGCTATTGTACACTGAAGAGTATAGTGCAAATATAACTTTTATATGCACTGGGAAACCCCCAAATTTGTGTGACTCGCTTTATTGTGATATTCGCTGTATTGCAGTGGTTTGGAACCAAACTGCAGTATCTCTGAGGTACGCCAGTAGTTCTCAAGGTGTGCGTCATACCAGCAGCATCTGCATCACCTGGGAACTTGTAAGAAAATCAAATTCTCCTGCCCCACCCCAATCTCCAGAATCAGAACCTCTGAAGGTAGGATCCAGCAATCTATGTTATAATAATAATAGTAATAATAAGTGCTCCAGGTGATTCTGAAGCACACCTAAGTTTGAGAAGTGCTTCTGTACTTCAAAAAGGTAGGAGTGCCACTTGCCTGAGAGCTGTTTGTGTTGATGAAAGCCCAGAGGCAAGGGAGCGACAGCTCACCTGCATTGCTTATGGGCGATGGAAAGTCATATTATAATTATAAAAGGAAAGAAATGAGAAAAGGGTCTGACCTGGAAGATGAAGTACTGCTATAAACCCTCTTCTTCAGTGTAGCTCTGCAAGGCAATCTGCTCACCTCATAATCACCCACACCTAGAGTCAGGTTTGGTTTTTATGAAGATAAGCAGAAATATGAGGCTCTTATTATGAAAACTTTGGTCACTAGAACCAGAATTTGAAAAGGCTTAGGTGGATGATAGTTTTTGAAGTATTAAAGCAAAATGACAACAGTCATACTTAATGTATGTATTTTGCATAACCTAAAACATATTCTGGGGCTGTGGCTCAGATCCTAGCTGTGGCTCTGATTCTTCAGTAAAAGAGGGGACAGAGTGGAGGAATCTGGCCTTGGGGGTAGTGAGTGGTCTGGCTCCAGTGGAAGGGCTGAGAATTGAGCATGGGAATTTATTTTCCTTTTGGCCCACCTCTTTTTCTGACTCCCAGCACTCGTCCTCGTTCTTTCCCTAGCATCCTCCCGAGGTCAGGACCAGGCTGAGATAAGCAGAGCATCTGGGGTACACAATTGAAGGGGACGTGACATGCTCTCTCAGGTCCCTGTACAACCCCTGTGGCCTAGGATTGTGTGGCTTCCCTTGTTCACTAGAGGCACCTGGAGAAGAGACCCACATGGGCCCTGGAAGCCACTCAGCGCAGCCAGGCAGGGGACTCTAGGGAACTGGGTACCCAGAGAGATCTAGGAGCAGAGTACGGGCTCCAGGGGGGGCATGTTCTTTCGATCCCTTAAAATTCTTGCAGGAGCAGGTCAGAGTGGGGCCCTCTAGCCTGAGTCTTTGAGAATTAAACTGGTTTAGTAAAACTGCACATGACCAAGAAAAGAGATGCTCCCCACCTCAGAAGTAATTAGGGAAATGGGAATTCAAACAGCAGTGTAGCTTAGAAGGGTTGAACCAGGGAGGGATGTGGTCAGAACGCTTTAGAAATTAAAGAATCTGTTCCGTCATGTAGCATCCAACTTCCTGGGGAAATGATTCAGATTTTAGATTTTCTAACATACTGAAATGGCTAAATTATACCAACAAAATGTCTGTTTTGGGTACTTTAAAATATCACAGAAAAGATACTGAAAACTGGCATTGCCATCTCTAGTAAATGGAGAAAGTCTCTCGGAGAGCAGGAAACATCTTCTTCACCTCTGGGTGACCCCAGAGCTCAGCATAGCAGCTGGCTCCTCCTTGCCTTCTGAATGAACAAAACCAGAATAACAGTTCACACACAGAATAATGAAGTTCACGTACAAAGAAATGGGTTTCAGACTCAGCAGAGACTTAGTTTAGATCAAAGGAAGAACTTTGTGAGCTCTCAGATTGCTACACAGCAAGTAAGCTGCCTTAGATGAGTGAAAAAACTCCTCCCCACTCGTCCCCAACAAATACTGAAATGTGGCAGTAGTAGCTAACTAGCCAAGAACAGATTCTTCTCACCTGCCACAGTACAGAGTTGTTGCAAGGAAACTTCTTAATTTGTTAGCCCTCTGTGCCACCGTGACTTGGAGATACCATGTTGAAGATGGCAGAAGCACGATAAGAATGTACCCTGGATCCTTGAGTCGCTGCTTGCTGGAAAGCTGCCTGATAGAGTACAAGAATATTGTATGAACAAGATATAAACTTCTATTGTGTTGAGCCACTGAGATTTTTGGGACTGCTTGTTACAGCAGCTAATATCACTTTCCCCAACTATGTAGCAAATGTGGCCAACAGGTTTTGACAAAGTGGGCACAAAGATATTTATTTTATTCTCTACAGATTGCTACACGCTTAGAATATTTCATAATAAATAAGAAAACAGGATGCTCTACACGTTTAGGGACTCTGAGAAATCCACTTCAGGTCATAGTCTGAAAAAAGGAAGCAAATGAGGGCTTCCCTGGTGGCGCAGTGGTTGAGAGTCTGCCTGCCGATGCAGGGGACACGGGTTCGTGCCCCGGTCCGGGAAGATCCCACATGCCGCGGAGCGGCTGGGCCCATGAGCCATGGCCGCTGAGCCTGCGTGTCCGGAGCCTGTGCTCCGCAACAGGAGAGGCCACAACAGTGAGAGGCCCGCGTACAGCAAAAACAAAAAACAAACCAAAAAAAAGGAAGCAAATGAGAAGGAGAAAGTATACACAAGGGACTTCAACTGTATTTAATGCTCTATTTCTTTAAAAACAAGTTGTTCTGAGATGACTTAGCCAAACACAAAAGGCTACTTGCTCTATTAAACAATTAAAAACCATATCCTTAATTAGTCGGCTTTCTTCCCAGAGAGGGTAACGTTTCATGAAAGGAATGGGGAAGGTGCATGATACCAAGGAGACCCTGGACTTGCTCTACGTGACTGGACCCAAGGCAACCAGGAGTGATGTCTGTGACACCTTCTGCATTAGGAAGTGCTCTGGGGTGGAGGGGTAGCACATCTACACTGCTCTTGGAATATTACTGTTCCCTCTGAAGGTGAGTAAATAAGGAAGGAATTTACTGTTTTTCCTTCCTTTGGTAAACAATGACATTTCAAATCATGATAGTGGAAAAATACTGTTTTTAAAACAGTTGACTTTCAGGAAACTTTTATGTAATCTGCCTGCACGGTCAAAGTATGAACACTGGCTGGGTTACTTTCCCCTTGATTGATTCCTCTAAAGCCACAGGTACAAGAGTTAAGTTCTCACAGGACATAACATCAAGTTCTTTAACTACGTGTGACTAAGTTCCTTCAAGAAGAGCTTTACCCTAGAACGTCCTGCTTATTCAGAGCTCAGATCCATAAACGTTTAAGGACAGTCTGAACTCCTGAGAGCTTCCTAAGCAGCCCCTGTGGCCCAGGAATAGGAATGGCTGTGAGAGAAGGGTAAGGGGTCTCCCATCAGAGAGGGCATCAACCACGTCCATTCCTTTGCCCTCGCTGCTGGTGCTGGGAGGGTGTGCTTGGTCCATTTTCCTTCCATGAGTTCACATTTGATATTGCCAACATTCGTCCATAGTACCCACTCAAGGAAGTAAAACTTTGAAGCTTTCAGAGCTAAAACGACTGAACAACTGGCTTCCACTCTGGCATCAGAGGCTTCCTTTTCCATTTAGCAAACCGACAGAGAGCTCTCTGAGCAATGCCCAGGACTGTGGGCTGTGGGGAGCACAGAGCAGACAGTGCAGTAGCAGAGATGTCACCGGGATCTGCCAAAAAAAAAGAGGTACTAATTTGTATGGCAGGAATTCATGGGGACATTCTTTCTGCCACAATAGGGAATCAGAGCTGTTTTCATGGAGGAAGTGACATTTGAACCAGACCTTACAGAAACAATCAATCTGTTCAGGAAAGGTCAAGGTTATTGAAAATCAGTAAAGTGCTTACTGTGAGTTGGGATTCATTCACATTTTATGCCACACTCACGGTATGCTTTGTGTTTTTAATGGAATATTTCAAGCAAACAGAAAGGTATAAAGAAACATATAGGCAGAGTTCACATTTCCCCACAACTAGGGTACCTGCCGGACGCTGGTGGGGGACCTTGACGCCCAAGGAGACGGGAGGAACCCCTGAGCGACTCGGTAGGACGAGGGGGAGTGGAGGGGGAGGAGAAGTGGAGGCCAGACAGGACTGGTGCACCTAAGGGGTGGCTGGGAGTGGGGAGGGGTTCCCATGCTTGGAAGAACCCTCGGGGACTCAGAGGATCAGGGGGAGCACGTCTAGCATCTCTCCTGCCCAATTGGCCCCAGGAAGCTTGCAGGGCTCCCCGGCCAGGTCCTCTACCGTCCAAGGCTCCTTCCAGGATTTATTGGTCCTAGGGGCATAGGAGCGAGGTGGGGGGGAGAAGAAGAGAGCCAGGCGGGAGGGACCCTCTGGGACCAGAGGATCAAGGGAGGCGCGGCGGGTGTTTCCCCCTCCAACTTGGGCCCCGGGAAGCCTGCTGGGCTCCCGGGCCTGGTCTTCCATTCTCTGGGGCACCCTCTGGCCTGTGGGTCCTAGGGGCTGGGAGCGAGGGAAGAGGGGGGAAGAGGAGGAGAGGCAGATGGTGGGGGGGCGGGCCGCCAGGACTGGAGGATCACAGAAAGTGCAGCAGGCGTTTCTCCCACCCACTCGGCCCCAGGAAGGCTGCTGGGCTCCCAGGCCGGGTCCTGTGCCCTCCAAGGCCCCCTCTAGGCCACGTGGGTCCTAGGGGTGTAGGTGGGGGGGAGCCCTGTGGGATTGGAGTATCAGGGGAGGCACAGAGGGCGTTTCCCCCACCCACTCAGCCCAGGAAGCCTGCTAGGCTGCCAGGCCGGGTCCCCTGCCTTCCGGAGTCCCCTCTGGCCAGGTGGGTCCCACAGGCATGGGAGGGAGGGAAAAGGGAGAAGAAGAAGAGAGGTCAACAGGGAGGGGCCGTCCAGGATCAGAGGATCAGGGGGGAACAGGCCTAGTGTTTTCCCCACCCACTCGGGCCCAGTGAGCCTGCTAGGGTCCTAAACCTTGTCCTCCGCCCTCCTGGGCCCCTCCTGCTGTGGCCCCTCCTGCTGCCTTGAGCCTAAGCCCCACCCCCACCCCCGGGCCTATTCCTGCCCTGTGTGTCCTAAGCATAGGCTCCGCCTACCACCTAAACTGGCCCCTGCCTAAGTCCTGCTACCCACAGCCAAGGTCCTTCCTGGCTTTTTTTTTCTTTTTCTCCTCTTTTTTACCATTACGGTTCTGTCTCACCTTCCAGTCACTGTTTCATCTCTATTTCAATTTTTTATTCTTTCTAACATATCTGCTAGTTTTCTAATCTAATTTTATTTTTTACTCTTTGTTATTGTTCTGCTGCTTTTTTTCTTCTTTTCCTTTTTGCCCCCCCATGCAGCTTGCAGGATCTCGATTCACGAGCTGGGGGTCGGGCCAGAGCTCCTGCAGGTCCAAACCACTGGACTAACAGAGAAGCTCAGACCCCAGGGAATATTCATGGAGTGAGGTCTCCCGGAGGTCCTCATCTCAGCACTAAGACCCAGCTCTACCCAGCAGCCTACAAACTCTAGCTGGAAGCCTCAGGCAAAACAACCAGTAAAACAGGAACACAATCCCACCCATCAAAGAAAAAAAAAAAAAAAGAGATGACAAAAAAATATGTCACAGATGAAGCAAGGTGAAAACCTACAAAATCAAGTAAATGAAGAGGAAATAGGCAACCTCCCTGAAAAAGAATTCAGAGTAATGATAGTAAAGATGATCCAGAATCTCAGAAATTGAATGGAGGCATGGATGGAGAAAATACAAGAAATGTTTAACAAAGATCTAGAAGAACTGACGAACAAACAGATGAACAAAACAATAACTGAAAAGAAAAATACAACACAATAACTGAAATGAAGGAATGAATAACAGAATATTCATTGTTATTCTGTTATTCATATGAATAACAGAATAACTGAGGCAGAAAAATGAGTAAGTGGACTGGAAGACAGAATGGTGGAAGTAACTGCTGAGGAGCAGAGTAAAGAAAAAAGAATGAAAAGAATTAAAGACAGTCTCAGAGACCTCTGGTATAACACTAAACACACCAACATTCGAATTATAGGGGCCCCAGAAGAATAAGAGAAAAAGAAAGGGTCTGAGAAAATATTTGAAGAGATTACAGTGGAAAACTTCCCTAACATGGGAAAGGAAGTAGTCACCCAAGTCCAGGAAGCACAGAGAGTCCCATATAGAACAAACCCTAGGAGAAATACACCAAGACACATATTAATCAAACTAAGAAAAACTAAATTCAAAGAAAAAAGATTAAAAGCAGCAAGGGAAAAGCAACAAATAACCTACAAAGGAATCCCCATAAGGTTATCAGCTGATTTTTCAGCAGAAACCGTGCAGGCCAGAAGGGAGGGGCAAGATATACTTAAAGTGATGAAAGAGAAAAACCTACAACCAAGATTACTCTACCCAGCAAGGATCTCATTCAGATTCAACAGAGAAATCAAAAACTCTGCAGACAAGCAAAAGCTAAGGGAATTCAGCACCACCAAACCAGCTTTACAACAAATGCTAAAGGAACTTCTCTAGGCAGGAAACACAGAGAAGAAAAAGACCCACAAAAACAAACTCAAAACAATTAAGAAAATGGTAATAGGAGCATACACATTGATAATAACCTTGAATGTAAATGGGTTAAATGCTCCAACCAAAAGAAACAGACTGGCTGGATGGATACAATAACAAGACCCATATGTATGCGGTCTACATGAGACCCCTTCAGACCTAGGGATACATGCAGACTGAAAGTGAAGGGATGGAAAAAGATATTCCATGCAGATGGAAATCAAAAGAAAGCTGGAGTAGCAATACTCGTAACAGATAAAATAGACTTTAAAATAAAGACTGTTACAATAGGTAACTACAAGGACGTTACATAATGATCAAGGAATCAATTCAAGAAGAAGATATAACAATTATAAATACTTATGCACCCCACATAGGAGCACCTCAATACATAAGGTAAATGCTAACAAATACAAAAGGGGAAACCGACAATAACACAATAATAGTAGGGGACTTTAACACCCCACTTACACCAATGGACAGATCATCCAAACAGAAAATAAATAAGGAAACACAACCTTTAAATGACACAATAGACCAGATAGATTTAACTGATATTTATAGGACATTCCATCCAAAAGTGGCAGAATACCCTTTCTTCTCAAGCACACATGGAACATTATGCAGGAGAGATCACATCTTGGGCCACAAATCAACCCTCAGAAAATTTAAGAAAATTGAAATCGTATCAAGCATCTTTTCTGACCACAACGCTATGAGATTGGAAATCAATTACAGGAAAAAAACTGTAAAAAACACAAATGCAAGGAGTCTAAACAGTGCACTACTAAATAATCAAGAGATCACTGAAGAAATCAAAGAAGAAATTAAAAAATACATAGAAACAAATGACAATGAAAACACGATGATCCAAAACCTACGGTATGCAGCAAAAGCAGTTCTAAGAGGTGAGTTTATAGCAATTTAACCTCACCTCAAGAGACAAGCAAAATCTCAAATAAACAATCTAACCTTACACCTAAAGCAACTAGAGAAAGAAGAACAAAGAAAACCCAAAGTCAGTAGAAGGAAACAAATAAAGATCAGAGCAGAAATAAATGAAATAGAAATGAAGAAAACAACAGCAAAGATCAATAAAACTAAAAGTTGGTTCTTTGAGAAGATAAACAAAATTGATAAACCTTTAGCCAGACTCACCAAGAAAAAAAGAAATAAGACGCAAATCAGTAAAATTAGAAATGAAAAAGGAGAAAACACAATTGACACTGCAGAAATACAAAGGATTATAGAGACTCTACAAACAGCTATATACCAATAAAATGGACAACCACAAAGAAATGGACAAATTCTTAAAAAGGCACAACCTTCTAAGACAGAACCAGGAAGAATTAGAAAATATAAACAGACCTATCAAAAGTAATGAAATTGAAACTGTAATTAAAAATCTTCCAACAAACAAAAGTCCAGGACCGGATGGCTTCACAGGTGAATTCTATCAAACATTTAGAGAAGAGCTAACACCCATCCTTCTCAAACTCTTGCAAAAAATTGCAGAGGGAAAAACACTCCCCAATTCGTTCTACAAAGACACTGTCACCCTGATGCCAAAACCAGACAAAGATATCACAAAAAGAGAAAATTACAGACCAATATCACTGATAAACATAGATGCAAATATCCTCAACAAAATACTAGCAAACAGAATCCAAGAGCACATTAAAAGGATCATAGGGCATGATCAAGTGGCATTTATCTCAGGAAAGCAAGGATTCTTCAATATACACAAATGAATCAATGTGACACACCATATTAACAAATTAAGGAATAAAAACCATATGATCATCTCAATAGATGCAGAAAAAGCTTTTGACAAAATTCAACACCTTTTTATGGTAAAAAGTCTCCAGAAAATGGGCATAGAGGCAACCTACCTCAACATAATAAAGGTCATGTAGGACAAACCCACAGCAAACATCATACTCAATGGTGAAAAACTGAAAGCATTTCCACTAAGATCAGGAACAAGACAAGGATGTCCACTCTCGCCACTCTTATTCAACATAGTTTTGGAAGTCCTAGCCATGGCAATCAGAGAAGAAAAAGAACTAAAAGGAATACAAATTGGAAAAGAAGAAGTACAACTGTCACTGTTTGCAGATGACATGATACTATACATAGAAAATCCTAAAGATGCCACCAGAAAACTACTAGAACTAATCAACTAATGAATTTGGTAAAGTTGCAGAATACAAAATTAATGCACAGAAATCTCTGGCATTCCTATACACTAACAATGAAAAATCAGAAACAGAAATCAAGGAAACAATCCCATTTACCATCGCAAAAGAATAAAATACCTAGGAATAAACCTACCTAAGGAGGCAAAAGACTTGTACTTAGAAAAGTAGAAAACACTGATGAAAGAAATCAAAGATGACATAAACAGATGGAGAAATACACCATGTTTTTGGATTGGAAGAATCAATATTGTGAAAATGACTACACTAACCAAGCTATCTACAGATTCAATGCAATGCCTATCAAATTACCAATGGCATTCTTCACAGAATTAGAACAAAAAATTTTACAATTCATATGGAAACACAAAAGATCCCAAATAGCCAAAGCAATCTTGAGAAAGAAAAACGGAGCTGGAGGAATCAGGCTACCTGACTTCAAACTATACTACAAAGCTACAGTAATCAAAACAACATGGTACTGACACAAAAACAGAAATATAGATCAATGGTACAGGATAGAAAACCCAGAGATAAACCCATGTACATATGGTCACCTTATCTTTGATAAAGAAGACAAGAATATACAATGGAGAAAAGACAGCCTCTTCAATAAGTGCTGGGAAAACTGGACAGCTACAGGTAAAAGAATGAAATTAGAACACTACATAACACCATACACAAAAATAAACTCAAAATGGATTAAAGATCTAAATGTAAGACTGGACACTATAAAACTCTTAGAGGAAAACACAGGAAAAACACTCTTTGACATAAACCACAGCAAGATCCTTTTTGATCCACCTCCTAGAGTAATGAAAATAAAAACAAAAATAAACAAATGGGACCTAATGAAACTTCAAAGCTTTTGCACAGCATAGGAAACCATAAACAAGAGGAAAAGACAACCCTCAGAATGGGAGAAAATATTTGGAAATGAAGCAATGGACAAAGGATTAATCTCCAAAATATACATGGAGCTCAATATTGAAAAAACAAACAACCCAATTAAAAAATGGGTGGAAGACCTAAATAAACATTTCACTGAAGAAGACATACCAGTGGCCAAGAGGCACATGAAAAGATGCTGAACATCACTAATTATTAGAGAAATGCAAATCAAAACTACAATGAGGTATCACCTTACACCAGTCGGAATAGCCATCACCAAAAAATCTACAAACAATAAATGCTGGAAAGGGTATGGAGAAAAGGGAACGCTTTTGCACTGTTGGTGGGAATGTAAATTGATACAACCACTACGGAGAACAGTATGGAGGTTCCTTAAAAACTAAAAATACAACTACCTTATGACCTAGCAATCCCACTACTGTGCATATACCCTGAGGAAACCATAATTCAAAAGGACACATGTACCCCAATGTTCACTGCAGCAGTATTTACAATAGCCAGGACATGGAAACAACCTAAATGTCCAGCGATAGATGAATGGATAAAGAAGATGTGGTACATATGAACAATGGAATATTACTCAGCCATAAAAAGGAATGAAATTGGGTCATTTGTAGAGATGTGGATGAACCTAGAGTCAGTCACACAGAGTGAAGTAAGCCAGAAAGAGAAAAACAAATATCATATATTAATGCATATATGTGGAATCTAGAAAAATGGTACAGATGAACCTATTTGTAGGGCAGGAATAGAGATGAAGACATAGAGAACGGACATGTGGACACAGGGCGGGAAGCAGAGGGTGGGACGAATAGGGAGATTAGGTTTGACATAAATACACTACCATGTGTAAAATAGCTAGCTAGTGGGGACCTGCTATATAGCACAGGGAGCTCAGCTCGGTGCTCTGTGATGACCTAGAAAGGGGGGGGAAGGGGAGGAGGGAGGTCTAAGAGGGAGGGGATATAGGTATACATATAGCTGATTCACTTCATTGTACCACAGAAACTAACGCAACATTGTAAAGCAATTTTACTCCAATTAAAAAAAAAAGAATAATAGAACAACTGTTTTTGTATCCACTCTCCTGCTTTGTCAAATCACAACATTTTATGTTTTTTGCTTTAGGTCTTAATATCACATTGCAGCTTCCTAGGTAGCCCTCTGCTTTGTATTCTTCTCTTTGTCTCCAGAGGTAACCGCCCTCTTGAAATGGCACTCATTTCTCTAATTTGGAATTTGTATCCTCTGCTTTTTACTTTCTCCTCCCTGGCAGATGCCTTTCATGGACTATTCATTCTTTCCATGAACCTTAGAAGAGATCTCCACCCAGGACTCCACTGAGTGAGGTTGGCACGAATGATAAAGCATCCTGGCCTTGTCTCAAAGTCCAGCTCTTTCCAGAAGATCAGGTTAGACTTAGAACCTAAGACGTAGAGGGAAGAAAGAACTGGATCTGATGCACCCTTTGGCTCCTTATCTGTCCACAGCTGATCAGGGCCTGATGTGGACACTCAGAAATTGCACCTCTGCGGAGACAAAGACCATGCTAGACCAACAGTCAGAAATCCTGGTTTCAAATCAGAGCTCCTCCAGCTCCTAGCAATGTAACCACGGGCAGGACACTTAGCCTCTCCAAGCCCATTTATTTAACTTTAAAATGAATACACGACATGCCTGAGCTGCCAGCCTCCCAGGGCTGTGTCTGTGTGCCTTTGCTGTGCCTCCTCAGCACCTTGAACTTAGTGCTATTGTACATTTCACAGCTGTATAATAATTGTTGACTCACTTGCCTTCTCCGCTCAACTGTGAACTTCTTGAGAGTAGGGACCATGTGCCTGACACATAATAGGTGCTCAATAAATACTGGATGAATTAAACTGATCAGACATAAATGTCTTTACACTCCAACATATTTATATGCATATATTCACGATCTATAAAGCATACAAAAAACTACCAGCTGTAATTCTCATTTGGCAACACTAATTAGCATAACTGATAATGGGAGCCAGGACCCCCCCATCCGAGCACTGAAACTTGGATTGCTGGACCTGGAAATCTCCTATGATGGCGACCGAGGCCTAAGCCTCTGAAGCTGGGCTGTTCTCGGTCAAATCCAGACGCTGCCATTGATGTGTCATGGCAAATTACTTAACCTCTTTGTTTCTCTGTTTGTCATCTGTCAGCCCTAATGAAGACCAGCCGCACCAGGGCAAGGATTTAGGTCTATTTTATTCACAAATCTAACAACACACCATAAATAGGGCTGGGCCCATCACTGGAAGTCAGTATACAGTATAGTCAGTGAAGGGATGGCTCCTAGGACCCACCTCCTAGGATCACTGTGGGGAGAATGTGATTTAACGTGGAAGAACTTAGCACGATGCCTGGTATGTAGTGAGCACAGTCACACCTCTGTAAAATAATAGGTTTTGTTCTAGGGATTTTTTTTGTAGGTGTGACATGGTGTCTCTGTCTTTTTTATTAACAATATTGTGTTAGTTTCAGGTGTACAGCAAAATGATTCAGTTTATATATATATTTTTATATATATATTCTTTTTCAGATTCTTTTCCATTATAGGTTATGATAAGATATTGAATATAGTTCCCTGTGCTATACAGTTAATCCTTGTTGGTTATCTATTTTATATATAGTAGTGTGTATCTGTTAATCCCATACTCCTAATTTATCCCTCCCCCACTTTTCCCCTTTGGTAACAATGTTGTCTGTGTCTGTAAAGTAACGGTTTTGATTACTAATTCGTGGCTCTGAGGGAATGTCATAGTTTCACTGAGTCTTGATGTTGGTCTCAAAGCCCCGAGATCTCCCCACACTGAGGTGCCGTGAGCTCAGCTTTTCCCACAGCATAATGACCAGTGTAAGTGGCACTGATGGGCCTGTCTGGTCCTCCTGGCTTTGTGTGGTACAGCTCCTAGGATCACATGACGAAGGACAGACCACAGGCCATGAGTGGATCCACCCTTTCACTCCTTCGCCTCCACCCTCCTCCCCATTCTATCAAGCTTCCTGGCCATACAAGCGTCCAGGACACTGGATAAGACAAAGAAGAGTCCACAGACTGGTAGAGAAACGCTCACAGCTGTGAGGAATTACATGAGCAGAATTTTCTGGCACCTTGGCCTGAAATGAGGGGAGCAAATGTCAAGCATGTTCTAGATTGGAAAGAATAATAAGCAAAATGCTACTATGTGGGGAATTCCACAAACATATGGGAAACATAAGATGGTATTAAGGAAAGGCTAAGTAATTTAGTCACGTGGTTCCTCCCAAGCCCTTTCAGCCCTGCCACCTTTAAGCATCCCTGTCAGACCACTGCTCTGTTAAATAACATTTGTATTGTTCCCTGATTTCAAAAGCTCATTCCATTTTTCATCATTATAAAAGTTCACTGTAAAATTCTGGAAAATACCAGAAGAATGATTAAGAAATACAAAAACTTCACCATCACCAGAGAAGTCCACTGTTAACATTTTGGTAAATCTCCTTCAGTATTTTACGATTTATATATTACTTTTTTAAAAAACAAACTCATGACTGTATTGCAGAGAACTAAATATTGTGTTTTCTCCATTTAGACTGTGTACATCTTATGTTATTAAGTAGTCTGAAAATTTTTGAATGTTTTTAGTCTATTGTAAAGCAAAACATGCATACAAAAAGGGCTACATAACATATATGTACATTTAAAAAATAAGAATAAGGAAAATAAAATGAACATTCTGGAATATGATTCTTGCTGACTACATAGTATGTAACCCATGGATATGCCATAATTTAATCTTTCTCCTGTTAAATATTTAGGATCTATGCTCTTTGTGCCAATCTCTGATTATGTCTTTAGGATGAATTTTGGGGAGTGAACCTACACTGAGGGGAAGGGTATATAACCATTTTTTAATTCAAACTTTTTGTTTTGATATAACTGTAGATTCACATGTGGTTGTAAAAAAAAATAATACAGAGAGGTCCTGTGTATCCTTTACCCAGTTTCCTCCAACAACTAGGCTATCAAGACTAATACAGTCAAGATATAGAACATCTCCATCATCACAAAGATCCCTCATGTTGGGAGTTCCATGGTGTCCTGCTGGTTAGGATTCTGGGCTTTCACTGCCATGGCAAGGGTTCAATCCCTGGTCTGGGAACTGAGATCCCACAAGTCGCATGGCATGGCCAAAAAAAAAACCCTCACGTTGTCCTTTTATAGCCACAACCACTTTCATCCCGGCCCCATCCCATCCTGATGACTATTAATCTTTTTTCCACTTCTTAAAAACGAAAATGAACATATGGGACCTAATCAAACTTACAAGCTTTTGCCCAGCAAAGGGAACCATAAAATAATAAAAAGACAACCTACAGAATGGGAGAAAATATTTGCAAATGATCGAACTGACAAGGGCTTAATCTCCAAAATATACAAACAGCTCATACAACTCAACACAATCGAGAAATGGGCAGAAGAGTCTTCATAATAGACATTTCTCCAAAGAAAACATATAGATGGCCAGTAGGCACATGAAAAGATGCTCAACATCACGAACTATCAGAGAAATTCATATCAAAACTACCAAGAGGTACCACCTCACACCAGTCAGAATGGCCAACACTAAAAAGTCTACAAATAACAAATGCCAAAGAGGGTGTGGAGAAAAGGGAACACTCCTGCACTGTTGGTGGGAGAGTAAGTTGGTGCAGCCACTATGGAAAACAGTACGGAGGTTCCTCAGAAAACTAAAAATAGAATTACCATATGATCTAGCAATCCCACTCCTGGACATATACCCAGACAAAACTAGAATTCAAAAAAACATATGCACCCCTATGTTCACAGCAGCATTATTCACAATAGTCAAGACATGGAAACAACCTAAATGTCCACTGAGAGACGAATGATAAAGATCTGGTACATATATACAATGGAATACTACTCAGCCATAAAAAAGAACAAAATAATGCCACTTGCCGCAATACGGATGCCACTTAGTGTGATAATCTCTAGTTAAGTAAGTCAGAAAGAAAAAGACAAATACCATATGATATCACTTATATGTGGAATCTAAAATATGGCACAAATGAACCTATCTACAAAACAGAAACATACAGACACAGAGAACAGACTTGTGGTTGCCAAGGGGTGGGGGAGGGAGAGTGATGGACTGGGAATTTGAGGTTAGCAGATGCAAACTATTACATTTAGAATGGATAAACAACAAGGTCCTACTGTATAGCACAGGGAACTATATCCAATCTCCTGGGATAAACCACAATGGAAAAGAATTAAAAAAAAAGAATGTATACCTGTGTATAACTGAGTCACTTTGCTGTACAACAGAAATTAGTACAACACTGTAAATCAACTATACTTCAATTAAAAAAATAGAGAAGAATCTTTTTTCCATTAATGTAAGTATGTCATTTCAAGAACACTATATAAGCAGAATCATATAGCATGTAACCTTTTAGGATTGGCCTTATTCACCCAGCATATCAACAGGTCCTTCCTATTTACTGCTGAGTAGTATTCCATGGTATAGATGCACCACAGTTTAACCATGCACCTGAGAAAGATATCTGGGTTGTTTCCAGTTTGGGGCTAGTACAAATAAAGTGGCTATGAACATTTGCATGAAAGCTTTTGTGTGAACATAGTTTTCATTTCTCTGGGATGAATGTCCAGGAGGGCAATTGCTGGGTTGTATGGTCATACTAATTTAAGACACTGCCAAACTGCTTTCCGGAGTAGCTGTACCATTTTACCTTCCCGTGAGCAGTGTGTGAGTGATCCAGTTTCTCCACATTTTCCCCAGCATTTGGTGTTGTCACTACTTTTTATTTTAACCATTCTGACGAGATATCTCATTGTGATTTTTTTTTTTTTTTTGCGGTACACAGGCCTCTCACTGCCGTGGCCTCTCCCGTTGCAGAGCACAGGCTCCGGACACGCAGGCTCAGCGGCCATGGCTCACGGGCCCAGCCGCTCCGCGGCATGTGGGATCTTCCCGGACCGGGGCACGAACCCGTGTCCCCTGCATCGGCAGGCGGACTCTCAACCACTGAGCCACCAGGGAAGCCCTCGTTGTGATTTTAATTTGCTCTTCCCTAACGGCTAATGATGTTGAACAGCATTTCATGGGCTTATCTATCATCTGTATGTCTTCTTCAGTGAAATGTCTCTTTACGTCTTTTGTCTATTTTCTAATTGGATTGCTTATTTATTTATTTTTTTTAGTGCTGAGTGAGAGTTTTTAAAACTTTCTAGTGCCAGTCTTTTGTCGGATATATGGTTCGAAAATATTCTCTGTTTGTAGGTTGTGTTTTCATCCTTTTAACATGATGTTAAAGTCTACTTTCTCTTTGTTGCTCAGACTGTGTAATTTCTATTATTCTATATTCTAGTTCACGGCGTCTTCCCCTGTCTCATCCATGCTGCTGTTGAGCCGATCACTGAGTATTTTGTTTTGGTTACTGTATTCTGTAGTTCTAAAATTTCCATTTGGTTCTTCTTGATACCTTTATTTCGTTGTTGTTGAATCTTTGTTTCTAGCATGTTCGTAATTGCTCATTGATGTCTTTTGATCTTGGCTGCTTTAAAATCTTGTCATCATGATACCAACATCTCAGGCACCTTGGTGTTGACATAAACTGTCTTCTTCATTCAGTTTGAGATCTTCGAGATGCTTGGCATGATGAATGATTTTCAATTAACCTGGACATTTTGCATATTATATGACGAGACTCTGAATTCTGTTTTAACGGGTGCACCCTGCTCTGGCAATGGAGGTGGCCAGGGCTCCTTGATAATGCAGGGTAAGGATGGGAGTCCCAGCTCCCTCCTGACCTCCACTGACACTTCTCTGCTGGGAGAGCTAGCAGAGACTCATTACTGATCCCCGTGTGATCTCCACCTACACCACCGCTGGGAGGGGTGGCCTTGTTACTCCTTGTATTAACCATGCCTTTCATTTTATGGTACTTTGACTTCTTAGGGCCTTGCTGACCTGGGAGGAACGCCCCCCCCGCCCCCAGAGCTAGTCAATTCCTAGAGAAAATAAATCACTCCCCTGTGAGAGCAACTTTCATATATAAGCCAACAAATCCAGAGCCCAAATCTACAATCACCTCCTATACTGGGCTCTTATACATTGGGACTCTGTTCCTCTGCTCTAAATACCCCAGGACCAGGTATCAGGCAACTCAGAACAACCCCTACACAGCCCAGCAGAAATTATTCAAACTAGCCAATCCTTAACCTACTTCCCCTGCCTCTTCCATTCCTTTGCATGGAAACCACAATAAAGACTCTTACCAAATTTTCTCCTGCTCCTTCTGCCTCCTGACCCACCCCGGTGATTCCCTGTGTGGCCCTGCTTGGTGTGGTGTGCCTCCTGTTTCTAGGGAACTGTCATTATAAACTTCTCCCTTCATGAATCATATCTGTATCTGCATGTCTTGCCACACCTGATTAAAACAAATCTCAGCTACCCTGAAAACACAGCTGGGCAGTGATAAAAGTCCTGAATCTCCACTTGGCCTGTTATGACATCAACCCAGTGGGAGAGGAAGGGCCCCTTGTTACCTCCCTGCGGGGATGTAAGTCCTGGCTTTCTCTGACACTGTCCCAGCCAAGAGGTTGGGGCATCTTGTTACAGCCTGGTGAGGGTGGATGTCTCAGTTCCCCTCTGACCTTTTGCTGGCATGAACCACAGTTTTTTATGCTGTTTGGCTGGAGTAGAGTGGCTATTGCTTTGAAGTTTTCTGTCTTGTTAGGCGGACTTTTCCTGGTCTTTGGCTAGAGAGAGCAGCGTTGCTGGGGGCTTTTTCATCTGTGCCTGTTGCATTGTGAAGTTACTGCCACCTTCAGACCCAAGTCTGAAATACATGAGGCAATATGGAAACCCAGGGAACTCTCCACTTAGTTCTTCCTTGGGTCCTGAGGTCTCTGCTAGCCTTCCTTCTTCTCACTGCCTTTTAGAGTCTTCTTATATTTATTCTACACATAACGTCCAGGGCTTTAAGTTGTACTTAACAGGAGGAATAGGGAAAAATACGTCTACTACATTTTTCTAGAAGCAGAAGTCCCCATTTTTTTTAATTAATTTTTTTTAATTAAAAAATTTTTGGCTGTGTTGGATCTTTGTTGCTGTGCGCAGGCTTTCTCTAGTTGCGGCGAGCGGGGGCTACTCTGCGTTGCGGTGCGCGGGCTTCTCATGGCGGTGGCTTCTCTTGTTGCGGAGCACAGGCTCTAGGCACGTGAGCTTCAGTAGTTGTGGCTCGCAGGCTCTACAGCGCAGGCTCAGTAGTTGTGGCGCACGGGCTTAGCTGCTCCGCAGCATGTGGGATCTTCCCAGACCAGGGCTCAAACCCGTGTCCCCTGCATTGGCAGGCGTATTCTTAACCTCTGCACCACCAGGAAAGTCCCCCCATTCGTTTTTTTTTTTTTTTTTTTTTTGCTGTACGCAGGCCTGTCACTGTGTGGCCCCTCCGGACGCACAGGCTCAGCGGCCATGGCTCACGGGCCCAGCCGCTCCGCGGCATGTGGGATCTTCCTGGACCGGGGCACGAACCCGTGTCCCCTGCATCGGCAGGCGGACTCTCAACCACTGCACCACCAGGGAAGCCCCCCCCATTCGTTTTTAATGCACAAACATGACAGGACCTGTTCTGAATGCCGGTCTTAATGGGTTAACCAACTGTTTCCATCAGAGTGTGATGAATACCAGTCCTCATGGGTTGATCCTCAAGGAGTTTTAGGGAGAGCAAATGATGTAAAAGGTAAGGAGCCTGGATAGGAGGCACCCAATAAATGCTTTCATACCGAGTGAACCATTTCTGTACCCTGATTTCAAAAGCTTCAACTGAACGTCCCACAGAAATATAGAGGAACTTGCTAAATGAAAATTGACTTTAGGAAATATGTCACGTTAATGTCCCTCCCCGTTTCCCCAATCCTCTGGACAGGAGCTATGTGTTTGCATTGATTTCTAAAAATGTTCTGTGGAAATATAACAAATACCTAACTTGACTGAGTAAGTACACAAAGATATTTACATCCCACACAAGCCAGGACACCAGGATTCCAGGGCAGAAGGCAATGGACAGGGTGTGTATAAAATCAAGTACGCAGTCGCCCCTGTCGAGACGCTATCACCTCTCTACTCATTCTGGCCCCAAACTACCCATTCCAACAGCCTTCATCACCTACTTTCGTTAAGTTTCCATCTAAGAATTGAGAATTTAAACAACTCCCATCACAGCCAACTTAAGCTATGAGTAATGGAAACAAATCTTTTTCACCACCTTCCATCAGAAATTCTTTGCAAGGGCCCTATAAACACTGTCATTTTTTAAAGGCCTTAAATATCTGATCACTTCCTTGAGACTATACAAACCAGAGCTTCGTTTCCTGAGGCCTGCTTTCACGGGGAAGCTGCTTCCCGTAGGCCTTCAGCTTGTAGGGCAACCTTGTCAAGACCACACAGAGCCCTCTTCTGCAGGCCAAAAGCAGAAATGGTTCAAGAGGAAAAATCTCCTGAGAAGACTCGTTACCGTGACCAGGTTTGCAGCTTGTTCCTAACCAAAAGAAACAGCCTGCAGAAGTATGATCTCCCTCCGGCTTGTTTTTAAATGGGAAACAAGCCCACATTTAATCCAACTGACTGTGCCCCCTGTTGAGGAAGGCCATGGCGTTATTGAGCTATGGAGTTCAGGTAGTCTGCTCTACTCAAAACGAATTCACTGGGTCATCTCAAGGGAAAAGTCCTCAATCATCTGTACTTGCCCTTGCCTGAGCTAATGTAGATTTAAGGTACGGATCCAAACAGGGGAATCTCAAGTGGGAACCTCTCCCTGAGAAGCAGGCTTCTGATAAATGGATCATCACTAAGTAACCCATGTCTGCTCTTACAGAGAATAAGTCTGGCCAAGGATACACCTTCGTGAACAGACTGAATTTGAGGGCATAAGTAGACCCAGCCAGATGAATAAAGAATACATATTTACAATGAGGATCTTTTGAAAGTGCAGGCTGAAAAAGAAACTATTTTAACGTTTGTATTTGCTATCTTGCAAACTCTTTAAATAAACGTGGTGAAGCTTCTTTGAATAACAATATGAGTAATAAAAGCATGAATTACCCCAAAGCCAAGCCAAGTCTCGGTCACCTTTCCCCCTTTCTGGTTACATTTCGCACAGAGCTCAGACCAGGGCTCGCCGTGCTATGTTGTAAAGTACTAGTCTACATGGCTGGCTCTATCCTCCTCCTGTATCTCCCTGATGACTTAGGCAGGACTGAGTCGTAATTCATCTTTGTACTCTGAGGATACAGCAGTGTCTGAATAAAACTCATGAAATGAATAAATGGATGTGTGAATGAATCAATGAATCAAGGAGGAATAAATTAGCAGATTCTGAGCCACACCTTGTTTGCTGATCAGAGATTCCCATGAACGACAAAGAGTGACATGAACTGAGACTTGGTTTTCCAACAGGGAGAAAGAACTACCGTTACAGCAAGGCACCACCATTTTTGCCTTATTTTTATATAAAAACTTACTTTATATAAAACAGCTGTTTATGGATGTATGGCATGCTGGCAAAACAACATCCCTCCTTCCTTTCTTTTTTCCTTTGGCCTTGGATGAAAATAGTACTAACTGGCAGAAATGTAATGAGATGTTTAGGAATTATGTAATGCTAATAACTCTTAGGGAATTTAAAATTTTCTAGGAGCCATTAAAATTTTTTAAAAAGAAATTAATGAAATTTTAAAAACTCAATACATTCAAAACATCAACATATAATCAATGTAAAGAATTATTGAGATATTTTAATTTCTTATATTTATACTATCTTTGAAATCCAGTGTATATTTTACATTTACAGCACATCTTGATTCAAACTGGCTACATTTCAAGGACTCAGTAGCCACATGGGGCTAGTGGCTACCATATCGGACAGCAAAGGGTTAGAAACATATTTTGTGCTCATCGGCAGCAACTCCCTCTTGTTTGGGTTTCTGATGTCACTCACTTCCTCCTCCCGTCTCACAACTCTTAATCATTTACCCTGACATTATCAGAGTGGATACAGATGTGTCATTTCTTACGTCACCTGAACTAGTTTTTGCAAGTGTATAGGGCACAAATTTGAAATGGAAAAAACAAAAAACCCAAAGCAGCTTTTGCACTCATATCATAGTTGAAGAGGTGAAGTTCAGAGTCATGAGGTATCTATAGTCACAGGGCTAGTAGGTCTCAGGCTGTAACTAAAAGATAGGTCTTGGGACACTTGTTCCACAGTGTCTATACTTCCATCTCACCATCTCTCTTAGAATACTTCATAGCAGGGAAAAACAGCTTGTTTGAGAGTTAAATAATGAAGAAAAAGAATTTCTTGTTTCAATATGCTTACCCAACTCCTACACAAAAGGCCACATGGCTTGCTGGGGTGAGGAAGAGGTTAGGTCTCAAAAGGAAGTTATTTCCCCAACTTGAAAGAGGTATTTGGTTCTCTTCCAAAGCCAGGAGAACCTTTTAAAAATAAATCAATTCCTCGTTTCAAGAACAACCATGTAGAGCATGAATGCTGGATCGAATGCCACGTCTGAGAAAATGTCACCATCAAAGCCAAATGTAGCAACTGAACTCTCCACACAGGATAAAATCTTATCGGAATTCATAAAAAACAGCTGTCTTTCCCTCTATTTTCCTTGAGTCTAACCTTATGTACTATTTCTTGTTTAAGTAAACATACAAAGCATTTACTCCCAAAGTCAGAAAAGCAGATTCTTTTTTTAAAAGAATTAATTTGGCTCTCTCTGCCCAATTCTTACCTCTTCTATACCTCACTCTTATTCAGTGGGTTTAGCCATGTGAAAATTTTAAATGTTGAAAAGCTCTCTTGTTCTTTCTTTCTCTCTCCTCCACCTGCTGCTCTCTCGCTCTCCCCTACCTCTCTTTCTCCTTTTTAATCTCTACCAGTACCACCGTGATCGCAATCTCACCCTCCCCACCCAGTAAGAAAAGAAGGAAAATAGGTCCAGAAAATGCATTTAGCACTGCTAGGAATCCGAAGATGTGAATTTTATTCTTTAGTTTTTAAAATGATTTGTGGTATCGGTGTGATAAATCTGAAACTATTTTGGTTACTGAAGAATCGAGCAGGGGGACTTCCCTGGCGGTCCAGTGGTTAAGACTTCACCTTTCAATGCAGGGGGTGCAGGTTCGATCCCTGTTCGGGGAGCTAGGATCCCACATGCCTCGGGGCCGGGAAACCAAAACATAAAACGGAGGCAGTGCTGTAACAAATTCCATAAAGGCTTAAAAAAATGGTCCACATCAAAAATCTTAAAAAAAAAAAAAATAGAGCAAATGAGTAAATATGCTGGTATTGTTGGGAATCAGAGTTGTTACTATGGGAGAAGAGAGATAAACATGAGGTGAGGTGGGGAAAATGTGGTATTGGATTTCAATCGGAGACTAATGATTAATAAGTCTGAATGGATTTATATGTGCGTGTACATGTGCGTGTGTGTATACGTGCTGGGTATGTGTGCATGAACACGTGTATGTGTGTATGTCTATGTTCTCCAGACTCTGTCCACCGAAGGGCGAGAAACATATGACAACCAAGTAGTGATGAGCCAACCTAGCATCCAGATCTTGGTTTCTGTAATTGGAACCAGGTCTCCTTAGGGAAATGGCCATGTCCAGGAGGGAATAGGAATAGCTTGAAGGGGTTCCTGGTGGCCAGTTTCCAACATCAAAATGAGTAATTATAATATATTGGAAGAAAAAGGAGTAAACGAGAATCTACTGAGGGGTTTTCGTGATAAAATATACGTAACATTAAATTTACCAGATTAACTGTTTAAGTGTACAGTTCAGTGGCATCAAGTACATTCACCTTGTTGTCCAACCATCACCATCACCTACCTCCAGAACTTTCTCATCTTTGTAAGCCAAAACTCTGTACCTATTAAACAATAACTCCTCATTTCCACCTTCCCCCGGCCCTGACAACTACCATCCTATTTCCTGTCTCTATAAATTTGACTACCCCAGGTACCTCATATAAGGAAAATCATACAATATTTGATTTTTTGCATCAGTTTATTTCACTCAGCATAACATGTTCAAGGGTCATCTATATTGTAGCACGTGTCAGAATTCCATTCCTTTTTAAGGCTGCATAATATCCCATTGTATGTATATGCCACATTTTGTTTATCCTCTCATCTGTGGATGGACACGTGTGTTGCTCTCACCTTTTGGCTACTGCGAATAATGCTGCCATGAACATACAAGTATGTGAGTCCCTGTTTCCGATTCTTTTGGGTATATACCCTGAAGCGTAATTGCTGGGTCATATGATAATTGTCTAATTTTTTGAGGCTTAATGAATTTTTAAAAAGAGGAAGAAGGAATACTTTCTCTACAGAAAATCACTAGTTAATAAGTGTAAGAAACATGGCCATTAAAAATCATCATTTTGCATTCATCTATGGAAAGGATCTTACTGGCAAGGATCACCAGAGGATGCTAATGGGTGGAGAACAGGATGTCCACACAGTGGCAAGTGTCACCCTTCAGATTACTTATTAACCTCAAGGCGAGGGATACGTTCACAATGGCGAGATCTGACAGGAGCCATGTTATCCAAGTGATCAAAACTGAGCATCAACAACAGTGGGACAAACTGGCATTAGGTGGCTGTTAAAGTGCCCAATGGGGAGGACACATCACCACATAGTATTCTTTGTTTTCTAATGACAGTTTCATTGAGATACAATTCACATAGCATACACATATCATTCACAACTTAAAGTGCACAATTCAATGGTAATTTTTTAGTATCTCCACAGAACTGTGCATCCATCACTACGATTTTTAGAATATTTTAACCACCCCCCAAAGAAACCACACACCCGTTAGCAGTCGCTCTCCATTTCCCCCAATTCCCCCACCCCTGGACAACCACAGATCTCTCTCTCTCTCTCTGGATTTGCCTATTCTGGAAATTTCAAATGAATGGCATTCTATAAAAGGTGGCTTTTTGTGACTGGCTTCTTTCACATAGCATAACGTTTGCATGCTTACTGTAGCACACATCAGTACTTCATTCCTTTTTTTTTTTTTTTTTTCTTTTTTTCGTTACGTGGGCCTCTCACTGTTGTGGCCTCTCCCGTTGCAGAGCAGAGCACAGGCTCTGGACGCGCAGGCTCAGCGGCCATGGCCCACGGGCCCAGCCGCTCCGCGGCACGTGGGATCCTCCCAGACCAGGGCACGAACCCGTATCCCCTGCATCGGCAGGCGGACTCTCAACCACTGAGCCACCAGGGAAGCCCAGTACTTCATTCCTTTTTATTGCCAAGTAATATTCTGTTATATGGATATGCCACATTTTACTTATCCACTCATTTGTGTGGAACATTCGTGCTATCTCTCCCTTTTTTCTCTATTATGAATAATGCTGCTATGAACATGTATTTACAGGTCTTTGTGTGAACATATGTTTTCAATTCTCTTGGGGTATATACCTAAGAGAGGAATTGTTGGGTGATATGGAACTCTGTTTTAACCTTTTGAGGAGCTGCCTCTCTTCCAAGGTGGCTGCACCATTTTACAGCCAAAATGTTTAAATCTAATAAGAAAACAAAAATACAAATCCTGATTGTGGGACATTCTATAAGACAACTGGCCTAGAGCCTTTAAACTGTCAGTGTCACTCAAGACAAAAATTAAAAGGTAGGGGGGAAAAAAAAGGTAGGGGGATGCTGTAATTTAAAGGAGAATAAGGATGATGGCTAAATGTAATGCTTGATTCCTTCCTGGGTTAAGAAAGAGAGGCTATAAAGGACAGCTTGGGGGCACATGGAGACATTTGAATATGCATTTTATATATAATATTAAAGCTACAAAGTGCACTTCCCTGAGTGTGCTAATGCGATTGTGGTTATACAGGAGAATGGCCTGGTTCTGAGGAGACTCTGGTGGAAGTATTTAAGGGTGACATCTCGATCCCTGAAGCTGACTTTTACTTACATAAAGTAAGTGTGTGTGTGTGTGTGTGTGTGTGTGTGTGTGTATACATGTGGGAAAAAAGTAGGGAGAGAGAGAGAGGGAGAGGGAAAGGGAGGGAGGGAGGGAAAGAAAGAGGGAAAGTATCACAAAATATTAACAACTGGCAGTGAGTATATGAGTGTTCATTGTGCTATTCTTTCAACATTTTTCTAGTTGTGAAATCTTTTAAAAATTTCAGAGGAAAAAAAAAATTTCAGAGGAAAAGTTATTTGAAAAGCACAGAATAAAATAATGCCCCAATCTACATAAAGCATGAACTGAAAAATAAGGAGAGAGAGTGCTTTTCAGACACCTCCTCAATTCATGATCTTCACTTCTGACAAGGAGATGTTTCAAACCTCAGAACCTCACTTGAAGCCTCATGTTTAGAGCCCTGCTACACTGACATAAAACAGAACCCTACTGAGATTCTTTCCAGTCCTTCTAACCTGCCTTGGGCACATCACTTAAACTCTTTAGACTTCAGTTCTCTAAACTATCAAGAAATAGAAAAGATCTGGGTTGACCTAGAGGACACTTGACCATTCTTTCAAGCTCTGAAATTCTCTGACTCTATAATCATACTTCTCAAGTAGGATTCAGGATCAATCTCCCTTCGAATATATTCTCATTCGGTTGACATTTTAGGGCTTTTGCTTCATCAGAGCTTTAGATGAAATGAGCACTTTATTTCAATATTAACCAGGAATGTTTAATCACATTTAAACAGATGAGCCTGAACACAGTAAGGATATCCCTCAGTCCTTATGCCAAAGCACACTGTTCTCACATGGGTCCTGTTGCACATTTAGGTTCGGTTCCCAGTTGATGGCCTCTGGGCATCTCACCAAGGAGTGAGCCTCCACGACCCAAGATGCCCCTGGGACAGCCAGGCAGACAGAGATGGAATGTTTCCTTTGGCCTTTTCTATATCAGGCTCCTAGGATATAATTAGGAGGTAGCTCTCAGAGCAGACAGAAGTTAAGTTGAAAAGTGTCTACGGAGAGAAGAGGGAGAGAACAGAGGAGACATCTTGTCTGGAGATGCTCTAGGATTCAAAGATTACATGATAAGTGATGAAGCAGTCCAGCCCTTGGGGAGTAGCGGAGATGGTCTCAGAACCAGCCAAAGTCAGCAAAGGGCCAAACTGTCTCCATATTAGTGGAGTTGAACCTCAAGCTCCAAGATCACAGGGCACTAGACATTTTCTTATCTCAAAAAAAAAGTTTATTTTTTAAGGCAGGAGAGAATAGAGCTTAAAGGAATCTTCCCAAGCTGACCATAACCTTTTGAAATCCCAGAATGTCCTCACTTTGCTATTCTCCAGTTCTAAGATGGATCCTCCATGCCTCTATCATTCAAAAATGTACAGATCCACCAGTCCAGTTCCCTCATTTTACAAACAAGAAATCAGGTTGAAAGAGGCCAGTAACTTGTCCAAGTTATCCAGCTCATTAGCCACAAAGGCACAGTTTCTTTGCTTCTTTGCTCCCTAGAACAGACCTTACTCTTAGACCCCAAGAGTGGCAGTCAAAGTGTCCATAAAGTTGCACAGAAAACAGAAGATGCACGTTCTCTGTATGGGTCCCATAAGCCAGCTCACTGAAGGTGCTGGGAATCAGGGACCGCTCTTCACTGAGACAGAGAACTTGCAGGTGCAGCAAGTGTGTGTGCCTTTTGGGGGAGATGAGAGAGCTCATGTTCACAGCCCTCCTCTTTCTCCTCCTGTGATTTTTCCAACTGAATTAAACCGAGCTCATGGGCAGATCTGGAAGTCTGAATAGACTGGGGTAAAGCGAGTTAAAACACATAACTGCACTTGAGATATAATCCAGGGAGAATATCAAAGCCAAAATGAGCCCCGTTTACGCCACTATCAGAATATATTCTTCAGATTTTATTTGATCTTTCCTGACTCTCTGGCACTGGTTCGAAGGCCACTGTTATGTTTTGATTGTTTCAATTTGCAAAATAAATTTGAAATCATCTCTGGCTTGTTCAGTTCTCTCATCTAGGGAAATAAAATTTAAAAATATATTCTCCAAGCAACCGTTTCAAATCCACTTAACAGAAAGCTCTCCAATCCTTAAACTTCATCCAACAGATGTACTAACATCCTGATATTTCTGTGTTTTTTTAATTGCATGACCCCTTTGTATAAATACGGATAGAGATAAGACTGATAGTTGTGTAAGCTGGTTGGATTCCACCCAGGGAACAAGGAATTAATGAGAGTGGTCAGATAGAGAGATTTCGAGACGGAGAACCCTCCTTTCACATCCTTTACTGCTTTCATAATTAACTGTAAGTGATGACCTAGGACCTCCCACTGCACATGGCCTTATATGACCACAGAGAAGCTCGAAGCATAGAGGTTAACAGCCTGGGAAGGTGACTGGGTTCAGCTTCCAGCTCTGACACACAACACCTGCATGATCTTGGGGACATCATTTAACCTCCATAAACCTCAGTTTCCAAATCTCTGAAGTGGGAGCAACTGAGAGCACCTATACTGAAGAACTGCTTAATATAAAAGGGTATATCTTTCAACACCCATTTATGATAAAAACCCTGGAGAAAGTAGGCATAGAGGGAATTTTCCTCAACATAATAAAGGCCATATATGACAAACCCACACCCAACATCGTCCTCAATGGTGAAAAATTGAAAGCATTTCCACTAAGATCAGGAACAAGACAAGGTTGCCCACTCTCACCACTCTTATTCAACATAGTTTTGGAAGTTTTAGCCACAGCAATCAGAGAAGAAAAGGAAATAAAAGGAATCCAAATCGGAAAAGAAGAAGTAAAGCTGTCACTGTTTGCAGATGACATGATACTATACATAGAGAATCCTAAAAATACTACTAGAGCTAATCAATGAATTTAGTAAAGTAGCAGGATACAAAATTAATGCACAGAAATCTCTGGCATTCCTATACACTAATGATGAAAAATCTGAAAGTGAAATTAAGAAAACACTCCCATTTACCATTGCAACAAAAAGAATAAAATATCTAGGAATAAACCTACCTAAGGAGACAAAAGACCTGTATGCAGAAAATTATAAGACACTGATGAAAGAAATTAAAGATGAAACAAATAGATGGAGAGATATACCATGTTCTTGGATTAGAAGAATCAACATTGTGAAAATGACTCTCCTACCCAAAGCAATATACAGATTCAATGCAGTCCCTGTCAAACTACCAATGGCATTTTTCACAGACTAGAACAAAAAATTTCACAATTTGTATGGAAACACAAAAGACACCGAATAGCCAAAGCAATCTTGAAAACGAAAAACGGAGCTGGAGGAATCAGGCTCCCTGACTTCAGACTATACTACAAAGCTACAGTAATCAAGACAGTATGATACTGGCACAAAAACAGAAAGATAGATCAATGGAACAGGATAGAAAGCCCAGAGATAAACCCATGCACATATGGTCACCTTATCTTTGATAAAGGAGGCAGGAATGTACAGTGGAGAAAGAACAGCCTCTTCAATAAGTGGTGCTGGGAAAACTGGACAGGTACATGTACAAGTATGAGATTAGATCACTCCCTAACACCATACACAAAAATAAGCTCCAAATGGATTAAAGACCTAAATGTAAGGCCAGAAACTATCAAACTCTTAGAGGAAAACATAGGCAGAACACTCTATGACATAAATCACAGCAAGATCCTTTTTGACCCACCTCCTAGAGAAATGGAAATAAAAACAAAAATAAACAAATGGGACCTAATGAAACTTCAAAGCTTTTGCACAGCAAAGGAAACCATAAACAAGACCAAAAGACAACCCCCAGAATGGGAGAAAATATTTGCAAATGAAGCAACTGACAAAGGATTAATCTCCAAAATTTATAAGCAGCTCATGCAGCTCAATAACAAAAAAACAAAAAACCCAATCCAAAAATGGGCAGAACACCTAAATAGACATTTCTCCAAAGAAGATATATAGACTGCCAACAAACACATGAAAGCATGCTCAACTTCATGAATCATTAGAGAAATGCAAATCAAAACTACAATGAGATATCATCTCACACCAGTCAGAATGGCCATCATCAAAAAATCTAGAAACAATAAATGCTGGAGAGGGTGTGGAGAAAAGGGAACCCTCTTGCACTGTTGGTGGGAATGTAAATTGATACAGCCACTGTGGAGAATATTATGGAGGTTCCTTAAAAAACTACAAATAGAACTACCATATGACCCAGCAATCCCACTACTGGGCATATACCCTGAGAAAACCATAATTCAAAAAGAGTCACGTACCAAAATGTTCATTGCAGCTCTATTTACAACAGCCCGGAGATGGAAACAACCTAAGTGTCCATCATCGGATGAATGGATAAAGAAGATGTGGCACATGTATACAATGGAATATTACTCAGCCATAAAAAGAAACGAAATTGAGCTATTTGTAATGAGGCGGATAGATCTAGAGTCTGTCATACAGAGTGAAGTAAGTCAGAAAGAGAAAGACAAATACGGTATGCTAACACATATATATGGAATTTAAGAAAAAAAAATGTCATGAAGAACCTAGGGGTAAGACAGGAATAAAGACACAGAAGTACTAGAGAATGGACTTGAGGATATGGGGAGGCGGAAGGGTAAGCGGTGACAAAGTGAGAGAGTGGCATGGACATATATACACTACCAAACGTAAAACAGATAGCTAGTGGGAAGCAGCCGCATGTGACCACCTAGAGGGGTGAGATAGGGAGGGTGGGAGGGAGGGAGACGCAAGAGGGAAGAGATATGGGAACGTATGTATATGTATAACTGATTCACTTTGTTATAAAGCAGAAACTAACACACCATTGTAAAGCAATTATACTCCAATAAAAAAATAAATACATTTAGATAAATTTTTTTTTTAAAAAAAGGGTATATCTTCAATAAAACCTAGCACAGATTCACACTCACTTTAGTGTCCACAAGTATATAGAGTCCCCGCCCTTAGGGAGCTAACTAAGCACGGAAGAGAGGGCCTGTGACACATTCTATGACACCGGTGAGACACCTGCCACTCTCCACGTGGAGGTATATCAGCAGAGTAACACTCCCGGCCTCTGCCCCTTCCTCTCTTCTATGCTGTTAGAGGCCTGCCCCTGTGGATGAGGCCTGGGATCTCCCAGAGCTAATGATGACCTTATGGGTCAGTCTATCACATTCTGGATTCAGTATTAGAAAGGTGACCCGCCTTAGTTATGAGCCTCCTTCTCTATCCTTAGCTTTAGCAATAACAAACATGATACCTTGGTCATCATATGCCTATTTCTGTGTCTTATTTCTCAACTACTTTAGAACTTGGCTGTTGAAGAGGGTTATTTACTGAGCTTCTCTTCTAGCTCATTAACAAGCCATTCTTCCTACAGCACCTTTTCTTTTTTTTTTTTTTTTTTAGCCCTGTGCGATTCCAAAACAGCTGTCTGGTGATGCAGCGTGAAAAGACTCATTACCACTGACCCAGCTCTCACAGGTGGAGTATGTTTGCAGTTCACCAAACACATCCCAAGGGCTGAACATGCCCAATTCCAAGCTTCTTACAATGAACTTTGAGCCCCATGACTCTGCAAGGCTTCTCGATCATCCTGCAACTCAGAAGCATTATTTCCCATTGCCCAATATTTCTCAGAAAAAGAAAAACACGGTCATGTAGACTCTCTGTTCTTTTTGCCCATTATCACATCCCAAAGGTAAGGAGTGCGAAGATATATTATGTAAGAACAGCTCAGTCATCCTCTGAGATTGTGGATTTCACCCCCTGAACAAAGCTCACAGGCAGCTATGGAGTCATGATATCTTCACACAAGGCTATAATGTCACTGTACTAACAATTATTGAGCCCAAAGGGATGTAGAGATCCCAGGACACGATTCCCAATCTCAAAGAACTCCTAGACTAAAGTGGAAGAGGTGCATAAATAATTTTAATGCAAGGTGTTATGGGTACACTGGAAAGAGTGCCTCACCTCAGGGAGGATGGAAGGAGGAGGGCGTTAAAGAAAGTTTGCTACGGTACTGGATACCTTATTCAAGATGAATAAACCAAGTTAGCTATTTATGAGTGCAGAGGAAATGGGTGTCAGGATGTGTCAACAGATGAAGAGCATAAGCAAACAGAGGAGCATGGGATGTGCTAGAAAACCCAAAACTCCACCAGGGAGAGCAGATGAGGCTGGAGGGTTTGTCAGAGACAAGGTCAGGAGAGGCCAGAATGTGGCCCTAAGATCACCAGTGAGGGCTCCCAAAAACTCGGATTCCTTTGCCCCAGAAATTGGTTCTTCAATGAAAAGGCTTTTGGCAAACTAGCCTGCGTGCATCTCAGTGCTGGAGCTACAAAGGTGTGTGAAAGCAGACATGTCCTTGGCCGTTACGGAGCTTCCATTCTAGTGGAGGCCAAGAAAGACTTGGCTAGACAAAGAGAGGAAGGGAGGGCAGAGAAGAGCATGTGCAAAGTCCTGGACTTAAAGGAGCATCAGGACTACGGGGGCCAAGAGAGAGGAGGTGACTGTGTTTGGAGCTGAAGGAGCGAACAGAAGAGCGGCCGAGACACTGATGCCAAAGCCAGCATGCTTGTTAAAAAAAAAAAAGAGAGAAAAATCCTGTCTGGTCTATATTATTGGATGGGTATGTTTTGTTTTTAATGCCAAAACTATGATGTAACAACTTGAGATTTCTGATACTGTCCACCTGGAATTCAAAAGGCAGATTTTTTTTTTTTTTTTTTTGGTACCACCTTTGTCTGAGAGCCTTTGAGGAGCTCAGAGTGAGCTGGGAGAGACAGCCCTGTAACGGCCTCCACCGCAGGAGAAGCACTCAGAGAGGCACGTGGCACGTGGCACGCACCCTGGGAGGGTTGCGGAGAGTCACTGTGAGGACACGGGGGCCACCGGGAGACCTTCACTCAGGGGACCCTGCTTCAAGGGAAAGCCAGGCCACATTAGATTCTTAAAGCCCTAGGATTCCAGACTGGCTGTCCATTTTAATTCCTCTTGGGCCCAGCTTTTCATCTAGAGAACACTTTGGGCTTGTACCATTCACTTTATCCATAAAACAAACACACATCAAGTGCCTACTACTGCTATGGGTTGAGCTTTCATGTCTAAGTTTCCTAGGTGGCAATGACCGTTAGGCATTATCAGCCATTCACATTAACCACTAGTGGCAGAAATACCACCCATCTGGAAGCAGGGATGCAGAACTATCATAAGCAGATTTTCATACCCAAATCAATGGAGGATTTGACTTTGCAGTGGAGGGAGGCGTGGTTTATCACCTTTACTGACAGTGAGAAGGGTCATCACTGGCCAAATAGAAAAAAATAAAAATGAACCACTCTAACTACAACGGTGATGACTTGTCCCTGGTAGATAAGAAAGTGGAGAGCACGGTTTCCCTTGAAACAAAGCCCAGTGCCTGCGTTAGACTCAGATGTGCACAGCCAGAGCCACCAACAGCCTGGGCCAGCCTGGACATTGCTCTTGGAGGGAGGGAGTGAAGAAATCACCAGAAATCGCATCATTTTACCAACTACAAATTGGCACTTGCCATCTACCTCTGCAAGGATTAAATCGTGAGCTGCTACAGCTGCTGACTTTCAACACCCCTGAAAGGAGTTCAGGGCAGGGATAAGGAATGAGGCACTCTGTGCTCTGGGAAAAACTGGCAGAACGGGTCTTCAGATAGTTAAATATTTTCAGCAGATTTTATGAGCCCAATTCTTGCATGTCCTCATATCTAGAAAAGCACTATAATCCTTCATGATGACGTCTGCTCCTTGTGACTAGCAGCATCCTTCTGCAAAAAATGTGTGCTTGGGGCTTCCCTGGTGGCACAGTGGTTGAGAGTCCGCCTGCTGATGCAGGGGACATGGGTTCGTGTCCCGGTCCGGGAAGATCCCACATGCCGCGGAGCGGCTGGGCCCGTGAGCCATGGCCGCTGAGCCTGCGCGTCCGGAGCCTGTGCTCCGCAACGGGAGAGGCCACAGCAGTGAGAGGTCCGCGTACCGCAAAAAAAAAAAAAAAAAAAATGTGTGCTTGATTGCATGTATACCATGCAACCATGTATACATCTGCAAACCATATATATTCTGGAACATGGATTACTCACTGTGAGTCTGATATATGTGTCTTTCTGTTTCTTATTCTGGTACTTTCTACTGTGTCTGAAAAGAACTCCTGGATTATATGAAATAAAATAGCCTATGTTGACATACTATATATAACACTGTACTGGGTGTAGTGTCTTATTAATGAAGAAGTTGATAAGACAAAGTGACCAAAAAGAAAATTTTGCTGAAAAAAGAAACCTGTTTAGGACACAGAAAAATATAGTTTTTTGCTTCTGAAGGTAGGTTACTCACATGTTTAAATTTTGTAATATCACAGGGAGCCAACAAAGCCCTCACTTAAGGAAGGAAACACAAAGACTGAGAGCGCTGGTGATCGGCCCAAGGCTGTTGAAGATATAAATGACAGGCAGGACAGGAATTCAATTTCAGGTCAGCCATTGTCTCATCCTACTACACCAAGAACTAACTTGAACTTGGAAAGAAAGACTTTCTTGTAATTACTAACATTGTTAGGGCTCTACATATGGACTGATGCAAATCATGATGATCGTGCATGAAAATAATGATACATGCATGATAATAATGATAAATGATGATTAAACCCCAAAGTGAAGCCTCCACACAGTTCAGTAGGAAAGACATTCCACGTCAACACAAAGCAAAGATACAACAGGAGGGGGAAGAGTTTGCGGTCTTGGGGAGAATTGGTGGCCACTGGTCGATCATGATGGCCTCCCACAAATGCCATCATTCAACCACTGGAGCTCTCAGTGTAAATGAAAGGGAGAGAATTTTGAGCCTCCTAAAATACAAAGTTATTCCTATCATCCTCAACCTTTTTGCAACTAGCTCCACCTTAACTATTTAAATGATTAAAAGACTAGATTAGCTGTGACTTTAAAAAAAAGAGAATCTAGAAAAATTAGTAAACTTTCTATTCTTTATATACTCACACACAAAAGCAAACAATTTTCTAACCAGATTTCATAAATGGCCAACTTAAATGTGCCCATATCTTTACTTCTAATTACAGATTAAAAAATGCCAAAATATTTAAAATTTAATTTAGGGAAGATACAAAGCAACAGTAACAATGTTTTTATGTTATGAAAGCTATTTTATGTTACTTTAGATCATATTTAATTAAACCTGACAGAGTTTTAAGTGTCAGAAATCAAGGTGAACAGAAGGCCAGAAATAAACCCACACACCTATGGTCAATTAATCTACAACAAAGGAGGCAAGAACATGCAATGGAGAAAAGACAGTCTCTTCAATAAGTGGTGCTGGGAAAACTGAACAGCTACATGTTAGAAAAAAAAATGATATTAGAACACTCTCTAACACCAACACAAAAATAAACTCAAAATGGATTAAAGACCTAAATGTAAGGCCGGACACTATAAAACTCTTAGAGGAAAACATAAGCAGAACACTCTTTGACATAAATCGCAGCAGTATCTTTTTGGATCCACCTCCTAGAGTAATGGAAATAAAAACAAAAATAAACAAATGGGACCTAATTAAAATTAAGAGCTTTTGCACAGCAAAGGACACCATAAACAAACCGAAAAGCTAACGCACAGAATGGAAGAAAATATTTGCAAACTATGTGACCAACAAGGGATTTATCTCCAAAATATACAAACAGCTCATGCAGCTCAACAGCAAAACACAAACAAAAAAAAAACAATCAAAACTGGACAGAAGACCTTAATAGACATTTCTTCAAAGAAGACATACAGATGGCCAACAAACACATGAAAAGATGCTCAACATCATTAATTATTAGAGAAATGAAAATCAAAACTACAATGAGGTATCACCTCACACGGGTCAGAATGGCCATCATCAAAAAGTGTACAAACAGGGCTTCCCTGGTGGCGCAGTGGTTGAGAGTCCGCCTGCCGATGCAGGGGACACGGGTTCGTGCCCCAGTCTGGGAAGATCCCATGTGCGGCGGAGCAGCTGGGCCTGTGAGCCATGGCCGCTGAGCCTGCACGTCCAGAGCCTGTGCTCCGCAACGCGAGAGGCCACAGCAGTGAGAGGCCCGCGTATGAAAAAACAAAAGTCTACAAACAGGGTTTCCCTGGTGGCACAGTGGTTGAGAGAGTCTACCTGCCGATGCAGGGGACACGAGTTCGTGCCCCGGTCCCCGAAGATCCCACATGCTGCAGAGCAGCTAGGCCCGTGAGCCATGGCCACTGAGCCTGCGCGTCCGGAGCCTGTGCTCCGCAACGGGAGAGGCCACAACAGTGAGAGGCCCGCGTACCGCAAAAAAAAAAAAAAAGAAAGTCTACAAACAATAAATGCTGGAGAGGGTGTGGAGAAAAGGGAACCCTCCTATGCTGTTGGTGGGAACGTAAATTGGTATAGCCACTATGGAGAACAGTATGAAGGTTCCTTAAAAAACTAAAAACAGAACTACCATATGACCCAGCAATCCCACTCCTAGGCATATACCCGGAGAAAGCCATAATTTGAAAAGATATATGCACCCCAATGTTCACTGCAGTATAACAGCCAGGACACGGAAGCAACCTAAATGCCCATCAACAGAGGAATGGATAAAGACGTGGTACATATATACAATGGAATATTACTTAGCCCTAAAAAAGAATGAAATAATGCCATTTGCAGCAACATGGATGGACCTAGAGATTTTCATACTGAGTAAAGTAAGTCAGACAGAGAAAGACAAATAACATGATATCACTTATATGTGGAATCTAAAAAAGGGTACAAATGAACTTTTTTACAAAACAGAAACAGACTCATAGACTTAGAAAACAAACTTATGGTGACCAAAGATGAAAGCTGTGGGGGAGGGATAAATTAGGAAGTTGGGATGAACATAGACGCACTACTATATATAAAGTAAATAATCAACAAGGACCTACTGTATAGCACAGGGAACTCTACTCAATACTCTATAATAACCTATATGGGAAAAGAAAATAGGTATATGTATCTATTTCATATAGATATATGAAAAAGAACAGATATATGTATATGCATAACTGAATAACTTTACTGTATACCTGAAACCAACACAACATCGTAAATCCTCCAAATATAAAATAAAAATTAAAAAGCAAAAGAAATCACGGTGAAGTACACACGATGCAATGTCTCAAAGCTCCCTGGAAACATCTGAGCTTCCAAAAAGAAGAGTCCATGAAAATTTAAAAAGCCAGCTGTTCTGGTTTCCAACGTATATGGTTTTAACTCCGAAGGTGGGTTGACTGGTGAATACGCCCACTCACTCACACCTACACACCCACACATGCACGCAGACACACATACACAAACCTTTTAACTATGTTTCTGTTGGATTAGTTACTGTATCCCATTTGAGCTCCCACCTGAATAAAAAAAAGTTCTTAATAAGGGATGCTTTCTAGAATGCTTTGCCTAGGATAATACCGCAGAGTTTATTAACCAGTCAATAAGAAAGTCTACCTCGCAATTCAATGAAACAAGGTGAACCGATGATTCTCTTGGCAGGACTCCAAAACAAACCTGGGGATTAATTTACCTCTTGGCACATGTTTATGGCATTCATTCATCAGTGAAGAAACTGGGTGATAAGAAAAGGCAGGGCTGAGAAGAGAGTAGCATTAACACACCTGTTACCTCTCCACCATCAGAAAATGAGAGTGTGGCTCTGCCATGAAGAGAAAGCAAATTGTGAAGGACTTTGGATCTAACAAGAATTTTCATGGATAAACAACAATGTCCTACTGTATAGCACAGGGAACTATATTCAGTATCCTGTGATAAACCATAATGGAAAAGAATATGAAAAAGTATATATATATTGGGTGCACCAAAAAGTTCGTTCGGTTTTAAGTAGACATTTTTCATTTTCACGAAGAACTTTATTGAACAACGTATTCACTAACCGAATGAACTTTTGGGCCCACCTAATATATATATATAATTGCATCACTTTGCTGTACAGCAGAAGTTAAACACAACGTTGCAAATCAACTGTATTTCAGTAAGACTTTTTTAAAAAAGAATTTTGCTAGCATCACCGACCACGATTCTAGCTTTTGTTAAAGAGTTTTGAATTGTGAGGGTATTTCACATGTTTCCCTTTGTATTTTAAGATAGCAACAAAGTTGCATGCAATTTAAGACTCAAGGAAAATACTTCACATGTTAGATGGATGGATAGGTGTTCAAATAGCCTGATGGTCACACTAGTTCCTGGGTTATAACTTTGTGAGATGTTCCCTTTTTCAAAGCATTTCTTTGCACGTGGTACGTTCATACCTGGTGGTGAGGTAAGGGAAGAAATTAACATTTCAATGGTCAAATCAATCTCATCACTGGCCTCAAACTTTCCTCATCTCCCAATGCGTAGTGGGTGGTCAGATTTACTTGTGACAGTGATTAAGGAGAAAACCAGTTCTTTCTTATTTTTATCCTATTCTTTCCCATTTTCCAAACTCCTACACTGCAAGCTGTGATTGAGCAACTTTCAGACTGAAGTCAACATTGATTAATCAGAGAACTATTGGCATAAATGGAAAAACTCCAGCCTAGGATTTTGACGGAGAATTTGTTGTTGTTATGACACTGGCTAGGACTCCAAGTTCTTAGTAAGGAGAAAAATGTACCACACGATTTTTAATATCCAATAGGACATGGGAACAAAGAGCCGGAGTTTAACATGTGCCAGAGAACCAGTGACCCTGGGCCAAAGCCAAAGTCTGAGCACTGGCCTCCCTGTTCCCAGAGGCTCATGCAGAATATGACTTTTCAAATTGGAGGAAGTAGGAGTGAAAAGTATATTTAAACAGATGTTTTTAAAATTAGAAAATAAGGGGGTCTTAACATATGTCAAACCCTGAGAAGCTCTTCTGTAAAGAGCCACATAAATTGACCATTTTCACTTAACTGTGCCTGATTTCCTCACACACAGCCTTAACAGAGCCTTCTAGAACTTCAGCCTCTTTCTGAAAATGAAAAGTTAAGCTGGAAGAGTTAAATATACACAGATATGAGACATGATCAAAGCTCTTTTTGGTGTTAGAAAATGTCTTCTCCTGGGGCTTCCCTGGTAGCGCAGCGGTTGAGCGTCCGCCTCCCGATGCAGGGGACACGGGTTCGTGCCCCAGTCCGGGAAGATCCCACATGCCGCAGGAGCGGCTGGGCCCGTGAGCCGTGGCCGCTGAGCCTGCGCGTCCAGAGCCCGTGCTCCGCAACGGGAGAGGCCACAGCAGTGAGAGGCCCGTGTACCGCAAAAAAAAAAAAAAAAAAAAAAGTCTTCTGCAATCCTAACCTGCAAATACCTGACTTTACTGCTTAAATGTGAAGTTGGATATTTGATGTTTAAGTTTTATACCTAGTGAATTACCATCTCAATAAATAAAAATATCTATTAATGATGAGTGAAAATATGTAACTACTTAATTTCCTAATGTCTCTATTTACAAAATGAAATTGTAAGGTATTTTTATTACAAACAATATCTATACCTTGGGCATGTTATCAATATAACCTGCATCCCTGATTCTCTACTGATCAAAAAGAAACGATAACTTCAGTGTAGCAACAGCGGGAAAAGGAGACTGAGAAGGCCCAGTAATGTGAACTCCAGCGAAGGAAATGCCGCTCTTTCTTCCCCCCTGACCCCCACCCCATCCCTGGAAGCTCTCGCCATGATGCTGTGCTAGGCTCCTGCAAGACTCAAAGGAAAAAACACAGAACCTGCCCTGAATTCAAAAATGTCACCTGGAGATGCTGTCACCGCTACCATCACCTCATCTCACTAAGGCCTCCCCGCACCCGGTACTACTGAACTAAACAAACATCCTCAGTGCTGGCCCCTCAATTTACCTTTGGATAAAGATTGATTAGGTCATCCCATGGAAGAGATTACCAGAAGTCTCCCTCTCCTCTATGGAAAGGCTCATCAGAAAGTAGAATCCCAACTGAACGCCTCCGGATAATCTTAAGATACATATAGCAGTGGCTCTCAAACTTGGCTGCCTAATCAGAATCACCTGGGAAGCTTCTAAAAGTCAATCCAAAAGTTCGGGCTGCGTGCCAAGAATACTTAGGCCCGACTCTCCAGGGCTGGTACCCTGGGCGGCAGCAGAAAAGCCTCCCAAGAGCTTCCAATGTGCAGCCGGGACTGGGGACCATTGTTTTGCATGTTCCTGATACATCCAGCAGTCAGGAGAGGGGGGATCCCGCTCCAAGGGGCTGAAACTCAAGACACTACAGGGAACTGATGACAAAGACATCCGTGTACCTAAATGAAGGGCCTGAAAAACTTGAAACAAAATCAGCGGAGACCTTGTGAGTCAATTAAACCTCCCAAATTCAGCCATTCAAGAGCTATAGGTGGCTACAGGGCCCAAGCCCACTGCCTCAAGTGTGACTTGGAATTCAGGAAAAGCTTCTCGCAGAAGAGAAAGATGCTTTTTGAAGGAAATTTCAGACCTCACACTTCTACAAACACCGAATTCCAAGTTAAGTACTTGAGGGGAATGGCAGGCAAAATACTCCTCTTGCTGTTCAATTATTAACTCTCCTTTTTTAAGGTGTTGTTTTTGTTTTCAGGATGAGCCCTTGCAGTTAAATGTGTGCACGTTACATGCAAATACGATGTGACCCCAGTGTGGGGAAGACCTCCTATAAGAAGGAGGGCAAGTAAGAAGCTGGGGTCAGCTACCAAAAGAACCTGTAGACCTTGTACTTTTTTTCTAGAGATCACTGAATACAGAACCAAACATTTTGAAAAGTTAGGCAGGGCTGTCCTTTGCCCTTGGGAAATTCTGTACGTAAATCATCCAAGCCGATTCTGCAGAACCTTTAAGGGGATAAGATTTCCTTTACCACACTACAGACCTAGAGTGAGAATTTCTCAAGTTGGAGACACTAGAAACGGTAAAATAGATGAAGATTTCCGTGAAATCATCACCAGGAAACACAAGATAGAAGCTTAATTCAAATTTAGTAGTCCTGACACTGAGCAAACGCCTCTGTAGTATTTATCCAAAAAGTCATAAATTCTAATATGTGCTCATGACATTCTTGAGAGACATAAAAATTAAGGCTTATCAACAAAGTGAGTGAATACATATGAATAATTTCTTTTAAGAAAAGTAGGCAATGTATGAGAAAATAATCTTCAAGGCTAAATCTTAATTGAAAAAACATGTTGGTTAAAACATGGTTAAAAACCAAACGCTACTAAATTTCTGATAAATTTCCTTTCAAAATTAGCCTGTCAAGTAATAGGCAAAGATTTTCAACAACCTGGCTGACCAATAATCTTGCTAACATTTAAAATAAAACCCCCTAAAATCACTCTGAATTCCCTTCTACAGACTTTTAAGAAAGTGTCTACCTCTGAAAAAAATCAAATAATGGAAAAAGAAGTGAGGGAAGGACTGAAAAGAAAAGCTAATTAGGTTTGTTCATCCCTGACTTAACTAGTCAATTGTTTTGAATGAAGCAATACTTTGTAAAGAAGACATGGGCTTCCCTGGTGGTGACACGGGCTTCCCTGGTGGCGACACGGGCTTCCCTGGTGGCGCAGTGGTTAAGAATCCACCTGCCAATGCAGGGAACACGGGTTTGAGCCCTGGTCCGGGAAGATCCCACATGCTGTGTAGAAACTAAGCCCATGCACCACAACTACTGAGCCTGCACTCTAGAGCCCACGAGCCACAACTACTGAGCCCATGTGCCACAACTACTGAAGCCCGCGCGCCTAGAGCCCATGCTCCGCAACAAGAGAAGCCACCGCAATGAGAAGCCCACTCACTGCAACGAAGAGTAGCCCCCGCTCGCTGCAACTAGAGAAAGGCCGTGCGCAGCAATGAAGATGCAATGCAGCCAAAAATAAATAAATAAAATAAATTTTTTTTAAAAAAGAAGACATAGATCATGCTTCTTAAGTAATTACTTAAACTCCTAGAGCACTAATCATTTTATCATTTTATGACCTAAGAAGGGTACTTTGTTATAGTTTCACATTTGCAATCAGGACTAGCCCACAGAGAAAATTATTCAGAAAATAATAAAGAAGAAATCGATCAAAATGACTGACCTAAACAATCAACAGAAGAAACAATGAATTGATTTCTGGCTTTTGAACTTGCCCCAGTAATAACTTTCTATTTTCCAGTGCCATTTAATTTGTAAAGCACTTCCTTTTGCTCATGTTGGCTTATGAAGTAGACAGAGCACGTGCTGTCTGCATTTAACAGACAAGGAAATGCGAGACCGGAGAGGTTACACGGCTTCCCCTAGGACTGAGTCAGCAAACTCCAGACCATGCACTAAATCTGCTCTTGGCCTTTGTTTGTTTGGCCCGTGAGTTAAGAATCATTTTCACCTTTTGCAAACAGAGTTTATAAGCAAGCGTCACTCATTCGTTTACGCATTACCTATGCCTGGTTTTGTACAACAGCAGAGCTGAGTAATTGCAACAGGGACTGTATAGCCCTCAAAGCCGAAAATATTTCCTCTCTGGCCCTTTACAGAAAAAGTTTGCTGACTGCTGCCTGAGACCCACAGGTGAGCGATGAGCAGAGCCCAGATTTGGGGGAACAAATCCAGTGATCTTTCTACTCAACCTTTTGCCTCTCCTTAAGCCATGTCACTATGTGGTTCATCCCTGGCATATGTCTGAAGGATAAGAGGAAGTTTATGAAGCATGAATGCAGGTACTTGAAGTAGAAAGAAGGAATTGAGAATGGAGCCAGAGACAGCAAATGAGGAGGAGACAGAGGTACTACTGACTCATTTCCCAGTTTCACAGGTGTGTGAAAGGAGAGGAATTCTGCTCTTGAATGGACCATACCCAGAGTCTCACCCATTCCTGATTTAGAGTATTTAAATGATGAGACTGGGGACCGCTTGAGTTGATATTTAGATCAGATTTGAGGCTTGGAGTTGATGCTGTTTTTAGGGTTAAATCTTTGGGGGATATTAGAATGGGGTGAATGTATTTTGCTTATAGGCTAGACATTCTTTGGGGGATTGGGGCAGAGGGCAGACTGTACTGGGTTGAATAGTGTTGCTTTGAAATTCATGGAAACTCCAAATCTCAGAAAGTAACTTTATTGGGAAATAGGGTCTTTGTAGATATAATCAAGCGATGATGAGGTCATACTGGATTAGGATGGGCTCTAACCCAATGACTGCTGTCCTCATGGGAAGAGGGAGGTTTGGACACAGAGAAGAGAACACCATGTGAGCACAGAGATACAGAGGGGAGAGCTCTGTGGGAAGACAGAGTCAGGGACTGGATGGAAGCATCTACAAGCCAAAGGACACCAAGGATTGCCAGCAACCATCAGAAACTAGGAGGGCAGCATGGAAGAGAGCCTCCCTCAGAGCCTCCAGGTGGAACCAAGCCCCTTGATTTCAGACTTCCAGGCTTCAGAACTGTGAAGGAAGAAATCTCTGTTTTAAGCCACCAGTTTGAAGTGCTTTGTTATGGCAGCTGGGGGAAACTAATGCAGATTAGTGGGAAAGGGGACATGGCCTTGTGAGAAAGAATTCATATCGAGAGAGCACAAGAAAGTGGTGCAATGTCAAACCCCATAAAACCTTTTTGTTTGAAATATAAACTCAGAGTTCCTCTAGAAGACCTTGAGGGAAAACCAAACAAAAACCCAGGGACCTTGATGACTAAATCTGACCAGGTTTTTACAAACACATGTTGCCAAGATAAGCAGAACTGACTTATACTTGAGCCTTTCCTTCCCAATAGGCCTGTTTACAAATCTATCCCTAAATTCCAGTTAGTCACCCCACTATGACTGGGGAAACAAATGCCTTTTACAAAGGAGGAAAGTAGATTAACTAAAATTACCGCAAGGACGTTCCTGACATACCTCTTCTCTGAAATAATCCTAAATTTCCACAGATGACCTAATTTTTAAAATACTTTGTAAAGGGTGATTTCTTTTTTTACCTGCATGCATTCAAAAAGATATAATGTATATACTCAAAACCAATGTGTAAAGGAATCAGAGTCACTTGTAGAATCACCCAGTGGCTCAGGACACATCTCTCATATTACCTGGCATCAGATATACTAAAGACTAATTCCCACCACTAACACCCTCCCCCCACCACCTGTCACACACACACATTTTTCAGCGTAACACTGTTGAAGGTTGAAGCTGTGGGCAAGCTATAGTCCTTCATTTCCTCAAGACTGCAAGGAAATGGTGGTAAAGACACAAGGTTGCAGTCACACTGTAAAGGTACGTCTAAAATCTGGTGCATGTTGAGTTTTCCTATGTAATCCAGTCACTGAGTAATAAAAAAAAATTAGATTGCTTGCTCTGAAACTCTTTGTATAATGTACATGAACACAGATGCCACAAGTTCATGATAAAGTTGTCCCTGAGGTCCAGACTTAGACCACTATTCTGGCATTTGAGCAGCTAAATTCTTTTCAGTTGATCCACAAGAGAATCAGACAGAATTTTTCTCTTTATCATCATGTCATGTCGTAACTTGGTATCAATTATTTTAAAGAAACTCTATCAGTTAGATTCTTAATGAACTTATACATAGTATTTTCCTATGGATTTACATTCCAATACACCATAGAAAATATTATTTGTCTCCTCCTCCCACCCTCCTGCCTCATTATTTTCCTATAGTCTTAAACAGATATGTATTTTAAATAACCCACGGTGACAGGAAAGCAAATGGCAACTCCATACCATTACTTTATGAGAGTCCTCTGCTAGTTGAGACACAAGCATTACCCTTCATAAATCATCACTTAGCTCCTAAGAAGGGCTAGCTCCCCAAACAAACAAACAAAGCCCGCTGACTTCTTTGAGTAGTCTGCAGGGCATTTTCCTAAGACTGGGAATTCTTAAAAAGTTGGCCATTGTAAACCCAAGATCTCCACTGCTCCAATGAAGAAATTAACCAGGTATCTTAGCTGAAAGAGGAGATGTATATGTATGTCTTCCTTTTCTCAGCATCTGAAAGAATTCACCAGCGTGACTACCCACATTTCTGAATTGCTGCGCACTGGGCAGCACCACACTACCACTATGCTAGAGCTTCTGCAGAAATAAGACTGCGGCGCTGTTCCTAAATTCATCGCACTCCTCTGGAGTATCTCTACCCCAGAATCTGAGTTCAAGAGCTTCTTTAGGCCTCTGATGGAAGCACGCAGTAAATCTTTTAGTTCAGATACATATGCTAACCAGGAGTATAGCATGTATTCACAAATGGGTCCAACACTCTTAAGCATGTTACCTTATTCTGTTCACACACGTACTGTATCCTCAGGGTATCCATGGCTCTGATCATGGCTTGCATGGCGGTGAATATGTTTTGATAAACTAGCTTCGTGAACCCCTTTCTGTCTTCATCGCTGTAACCAGACCCATGGATGATTCTCATTTGCTTGATAAAGGTGCTTTTGCCACTTTCTCCAGTTCCTAATAAGACAAAACAAGTGAAAAACGCAGTCAGCAGTCTTTAAAAGGAACAGAGTGAGAAAGAAAGTTCCTCCTGGCAGCGTTGGCCAACATGAGGATTAGTAAACTGATGGGGGTGGATTTGGAAAGGGCCTGCCGAGTGCTTATGCAAGTTGAGGCTGCAGGTAGTGCCATCCTTAACCCCTGGGCAGAGGGGTCCCCACCCTGGACCCTGTGCTTTAGAAGTCCACAAATATCTCACACACACACACACACACACACACACACACACACAATTTATTAAGGACACATGAGTGCCCATGTCACTTGGAGTAATCCTAAACATCAGCTCTTGTGACTAACACTGTTTAGGCCCCAAGGAACTGCTCCCTGACATCCCTTGCCCTATGACCTCGAAACAATTGGCATCCGTGTCTGAAAGCCCCAAACATTCGAGGGTTTCCCCACTGCTAATACCAGCCATGGCAGCGATGGGGGCTGCTTCAGAGCACAGGGAAGGTTTGAGCAGCAGAAACACCGGGATGTGAGAAAAGGCTAATTAACTTGTCAATTCCTTTCTTTCAAATACATGAATACAATGGATCCTCGCACAATGAAGCACCATCCCTAGCTGTACCAAACGTCTATATTCTTCCCCCTCCTCATATTCCAATTTGTAGTTCAGGAGGTCCTCCAAACTCACAACACTTGTACATGGGAGCCAAGGAACATTTTACAACATCAAACCATTCCTACTGCTCTTAAATGTGCATAGATGTCCAGATAATATGTGTGAAACATGATGCTAAGGCTTTACATTAATATTAGATTGAGATATTGTTTGAATAGACAGGAAAAGGTGCAGCGTAAGTGACAGACATTTGTGTGATGGAATTAAAATATTTTCTTTCTAATATTTTTTGTGATAAAGATAATTTATCTCAGAGATCCCATTACCATGTTTGGAACATAATATACTATATTTATGGTTCATTTTCAAATCCAAGTATTGCTTTAAAGAAGTTTTTTTAACAATTCAGGTTGATATGATCTCAGTAGGGCAAAGTTTCTTCTAATTGGAATTAATGAAAATGATCTCAGAACTAAAATGACTCAATAAAAGTTGAATTCTTCAAATGGGTGAACTGCATATATACAAATATATATACAATATATATTCAGTATACTTGTTATAAAAAAGTCATCTAACAGCATTTCTATTAAAACAACACGAATTGTATGAAAATCTTAATTAAAATAATATAATTCATGATTTTACTATAAAGAAGGCCAAAAATTATGAAATAGGAAATGATGGATTAATTATAAAATATTTTATTACGTATCCACATCTCACTGACCCAGACAGTGCGGTTATAGTTAAATTCAATCATCTTTGATACTTTGTTCGCTCTTAGTCATATTAAAAACCATAGCTGTACATATCTTTTTTGACATTTTAGTTATAAAGAGATGTTTGTCATGGTAAGAGGACAGAACATATTAATCACGGTTTGTTGGCTTGATTACTGCCTGTAACCATTTAGACTTATGGGATGTGGGTCTCCGTCTGCACTCTCGCCGAGGGCCCTGTGAACATCAGGCCCCGGAGAAACATCTAGGGGACTCGAACGATTTTTCCAGGTGAATAATTGAGACACCTCTTAGCATTTGATAAGATCTTTCCTTGTAAGAAAAAAAAAAATGTTCCTTCAGGTTGATCTTTTCAAAACACAAACCTGCTTTTCTGTGTCTTCCCAACCTCGGCTCAAAACCCTCAATGGGGGCTTCCCTGGTGGTGCAGTGGTTGAGAGTCCGCCTGCCGACGCAAGGGACACGGGTTCGTGCCCCAGTCCGGGAAGATCCCACATGCCGCGGAGCGGCTGGGCCCGTGAGCCATGGCCGCTGAGCCTGCGTGTCCGGAGCCTGTGCTCCGCAACGGGAGAGGCCACAACAGTGAGAGGCCCGCATACCGCAAAAAAAAAAAAAAAAAAAAAACCCTCAATCGCTTCCCCTCAGCTCAGGAAGAAAGAAAACTCTACTGTGGCCAACAAGGCCGTGTGGTCTGGCCCCTCCGTCTTCGCCATCCTCTTCTCACAACACGCTTTCCTCCTCCCCCTGCACTCTAGCCACAATGGCCTCCTCGTTGCAGCCTCGGCTCATGCCTCGCACGTTCCTGGGATGGTCTCCCTTCACCCCTCTCACTGCTGCTCTTCACCTGGACTGGTCTGCCTGATGAGGTCAAGTCCCCATACTCTAGGTTCTCAGGGTACCATGAACTTCTGGTTGGAGCACCTGTTCCAGCTGCACTTTTGCCCATTAATGTCATTCTTCCTTTGACATATGCCTCCCTTACCAGCCTGTAAGTTTCGTAAGGGGAGACAGGGGCCATATTTGCTTTTATTCACACTGCCTCCCCTTGGGCCAGGTATAATGCCTTACACTTGGCACAAGCTCATTAAGCTTTTATAAAATTGTGATAAAATACACACAGCAAAATTTACCATCTTCATTATTTGTAGGTCTACAGTTCAGCAGTGTCAAGTATATTCACATTGTCGTGCAATCTCCAGAACCCTTTTCCTCCTGCAGAACTGACACTCCACACCCATGAAACAACTCCCAGTCCTCCCTCCCCCGAGCCACCTTTCTCCTTTCTGTATCTAAGAATCTGACCACTCTGGGTACCTCATATAAGGGGAATCACACAGTATTTGTCTCTTTGTGACTGGCTTATATCACTTAGCATAATACCCTCAAGGTTCATTCATGTTGTAGCCTAGGACAGCATTTCCTTCCTTTTTTTTTTTTTAAAGACCCTGATTATTTTTTATTTATTTATTTATTTTAATTTATTTATTTTTGTCTGCGTTGGGTCTTTGCTTTGCGCGGGCTTTCTCTAGTTGCAGCGAGCGGGGGCTACTCTTCATTGCAATGCGCGGGCTTCTTATTGCAGTGGCTTCTCTTGTTCTGGAGCACAGGCTCTAGGCGCGCGGGCTTCAGTAGTTGTGGCTCGCGGGCTCTCGAGCGAAGGCTCAGTAGTTGTGGCGCACGGGCTTAGTTTCTCCACAGCATGTGGGATCTTCCCACACCAGGGATCAAACCCGTGTCCCCTGCATTGGCAGGCAGATTCTTAACCACTGCGACCAGGGAAGCCCTCCTTATTTTTTTTTTTTTTCATCTTTATTGGAGTATAATTGCTTTACAATCGTGTGTTAGTTTCTGCTTTATAACAGTGAATCAATTACACATATACATATGTTCCCATATCTCTTCCCTCTTGTGTCTCCCTCCCTCCCACCCTCCCTATCCCACCCCTCTAGGTGGTCATAAAGCACCGAGCTGAGCTCCCTGTGCTATGCGGCTGCTTCCCACTAGCTCTCTATTTTACGTTTCGTAGTGTATATATGTCCATGCCACTCTCTCACTTTGTCACAACTTACCCTTCCCCCTCCCCATATCCTCAAGTCCATTCTCTAGTAGGTCTGTGTCTTTATTCCCGTCTTACCCCTAGGCCCATCATCGGATGAATGGATAAAGAAGATGTGGCACATATATACAATGGAATATTCCTCCTTCCTTTTAAAATCTTGAATATTATTGAATTGAAAGTATTTTTTGAATACATGATAGTGATATGGAATTCATCCAATCTCAGCTGCCTTCACTGTCCACAAATAGGAAAAGAGGTGGCTCATCCTCTCTCAACCACCCAGTGTGCTATGTGGGTGGCAGTGACCTCAACCATGGCAGGAACCACCATGAAAATGGCCAAGCAGGAGCCTTATCCTGATTCTCTGTGACCCCTTCCTAGTTACTCCCCAGTCCTAATAATGGTGACTGTTAGAGAGTCACACTGTGCCTGGTACTCTACACACATGATCTCCTTTGATCCTCACAACCAACCCACGAGGTATGAACTATTACCGTCATCTTTATCATACAGATGAGAAACCTGGGGCTCATACTGTTCAGTGATCTCTGCAAGCGCACACTGTCAGCAAGAGAAAGAGGGGATTTACTCAATCAGACTCTAATGCAGACTCTACTATCAGAGAAGAACATCGGGATCATGACCAAATGGACTTAGTCATACTGGTCTCATGAGGACAGATGGGAAGTTCACAGCCGCACACTGAACCCTAAGCCCAGGCACACCCACCATCTTGCAGGCGCACACTGTTGGGGCATGAAGAAGAACCTCCCGACAGGTGAGTGTCCTCACGACCTCACAAGCCTCCCTGTTGCCTTACTTCTACCTCCAGAGATGGGAAAGGTGGGTGCCGTCTTCCCAGGTCAGAGATGAGGAAACTGTGAGTCAGCAAACAGGGCAACGCTGATGCAGATTCAGAGCTGCGGCTAGCAACCGGGCTGCTAAAGCCTTAGCCTTCAAGGTTCAACACAAATAACACCACCCTAGAGGAATTTTCTTCCCCTTCATGCCCCAACAGTGAGGCTTGCCCCCTTTAAGCTCTCAAAGTGCCTGTGGATACCCCAGTGGGGCCCATCCCCTAACTGCTTGTTTGCAGATACGTCTCTTGCTACACCCTAAGTCCAGGAAGGGTAAGGCTTGGGAGTCACGCATTTGGGTACCACGAACACTGTGCCTGCCATATAGTCAGCTCTCAAAAAACGACTAAATGGAGGAATGAATAGAACAAACATGAGAAGTCAGTTTTCCCCCATTGGTCTTATATCGCAGACAATTGCAGAAAAGTGAGATATGAATTGTCGAAAGATGATTGTGATGAGGCCGGTTTCATGAGGACTCTTGGCTGACAAGACCTCGTGTGTTAACTGAGGACCTGTGGGAAGGTCCTATACGGTGAGAGCTTGGTCTAGAATCCTGAATCAGATTAGATCTCTGCTCTTGCAGAATCCTGGGGTTCCCTGCATCTCTTCTATGATGCTGCCACGCTTGCTTCTATTCCATCCCGGCAAGGTTGACCTTGGGTACAGTGCTACCTCATCCTAAGTGAAGGTTAATACTTCCACATTCTACATACCACAAAGCTGACGTGAAGGGAGAGATTATGCAATTATCACGAAGCACCTGGGATTTGGGCCCTCTTAAGCCAGAAAAATCATCAAGACTCCCCCCAAAGTTCTATACCAAGGTAGAGGATCTTTTGCATTATAAAGGCCATTCACTTACAAAAGGTTAAAGCCAACCCCACCAGCAGCCCCAAACACAGAAACATGTGTAAAAAGTCATTGATTTTGCTTTTGGACATGGAAGATTTTGAAAAGAAAAGGTTAGAAATGATTTTAAAGATTAATAAAAAGATGATATAAATGTATTTGATCGATACCAATATTTTAAAACGTTCTTCAATTCTACTAATATATTGTGGTTATTTGAAGAATAAAAAACCAAACATAGGACAAAAAAGGACAGGTTAAAGGCAAAGAAGAAAGACTGAAAGACACACACCACCTGGGGCTGAGGGCAAGAGAGCAAAGAAACTCGGTGGGCTGGGGGTAGGGGGGAAGGATCCTCTCCCTCTCATTTAAGCCTCAACACAACCCGGTTAGTATCTTCTTTTTCCAGAAGGGAACCTGAATATCAAAAAGATTAGATAGTTTATTTAATCCCTGTCCAAGGTCAAAGTCTGTCCAAGGTGACTCAGCTTGGAAGTGTTTGTTGAGTCTTGGGTCTAAATCTGGGTCTCTGTTGGTACACGCACTTCCCATGGTAACACCACGTGCTAGTTTGACACTGAGTGTTTCCCCAAATAAATGGCCAAGTCACACCCTTCTATCAGCTAAGCACTGTCTTCACCTGGTTCTGAGACTCCAGCACTTGGAACTTTATCTTTAATTCTTCAGAACTCTGCTCTAAATGAGACAGTTCCAACAGCAGATGGGGGCTGAGGTGGGAGAGGGGGTGGAAACATGAGACGTAAGTCAGTCTCTGCAATGACAGCTATGACCAGGACTAGAGGGACCAGTAAACTCAAGCTAAGGATCTGAGCTGAGTTTCTGTGTGGATGGTCTGTCCATTGATGTAAGTGGGGTGTTAAAGTCCCCCACTCCTATTGTGTTACTGTCAATTTCTCCTTTTATTATCTGTTAATATTTGCCGTATATATATTGAGGTGCTCCTATGTTGGGTGCATACATATTTACAATTGTTATATCTTCTTGGATTGATCCCTTGATCATTATGTAACAGTCTTTTTTTTAAAAAAAAACCATTTATTTATTTATTTTTGGCCGCGTTGGGTCTTTGCTGCTGCATGCGGGCTTTCTCTAGTTGTGGCGAGCAGGAGCTACTCTTCATTCCAGTGTGTGGGCTTCTCATTGCTGTGGCTTTTCTTGTTGCAGAGCATGGGCTCTAGGCCCACAGGCTTCCATAGTTGTGGCATGTGGGCTCAGTAGTTGTGGTGCACAGGCTTAGTTGCTCCACGGAATGTGGGATCTTCCCAGACCAGGGATCGAACCCGTGTCCCCTGCATTGGCAGGCGGATTCTTAACCGCTGCGCCACCAGGGAAGTCCCAACAGTCTTTATTTTAAAGTCTATTTTGTCTGATATGAGTATTGCTACTCAGCTTTGTTTTGATTTCCATTTGCATGGAATACCTTTTTCCATCCCCTCACTTTCAGGCTGTATGTGTCTCTAGATCTGAAGTGAGTTGGTATAGGCAGCATATATACGGGTCTTGTTTTTGTACCCTCACTTCTTCTAAACAGAAATTCAACACTCAGACATTGAGCACAACCGTTCATTTATTCCACACAAAAGAAAAATCTAAAGGATATGATTTTTAGAACAAAAATTATTGGTGATTGGAAGAATAGGTGACTTAGCTCTGACATCCCTCCTGACTGCGTATTAGAATGTATGGTTTGGGCCAGTCAGTAGCACAGGTCCACTCTGCTTTGTTTCTTATCTCTTTGTGAGAACTTTCTCACTGGCTCTTCCACAAAATCAACATGCTGGTGGACGGCACCTCCACAGCCTCTGCAGATAGCAGGAGAACTGAGCCCTCACTCTGGGAGCAGCATTCCCTCACTCTGGGAGCAGCAGGGACGGGGGAGCCGTGGCTTGGAAGGCGAACTTTGGTATCAAGTGACCAAGAGATTTAATCAGATGAGACAAAGGGGGACAGGGGAGGGAACCACAGGCCAGAAGGACTTTTGCTCCTGGACCCAATGCTATTAAAATACAGAGCAGAGAAAGGAGTAAAATTACAATTCCATCTCTAGATTCTGTTCCAAATATAAATACGGGAAATGCCTCTTCTCTTCCACTTAGTTTTTGCTTCACTGTTTTCATACTTGGAGGAAAGAAAACCAACGATGGGTTATAACTACTTTAAAACTTTCGTTATCGTTAAGAGCCTACTGGTTTCAGGTTCTTATTTATCGTCATCCTACTACAAATGTGGTCTGTAATAAAATCAGGGGGTAACCTCTGAGTAAGGCACCCTGGTTGTAACAGAGATTCCTCCGAGGGCCTGGTTCGCCTTCCCTGCTTTTGTGCCCGCTGACCTCCAGGCAGGAGACCAACCTGCCTCTCACTAAGCCTCTCGTACTCCCCTGAGTCTCTCACTGCAATGCTCTGCCGGGATCCTGTGCCTCCCCTCACCGTAAATGTGAGTTACCTCCTTTTCCAGCATACATGCTCGGCAAGTGGTTAATCTGCACTTCCGTGGCTTGCTACTCGGGCATGGTTGGCACACATGGATAACCTGTGTTCTACTTAAGTGAAAGCTCACCTCCGCAGGCTTCCTGTCTTGGCATTCACTTACCAGTGTTTCCCCAAACTCCATTATTTCCGTACTTACCTTGCTATTTTTATCATATCCATGTACCATCTGCATGATTATATAATATTAAAAATTTTTCATTTAAATAAGCTTCTTATGTAAGGAAACAGGAATGTTACGAGTAAAAAACCAGTGTCATTTGCCATGGGTAATCAAATTAAATATTTGATTAATTAAATATTATCATAAGACTTTGGTGATATTCCAACTACAAACATCTGGTCTATCCCCCAGTGATCTGGGTATTTCATCTTGGTGTGTATTATGTGAAATGTCCTCTTTTACTCTCCATCTTTAAAGGAGCTTTCCCTCTCTTTCTCTTGAGAGGCTTCTGAAATTCTACCCATGAACCTCACACACATACAAAAAAACTGAGGGTTGAAACTGATGTCACTAAAAAGGGGTCAGAAAAATGTCTTAGCACTAAAATTCTAAACTCTGAGATTTGAGAAAGCAGTCTGAGGTTCGAGTTTCAGCTTAAGACTCAGAAAGGCTCATGGGGAGGGAAAAAAAAGTTGGTTTTTAGGAGCCAGGAGAGAACAGAGGCCAAAGCAAAAAGGCCTTTCCAAGTGACAAACCAAGCATATCTAAACAGAAAGCCAATTGTTCTAAAGGTTACCTATAATCTCTAGTCAAGACCGCCTCCCTGAGAGTCAAAGGGAGGAGCTGATAAAGCTTCTCAGATGGGCAAAGCCAACTCCAATAGTCTGGGATGTTTTCTGAAACCATCTGGGAGAAGCCATTGTGTTTCAGCTCAGTTTTACAGAAGACGATGTACGTAAACAGAACAGAAATGGGGACACAGTTCTGTACGTTGGTGTAAATGACTTATGAAACCAACGGGCAGAAGAGGGCATGGACACATTCTGTTGGGACTGGCAGGTTGGCTCTACGGGGCCTTATTTCTCTTGTTTCCTCGTGTCTTTGGAGCCTAAAACAGAGCACAGAGTAGGAGCCTAATAACTATCTGTGCTTCGGTATTCATTGACTAAGACAACAAGGATGATCACGGTCTGGGAAAGCAATGGGAAGAGGGTTTGCCTGGCCAAGAGAGGACTCAGGACTAAGGGGACGAGTCTGCTGAGTGACAAAGCAGCCTCACACAGGAGCAGGCACACTGCCACTTGCCCTTTCCCATGAGGACACGCGGGGCCCCGGGGCCAGCCACACAGGGAGGCTCAGGTTCTGTATCAGAGTTTCCTGGTAGTTGGGTACAGGAGTTAGGAAAATGCCTTTTGGAATCTTTATGCAGGAGAGGTTCTTAGTAGCAAAGAAGGTGGCCCGGAGGAGAGTGCCTGGATTTGGGGGCACTCTGCTTGGTCCCCTATAAGTCACAGCTGACCTTGGGCAGCAGCCACCCCAGGTGGCGGGAGTCTCTGCACCTGTGAGTGCTGCAATCCTGGTACTTGTTATTCTAAAGATACTGATTCATGAGAGAATCTGGCTAACATTGGGGAAAATTCCAAATGATCCCTTACTGCTACGGTGAGAATGTTCGTGTCCCCCCCCCACCCCATAAGGCTGAGAATCTTATGCCCAAAGAGATGGCATTAGGAGGGCCTTTGGAAGGTGATTAGGTCATGAGAGTGGAGCCCTCATGAATGACATTAGTACCCTTATAAAGAGAACCCAGAGAGCTCCCTTGCCCCTTCTACCATATGAGGCCACCGGGAGACGTATGCAGTCTGGAGACCAGCTCTCATCAGAACTCAACCTTAATGACACCCAGAACTTCAACTTCCACCCTCCAGACTGTGAGAAATACACCTCTGTTGTGTATGAGCTACCCAGTCTGTGGTATTTCATAGCAGCCTAAGTGAACTAAGACATCTACCCAAGTGCAATCCAATGGAGGGAGGGATACTCAATAAAAATGCAAGTTCCTGGGCTCCCCCTCAGTTCAACTCTGACTCACCCTTGCAGAAGCCTGGCATTATGCATTTTAACCAGAGCTCCAAGGGTTTTGATGCACCCAGTCCATGGACTGGTTGCGAAGCACTTCTCCAGGCTCTCCCAAGAGGAACCTCTACTAATGTAATCTACCTGGGACTGGAATGCTCAAATTTTTACATCATGTTCAGTTTAGCCAATGGGATTTTATACCAAGTTCCAATTTCATTTCTGCATGAATAAAATATCTCTGTGGGAGCTCTGTTTTTCAATTTCCAGAGAGGAAACATTTTGAAGGTGCCATTAAGATTCACTTATTCAAATCAGTCCTCCCCGATCCCCATATCACCATCACAATCATGTCATCTTCCCCAGCCTCTGCTCTTGCAAACAGAAAAGGTGCTATTTTTCACCATAAAAGGAGAAGTGGCAATGTCCTAGGCATCACAGAACTGGAAACAACTGGACACAGAGTTCATGGCTGCTCTCTCAACAAAAGAAGTAAGTACACGGCTTTTGAAACAAAAAGGAAAAGCTGAAAGAACTTAAGTGATGAGGCTCAAGACAGTTTGAGATTTTTTTTAAAAAAAGAAGCCAACACTAAAACAATGGAGCAGAATTCAAGATGCTGTATATTTCATAGTCTTTTTGTTTCATTAATCTACAAAATCATTTGTATTGACTCACCAAGAAAAGCAGCAATGCCAAGTATTTCCTGCCACTTTCTGTCTCTGGGCCTCATTTTGATCAAGATGGTATTTTCAAGTCCAAACTGGATTTCTGAGCAGTTCTTATATCAGGCAAAGCCAAAAGATCATGCTAACAATTTTCAATCACAAAGATTTTTTGAATAAACGTTTTTCTAATTTGAAGTATCAAACATAATGTACTTCTCATATTGCCACAAGTGCATTTAAAAGTTCAAATGCACGGAGACAGCAAGGCTACTTTTTACTCTAAATTAATTTGAGCTATTTACCTACACAACCAAATTTCTATAATTTGTTAGAAATGTGGTATTCGTAAAAAATTCAATACAAATATTCAGCTTAGAATTAACTGCTTTATGTCAGGAAACGGTTGTCATTAATTGGCATGCATCTCTTGTATGCAGTCAACATGATCCAGAGATCTTTGTTAGCCAGACATTCTAACTGACCCTTCCACAAAGAGTTACACAATTTTGCTTGTTCTGTGTCAATAGCTCGTCTGTATAAGTTTCCGGAAAAGTAACAAAATATACAGAATCTTAAGAAACAAATGCCTGTTAGTGACAAAACTCTATTTTGGAAAATGCTGAGGACATCAATTACTTTTCCTGAAAAATGAATAAACCACACAAAGGATAGGGAGGAACCTATTCAAATAATCTCTGTGGTTTACAACTAAAATATTAGCAATCCCATTAGAAGTAAAACTCATTTCACTTTTAAGGAGAGTCAAGAGATCACTTTCTGCTCTATGACTCTAACTCATAATTGTTTTATTTTTTAAAAAGACAAATTGTAAGCATTTTCATAAATGATTTTAGAATCTTCCACAGTTCACTGCTCTTCCTGAAAACTGACATTTCCCTCATTCTTACAGAAACGTTTACCAAGAAATCACACCACCAGGGCGCTAATAAGACTTTAGCCTCTCAACCTTTGAAAGGATATGAGGAATCATATAACCCCAGAATGGTCAACACAGGGAGGAGTCTAAATTCAGAACTTGTTCCTTCACAAGTTATGATTGTCTAAAAGCTGAATTTTTGCTCATGCTGAAAAAGAATAGGAGGAAGGATAGAGCAAAGACAAAAATTACTTAAAGGAAAAGAGGAAGCTCTAAAAAGACAGGATGGACTTAAAATCTTCAAACCTCAATAAGGGCAGGCAAGGAGACAAGATATCTATTTCAAAATACTAAAGCATCTTGCTGATGCTGATGCTTGCTGGGAGTATCTGACCCACCCTTCTATCCATCCTCCTCCACTCCAAAGATAAATTTAAATGAAAATAAGTTAAATTGTAGTTAAACAAAAGTAGACACTAGTGCAATTAAATGCAGGTTCAGGTTAAGAATGAAAGCACAGAGAATTCCAAAACCGTGGGACTTTCAAAGTACCATGCACTGTCATCCACTTTGGATGGTTTTTCAAAAAAATTGTTCTCTTGAAGTCCTTCTCACCATTCTGGCAGAATACGAAATTAGTTTTATTCAGATTTAAGTACAGTAAACCCCTCCGTCCCCATCCATGGTTTGAATTTCTGCAGTTTCAGTTACCTGTGGTCAACCGTGGTCTGAAAATATTAAATGGAAAATTCCAGAAATAAGTAATTCTTAAGTTTTAAATTGCACACCCTTCTGAGTAGCATAATGAAAGCTTGCACCATCTCACTCTGTCCTGCCTGGGACGTGAGTCATCCCCTTATCCAGCATATCCCACCCATTAGTCACTTAGTAGCTGTGTGGTTATCAGATTGACTGTGCAGTTATCGCAGTGCTTGTGTTCAAGTCACCCTTTTTTTACTTAATAATGGCCCCAAGGCACAAGAGTAGTGATGCTGACAATTTGGATATGCCTATGACAAGTCATAAAGTGCTTTCTTTAAGAGAAAAGGTAAAAATTCTCAACTTAATAAGAAAAGAAAAACATATGCTGAGGTGGCTAAGATCTATGGAAAGAATGAATCTTCTATCTGTGAAGTTGTGAAGAAGGAAAAAGAAATCCATGCTAGTTTTGCTCTTGCATCTCAAACTGCAACAAGTTATGGCCACACTGTGTGAAAAGTACTTAGTTAAGATAGAAAAGGCATTAAATTTATACAATATTTTGAGAGAGGGACCACATTCACATAACTTATTTATATTATTTGAAGTGTTCTATTTTATTATTAGTTATGTTGTTAATCTCTTACTGTGCCTAATTTATAAGTTAAACTTTATCATAGGTACGTATGTATAGAAAAAAACATAGTGCATATATACATATATATATATAGAGAGAGAGAGAGAGAGAGAGAATTCAGTACTATATGTGGTTTCAGGTAACCACTGGAGGTCTTTTATATTTATCTATTTATGCATTTATTAGGCTGCACCGGGTCTTAGTTGCAGCCCGTGGGATCTTCATTGCCACGTGTGGGATCTTCAGTTGCGGCATGCAGACTCTTAGTTGCAGCATGTGGGATCTAGTTCCTGGGCCAGGGATTGAACCTCGGCCCCCTACATTGGGAGTGCAGGGTCTTAACCACTGGACCACCAGGGAAGTCCCTCCACTGGAGGTCTTGGAATGTATCCCCCATGGATAAAGGGGGACTACTGTAGATATCCAAAAAGGTGTATGGTGTCTTTCAGCACCACTGTGATCAAAATATGTGAATTTACCCTTAAAGGTCCAGTTTAAGAACACATGGGTTAAGTAATACCAAGATATTGGCAATGTTGTATCAACCAGGTAAAACTCAGGTCCCGTCATTTTTGCCTTCCTTTCTCTATCCCAGGAGCCCAGCTGGCTCCCAGGCCAACTCATCCATCTTATCGCACTGTTCCACCATCGCTTTTACCATGAATGCCTCCGCATTCCCAGGTAGAAAGACTCATTCTCTTCTTCTTGGTCCTACTATATCTTTATATACCATTATTACGGCCTTGTCATGATGTTTATATGTCTTCCCATTAGTCTGTGATTTTCCTTAGATTAGGAACTCTCTTCTCTACCTTTGAACCCCAGCACCTTGGACAACACCTGCCCTAGAGTAGGTGCTCACTAACTGTCTGAATATTTGAAGAATTTCCTAATACCACTTTCTGTAGCGTTCCTCAACTAGTCACCAAAAAACCTTGGACTCTTTCCTACCATTTAATTCCCAGGGGTCTTTCCCAATGTAAATGAAATATGTTCTCCTGCTTTAATTCTTCTCTCAGTCCCCAAAACAACAAACAATTTTGTGCCAACTCAGAAACTTGAGTTCTCATCAAATGGTCTTCATTATGGCTTCACCCTCTGAAAGAAAGAAGTTTCTTTTTTGGTGTACAGCTGTGAATCAAGTAACATCACAGTCTAATTCGGGACGTGCTTGGAGTCATTCCAGCCATTATTTATTCAGCATATATTGAGTGCCTGGGCTGGGCTCTGATTCTAAGGAATGAGTCTCCACCTCAGTGGGGAAGGCCAACTCTGTCATTTCCTTTCCTCCAGCCCAAGACCCATTTGAGCCTCAGTCTTCCCAGAACCATGAACTCCAGGATGGCTAAGACAAAAACATTTGGTCAAGAGTTTTTCAATATGTCTCTTACTGATATCCAAAAAAAATTACTTAAAAATATATATATGCATATATAATTTCCAAGTGACAACCTAATGATTCATGAGTAATACTAACCTCTAGTTCCACTCATCAAGATCTCTTTGGGGGAAGATGTTTGCAAAAACAGGCTGGACCCCTCTCTCCAGGGTGGGTTAAAATGACCAGGATAACCATATCGCTGTCTTTTTTTTTTCTTGAAATATAGTTGGTTTATAATGTTGTGTTAATTTCTGCTGTACAGCAAAGTTATTCAGTTATACAAATATATATATATACATTCTTTTCTTCAATATTCTTTTCCATTATGGTTTATCACAGAATATTGAATATAGTTTCCCATGCTATACAGTAGGACCTTGCTGTTTATCCATTCTATATATAATAGTTTGAGGATGACCACATCTTCTGATTGTCCAGGACCAGTCCTAGTTTATACCGGTTGTCCTGAGGTAATTATTAATAGTATCCTTTCTGATTCTCAAAAGTGTCCTGGTTTGGATAATAAAGTATATGGTCACTCTCAGTATAACTCTGCCATATTGGGGTTGTCAGAGACCTTACAGCCTCCTCTGGCATTACAACACTAATTTACTGCTAAAACATACAGCTTAAGATAAGAAAATCAATAACCAACCAGCTTTTTCTTTTCATAAACCTCCACCTTAACAACAACAACAACAAACAGTTTTTCACTAAGACAACTGTGGGCGTTGCTAACATGTTTCTCATATGGGAAGGATGTACTCTTTGACTTTGCTGTAAAACCAGCTGAACAACATAACCCAAGGAGCTGCTTTGTTACAGACAGTGGGAAAATGTACACAAAAGAGGTCATTTCAACTAAAAGAAATCTGTATATGATAGCTCTTATTTGTATTAATTATATCTCCAGTGACCCACCTACGGGAAAAAAAAAACTTTCCACTAAAAGCCAATTTGATGTCTCTTCTAAGGCTGTAATTAAACATATAAAAGAAATTCTGTTGTTACAAGGAAAAAAAGAGGCAAATGAGCTCTCTCTTTTTTGTTCCATCAACACTGGGATGCCTTTGCTGGGATAGTAACTAAGGGATAGTCCTCCAAGGTGTGGGTAAGCAAAGGAGAATGATTTGAGGATTAGTTTCATTTTACCCCAATGATACAGATAAGTTCTTATAGTCTTTTCTTTGGAATGATGGAGAAAGCAGTATAGAAAAATAATTAAAGCCAAGCACTCCATTTGGGGTTGAGTATTGTTTCTTGGAGTAAAGGGACTATCCTTGTTGGAATCCGAAATTTGTAATATGCTAGAAAGCTGTTTGACCTTAGACAAATTACTTAAACTCTCTGAGCCTCAGTTTCCTCATCAATTAAGTGGGCAGAATAATACTGTAATAAGCAAGAACAAATCTGATACCATATTAGATCTGTTCCTTTTCCTGTGCTTAGTCATGCTGGCTCTGCACCTTTTGTAAAAGAATGTTGCCTATAGCATGAAATATACAGGATAGCCTAGTCTCAGGGCTCTGACCTTTAAGAGTCCATTCATATGGAGATAAAAAGTTGCAGAACAGAGAATAACATTTGTCTTGTTGGAGGTTTACAGGAACATCAGGACCTGACCTACGTGGACAGATGTGAGAACAAAGGATTCCAACACTAAGAAGTTTGCAACGACAAACCGTATCCCTCCCTCACCTTGTCTTTAAAAACGCTTTGCTGGGACTTCCCTGGCGGTCCAATGGTTGAGGACTTCACCTTCCAATGCAGGGGGTGAGCGTTCGACCCCTGGTCAGGGAGCTAAGATCCCACGTGCCTCGTGGCCAAGGGAACAACGCATAGAGCAGAGGCAGTGTTGAGGCAAATTCAATAAAGACTTTAAAAGTGGCCACATCAGAAAAAAAATTCTTTAAAAAAATAAAAAATAAAATAAAAACGCTTTGCTAAAAGCCTTCGAGGAGTTTGGGGCTTTTTGGGAACGAGCCACCCGTCTCCTTGCATGGCCCTGCAGTAAACCTTTCTCTGCTCCCAAACTGTGACGTTTTGGTTTGTTTGGGTTTACTATGCGTCGGGCACAAGATCTTACGTTCAGTAACAATACCATTCCTATCATCATTTGTTGTGAGAATTAAAATTGCTTTAATTCTAGAAAGCAGAATTCAAATATTAGTTATTATGATGAGTGATAACTGTGGAAGTAGAGAGGAAGAAGGAAATGTAATGGTTTGGAAGACTGAATGCATTTGCAAGAGAAGGTTAGAAGCAGGAATGATAACCTTTGAGACCAGGAACTTGGTGGCATTTCTAATAACAATGAAGAAGTTAGAAGTGGTGCGTGTATTCATTGCCTAAGTTGCTGCAACAAAGTGCCACAAACTGGGTGGCTTAAAACAACAGACATTTATTCTCTCACCAGAGGCTCTGAAAGAGAATCTGCTCCTTGCTTCTCTCCTAGCTTCTGGTGGTGGCTGACAGTCCTTGATGCTACTTGGTCTGGAGCAGCATAACTCCAATCTGTGCCTTTGTATTCACATGGCCATCATTCTTCTGTGTGTGTGTGGGCGGGGGGGGGGGGGGGGGGGGTCCAAATTTAACTCATCTTATAAGGACACCAGTCAGAATGGATTGGGGCCCACCCTAACCCAGAAGGACCACATCTTGGCTTGATTACATCTGTAAAGACGCTACTTCCAAATAAGCTCACATTCATAGGTTCCAAATTCATCCTGAATTGGGGGAGCACCCTGGTTAACCCAGTGCAGTGCCTGTTTGGGAAAGGTGATCACAGGCTCACACTCAGAGAAACTTGATATAATAATTACTGGTAGGATTTACAGAAATGAAAAGACTAACAGGGGATTCCTCTATGTTTTCCAAACAGAGCAAACTTTTAATACTTCTAGTATGAAAGGGGAAAGGGCTCTTCTTTCTTTCCACTTGTCTTATCCATCATTTGGACTGTTTGCAGGATCCTAAAGAATTTTCTCTTTACAGCTTTTCCCCTCCCACTTATTCTGTATGTGAAGCACCTTCCATAACTCAAGTTACGTTATTAGGTGTAACTGTGGGTGAGCAATTAAGTTTCTGCATCAGTGTGGCAACATCACTTTAATGTCATCAGCAACAACCCCAGAAGTTTAGAGTCAGGGATTGCATTCCCATGTTGTTTGGTCAGCACATTGTTCAGCTTTTTATTTTTAATTTGAACGTCTTTTGCTGGGGCACACACTCACTAGTTAAACATAAATGTGCCCACAGTCTCTCCCTAGGTCCCACTGCCTTGTATCTGGTCCAGTCACACATTTATGGTACCCGGGGGAGACCTGGAAGCACAAGGTTGCCAGCCGTGATCTCCATGATCCCTAAACCCTATGACCCTGAAACTGAGACAGGCTGGGACCTGGGACCCTTTACTGGAGTGCTGCCACCTCGACAAACATCTCCTCTAGTAACAGAATACAAAGAAACTGTAAGGAACTAAAAATAAACATGAATGCTCAGTTGGGACAAACTATGAACAATAAGATACAAAAAAGCCAAAACCCAGCTGCCACTTCTGAGGTGCCAGGAGCAAAAGCAAGGTACTGCGCGAGATCCCCGCACACAGCACCCCCCAGGGGGTGGGCAGATCACCTAAGCCACCCCTCCTGCCCGACCCCTGGACACACCCCTACACTCACCCCATTTAAGGAACCAGTTCGCCCCGTCTCCAGGAGCGAGCAAGGGAACCTGTTACTTGTTTTCACTCTCTCATGCTGCAGCACCAGTCCCGATAAAGCCTTGCCTGAATTCCTCTTGTGGCCTCTTCTCAATTTCTATCGATTAAAGAGTCCCAGAGCCCAGGTCGGGCACAAAACCAGTCACATGACTTTACTCCATTTCACCCCAAATTCCCTTCCTTAACAGTTAGGGGCTAGCTTTTTCCCTCGTTAACCAGTTGTTTTGTAATTATTCTCAGTTCAGCTTTTATCTCCCCAAAACTCGATTAAAAACAGCTTTGTATTTTGTATCCTCCCACAACACCCAGCCTCCCAATCTGCACAGAACAGACATTCCAGCGTGTGCTGGCTAAAAACAAAAGGGCCAGCAAAACAACATCCTGCAATTATTCTCATATTCCAGGGCTTGACACAGTGCCACCTTTAGAGTTGACAAAAGAGCTTCCAAACTTTAGAGGGCCTTGCTCTGGCCCGCTTTCACCTCTCCCCACCCAGCGGTGCCATGAGGCCCCAGGGCCAAGGACACATACTCGCTTTTAGTCCATGTCCTCTCCCCAGCTGCAAGGCCGTGCTCAAGGTACTTGAGATCCTGGAAAGTGGCCCCCCACCCGCTTTCAGGGCCTACACAGGCCCTTCCCCAATCCATCCACTTGAGGGTGAGCATGACACAGGTGTGCACATCCCTAGGCCTGAAAGGTAGCCAAGAGACAGACGTGTGTGAGGCGTTGTGGACAAAGCTTGGATGTGCTGGCCTGAGTGCATGCAGAGCCCTTTGCAGTGTGCGTGGGAGGTGGTGGTGACCAAGGGACACCAGCCAGGGGCCCTACAAATGTTAAGTGCCTCCCTGGCTTGACACACACGTGGGGTCGAAGAGGTAAATATCCATGGCAAATACTCATATTTCTCACTTTTACCCAGGATATACTCTCCCAGCCTGGATATATTTTGGTATATAGTGATATCTACCCAGTACAGAAACACCTGACTTTTAGTTATTTGCTGAAAGGATGATAGACTAAAAGAGAGAGTACTTGTTTTCACCCAGGGTTTTTAAGAACTGAAGAAAACTTCAAAAGCAGGTGAGAATGGTTCATGCTATCTCCTAAGTATGCTAAGATTCTTCTGAGTTAGCCAGTGCTTCTGGACCAGCCCTATCACCCAGGATAACTGGGAGTGATGTCATGGGATCACATTTAAATCAATATCCACCCTGAAATAACCATCATCATCCAGACACGTGCATTATCATAAAATGCATTCAAGTTGGGCACTACAGTGTGAAATCAATTTGACAATACTAATTAAAAGTGCATTGAAAGTATCTTCGAAGTAGCCATTACAATCACACTTTATATATTCTCCTATAATCTAACCATTATCTACACTTTGAAATCCAAACGGAATCTAACGGGAGACGGAAATGAGCTGGCCTTGGCAGGACTTTTACCAGAGTCAGGTTGTCCACAGGAGAAACAAGATGAGTTATAGGCTATAGTGTGCGTGTTAAAATGGTCACTTCCAAGACTTCCCTGGTGGTCCAGTGGTTAAGAATCCACCTTCCAATGCAAGGGACGCAGGTTCGATCCCTGGTCGGAGAACTAAGATCCCACATGCTGCGGGGCAACTAAGCCCACACGCCACAACTAGAGAGCCCACATGCTGCAACTACAGAGCCCACGCCCTCTGGAGCCCACCCACTGCAACTACTGAGCTCGCGCACCACAAGTAGAGAGAAGCCCACGCGCCGCAACAAAGAGCCCGCGAACCACAATGAAAGATCCCACATGCCACAACCAAGACCCGATGCGGCCAAAAATAAATAAGTAAATAAATATTTTAATAAATAAATGAATAAAATGGTCACTTCCATACTCACTCTCATACACTGAAAATTTAGTTACATTAGGTCTCAAGATCAGACGTGAGACTTTCTCTTACTGGTATAATATTGTGGGCCTAATTCCTGCTTTAAATCCTCTATGAAATTGAAAATTCAGTTCTGATCTTCCTGATGGAAACAGTGAATATTTCCAAGCAGTCTGCTTAGTTTTCCCCTGCCCCTACCCCCATTTGAACATATATGGATGAATTTTTTCCATGATGGAATGAAGAGGAAAAATGTCAACCTCTGGCAGATTAGCTAAGACTTTTCATTATACTTTATGCAAACTTCTGTGCCTGCAAGTCAGCAACCACCCAAATCAAGAGTCCTTGGCTCATGTTTTTGCACAGTTTGATGTACATCCTCTAGCTATTCTTTTCCTCCTCTCCCTCCTCATTCTTTTTCAAATTCTGAATCTTCTTGGGTTTCTGGAGGATACAATTTTCATTCATCTACTAAGTTTTTACAATCCAAATTCTGTCCTGCAGATAAGCAGGGTCTTTAACTTTCTTTATCCTGATTGTGACATCTGGTCAACCGCCAGCTGGCATAAACTCACCTTCTGTCCACCTCAGCCTGCCCTCTTCCCCTATGAAGTACAACTGTGGCAGACATAAGACTAGCCAAGAGATTAGTTCAATTGGGATCTCCTCAGACATATACACATGCTCACCCATTCACCCTTCCAAGTGACCCCAAATCATTAGGCCATCAGATTCTGAAGCTGTTTTCAAACTGAAGCTGCAGGTCTCTATCATGGGACCCTCCCCTGCTCCTAAAGCCTGGTCGATTCCAGCCCCACAGGAGGAAATATAGTAAAAAAAATGCATGAAAAGGATTATTCTCCTATCCGATTCAAGCAGCATCTTTAGGAAACAAGAAACAGTTAAAACAAAACAAAAAAAAAAGGTGTTGCTGGCATGTTCTTTGTTTTTCTTAAAAGACAATCATTTTCATCTTCTTGGCATATATGGTAGAAAATATGCACAGTGATTTTAGAATGACAATATTTGCAATACAGCCTTAATACAAAGAAACTGAAGCACTCAGCTATTCCCAAAAAGCTCTAATATAAAACAGAAAGAATCTATAATATCCAGATTCTAGGGGATTATTTATTTATGTGTTTGCTTTTTTTGGTTTATTTTTATGGGGAGTTAGTGGTAAAAAATGAAGGAACTGTGGAGGCTTTGAGAGATGAGCAAATCTGAGAAGAAAGATTTAGAAATGAAAATAATATGAGAAAAGATGCTCTGAGCATTTTTAGATTCGTAAAACCTTGGGTTTTGGCACAAAACAGAATTTGTTGATGAACCTTCCTACCTAGTGTTGAAAACTGACACTCTTCTTAGTCTTATACTCTGAGGTATGATACAAGTTACATTAATTGGTAAATTAGGTTATCTTTTTTGTTATGGCATATTAGTTATAATAATTACTTTCTGCTCCTTTAAGAATTCCAAGATCACCTCACAAAGGATGATTACTCTCTGATACAATAAAGGAAACAAATGAAGACCCAATTCACCCAGCAAGTGGGCAGGAGCAATCTCTTCCACAATGATCTACCATTGTAGCCCTACTTACCCTTGATACATCAGAGAAACAAGAGCTAATTTAAAAATCATGAGTATTTTACCTTAGTTGTTTTGTTTTTTTTTAATGCCTCAGACATTTTGGGTGCTTGTAACCAAATAAAATTAGTCTGGTTAACACTACCATGCCTATAACAATGAGAGTCTAATTTATTTTCCACCTAGCATCAAGCAATGGAAACCTTGCCAGACCATGAAAATGAAACACTGTAATGCAGGCTAACAGGAGAAAAGCAAAAGTAACTCATCCAGGGTTTTCTAAAGCTTGCTGTCTGCTGCATCATTATGAAGATCCAGATAAGGACCAACTCCCGTTTACCTAGTGATGATGTGACCTTCTGGAAAAACACGTCCCAAGAGAAAAGGCCTATCGAGATCCCAAACTAGCTTTATGGAAGCTAACAATCCTCATACATCCCTCAGAGGAGCTTCATAAATATTTATCATGGATGAAATGGTCAAATCCCGATTAGTCGTCTTGCTCTTATCTCCCCTCCTCCAACCTAACTCTTGGATATGGCAAAGCTCCTTACTTTGTACCTCTAAGACTATGCAAGAGACAGAGACAGGGAGAGGGGGAGGCTAGGACTGTTTATGGAGAAACTGTGTGTCCCAGGCACTGCTCCTACCATTTTCATAAACGGCATTTCAATAAACAGTGTGGGGACTAGATCTTAACCATAAGGGAAAAAATCAGATCTGTATGGTACATCAAAATCAATCCCAGATGAATGCGAGATTTATATACAAAAAATTTAAATAATCAATATATGTCAAGAAAGTAAAGGGGAAAGGGAAAATTTGTCCAACATTGCCTAGGGGAAATGCAGATTTAAAAATTATAAACAAAATGTAAAATACACCATTAAAAAAACATGAAAAAGCAAAGCCTTTGCTAGGCAAAAACTGTTCTAACATAACAAAGAATTTATATCCTTCATTGAAAGAGCTATTGCAAATCAATTTTTAAAAGACAACATCAATAGAAGAGAAAACATGGAAAGTACAAAAAGGCGACTCATAAAAAGAAAATACAAGTAGGCATATGAAAAATGTTTCGCCTCACTATAATGAAAGAGTACAAATGAAAACCATGAGGTGCCGTATTTTGTCTATTAGAGGGGCAAATTTGAAAAAACTCCAGTGTCAGTGGGAATATAAGAAAACAGACCCCCTACTCCAATTTATTCCTGCAGCACTTGTGCAGCAATACAAAGCAACACGACAGCTTGGATCAACTTCAAAATGTGTCATGTCATCCAGAAATTCCAATTCTAGGATTTCAGAAGAAATTGTTGGACAAGTAGCCAAATATAAATATAATGGACAGTGATCACAGCATTAAACACAATAGCAAAAAAACCACAATTAAATGCGCAGTGGTAGGTGACGAAATCAATGAGTTACGGTGACTATACAATGGAAATATTATATAGCTAAGAAAATCAATGTAGATAGATACTTACTGACATGAAATGATGTTTCTAGTACAGTGAATGAAAAAGGAACGCATAAAACTGGAGGGAGTACAGTAAAGGTGAAGAGGGCTTCCCAGTGCTCAAATTCTAGGTCGGCCACTCATCTGCTGCCTAACCTTGAACCTCAATGACTGACTGTGGAAAATGGGAATGACAATAGTACGTGCACTTAAACCAGTGCTTAGCCCACAGCAAACACTCAATGAGTGTCAGTGTTACTTTAAGGTGAAAGCGATCTGGATTATTCTTATGCTTGCATACACACACACACATACATATACTTGTAAGTCAGAATTATCGTCACCAAATGTTAATCACTGGGCAGTACAGATATACTGTTTGTTTTTATTACTTCTTCATAAAAGTAAACAAAATTCTATCCACGTTTGGTTATGAGCATCCACGTCTATCAGTTGTCAAAGGTTAAACCTAAGAGTTTTTGCTAAAAAAAATTTTTTTAAGTTTTAGTATCAGTTTAACTGTCGTGAAGAGCAGGGACCCAGTCTGTTCTGTTTCCTCTCTGTTCTCAACGTGAGGGCTTCATATCCTGTAGGCTATTCTAATATTAAAGTTAACGATTTATATGAATTTTAAACTGATACTATTAATGCATCACTGAAAAAACTTCAGACCCCCAAGATAACTGTGGCAAAACGTTCTCTGACAAGACTTCTGGCTGAAAGGTCTATGTTTACAGAATGAAGAACTGAGCTGCATTATATTTTTTTCCTAAATTTTCAGAAAAAAAGGAAGAATCCTGCTCTAAATTGTTCACAGACATGGAGCGTATTACCCTGTGCTGGAAGCCAAACTGGGATCTCATTTCGACTTTGACAAAGATAAAATCTTACAGCTAAATTACATGTTTTTGTGGCTGATTTTTCTTTTTGAAAATGCAAATGTAAAAGTTGATACCTTTTTTAATCCAACTAACTAGCAAAAATTAAAGTGAGATAATAAAATGTTGATGAATGTCTGGGGAAGTTGAAATTTTCATGCATGGCTGTTGGTAACAATAAATTAGTACAGATGCTTTGGAAAGACTTTGGCAGTATTTTTTTTAATTAATTAATTTATTTTTGGCTGTGTTGGGTCTTCGTCGCTGCCTGCGGGCTTTCTCTAGTTGCAGCAAGCGGGGGCTACTCTTCATTGTGGCATGTGGGCTTCTCATTGTGGTGGCTTCTCTTGTTGTGCAGCACAGGCTCTAGGCGTGTAGGCTTCAGTAGTTGTGGCATGCGGGCTCAGCAGTTGTGGCTCACGGGCTCTAGAGCGCAGGCTCAGTAGTCGTGGCACATAGGCTTAGTTGCTCCACGGCATGTGAGATCTTCCCAGACCAGGGATCGAACCCATGTCCCCTGCATTGGAAGGCGGATTCTTAACCACTGCTCCACCAGGGAAGTCCCAGCAGTATTTTTTAAAATAAAAGTATACATATTCTAGATTGGTACTATATGATACTCTGCAATTATTTAATTTCTTAGGCATGATCACTGTATTGTGGTTATATAAGAGAATGACCTTGTTATTAGAAGATCTGTGGCGGAATATTTAGGAGTGAAGTCTAAAACTTTAAAGATTCAGTTAAAAAAAACACTTAAACACATATACATACGTGTGTGTATATACTGGGTTGGCCAAAAAGTTTGTTCGGTTTTTCCCGTAAGGTGGTACTACTAGCACTTCGTTGTCTTTAACTTCATTGGAAAGAATTTTGTTAGACTGCATTGTGACAGCTGTCATATCAGCGTGCATTTTAAAAGAACTTATCAAAATTGGTGAATGTTTGTAGCCACTTTAATACTGAAAATGGAAGGAAACAAAGCAACATTTTCAGCATATTATGCTTTATCAGTTCAAGAAAGGTAAAAATGCAACTGAAATGCAAAAAAAGATTTGTGCAGTGTATGGAGAAGGTACCGTGACTGATCAAACGTGTCAAAAGTGGTTTGCAAAGTTTCGTGCTGGAAATTTCTTGCTGGACGATGCTCCACGGTCAGGTGAAGTTGATAGTGATCAAATCCAGACACAAATTGAGAACAATCAATGTTATACCACGCGGGAGATAGCCAACATACTCAAAATATCCAAATCAAACACTGAAAATCATTTGCACCACTTGGTTATGTTAATCACTTTGATGTTTGGGTTCCACATAAGTTAAGCGAAAAAAACCTCTTGACCGTGTTTCTGCATGCAATTCTCTATTTAAACGTAATGAAAACGTTCTGTTTTTAAAACAAATTGTGACGGGCGATGAAAAGTGGATATTTTACAGTAATGTGGAACAGAAGAGATCGTGGGACAAGCGGAATGAACCAACACCAGCCATACCAAAGGCCGGTCTTCATCCAAAGAAGGTGATGCTGTGTATATGGTGGGATTGGAAGGGAGTTCTCTATTACGAGCTCCTTCCGGAAAACCCAACAATTAATTCCAACAAGTACTGCTCCCAATTAAACCAAATGAATGTAGCACTCGATGAAAAGTGTCCAGAATTAGTCAAGAGAAAACGTATAATCTTCCATCAGGATAACGCAAGACCACATGTTTCTACCAGGCAAAAAACTGTTACGGCTTGGCTGGGAAGTTCTGATTCATCCTCTGTATTCACCAGACACACTGACCTTCGGATTTCTATTTATTTCGGTCTTTACACAATTCTCTTAATGGAAAAAATTTCAATTCCCTGGAAGGCTGTAAAAGGCACCTGGAACAGTTTTTTGCTCAAAAAGATAAAAAGTTTTAGGAAGATGGAATTATGAACCCAAGGTAACAGTATTAGGAGGTGGGGCCTTTAGGATGTGCTTAGGTCATAAGGGTTCCACCCTCACAGGATTAGTGTCCTTATAAAAGAGACTCCAGAGAGTTAGATTTCCCCCTTCTGCCACGTGAGGACACAGTGAAAAGATGTAGTCTACGAACCGGCAAGGAGGCCTTCACCAGACGCAGAATCTGCTGGCACCTTGACCTTGGACTTCCCAGCCTCCAGAACGGTGAAAAGTTTATGTTGTTCATAAGCCACCCAGTCTGCGGTATCCTGTTATAGCAGCCTAAATGGACTGGTGTTGGGGGCAGGGGAGTGCGGGAGATGAGAAAGCAAATATAGTAAAATTAAATAATTGGATATTTTAGGTTTAAAAAAAAGCAGGTGATGATTGTATGCTCTTTTAACTTTCCTACAGGTTTGAAAATTTTCAAAACAAAAGAGTTGGAGAAAAAAGTATCATATCTTCACGTGCACAAGGCAACATGCAGCACTACTGTTTGTTAATGTGAAGAAGTGAAAACTGCCCCCATGTCCAAAGAAATGTGTATTTGTTGGATGAAATGTTTCATAGCAATGAAAAGGAGTGCTTTTCATTCTACTCTAATGGGATCTAGTGTACAGTCACATAGATGGGTCTTGTCTTTTTTTTTTTCAAGTCTCTAAGTACAGGCAACCCTCTTTTATTTTTTTAATAACTTTTTTAACATCTTTATTGGAGTATAATTGCTTTACAATGGTGTGTTAGTTTCTGTTTTATAACAAAGTGAATCAGCTATACATATATCCCCATATCTCTTCCCTCTTGCGTCTCCCTCCCACCCTCCCTGTCCCACCCCTCTAAGTGGTCACAAAGCACCAAGTTGATCTCCCTGTGCTATGCGGCTGCTTCCCACTAGCTATCTATTTTACATGTGGTAGTGTATATATGTCCATGCCACTCTCTCACTTTGTCCCAGCTTCCCCTTCCCCCTCCCCATGTCCTCAAGTCCATTCTCTATGTCTGCGTCTTTATTCCTGTCCTGCCCCTAGGTTCTTCAGAACCTTTTTTTTTAGATTCCATATATATGTGTTAGCATACGGTATTTGTTTTTCTCTTTCTGACTTACTTCACTCTGTATGACAGTCTCTAGGTCCATCCACCTCACTACAAATAACTCAATTTCGTTTCTTTTTATGGCTGAGTAATATTCCATTGTATATATGTGCCACGTCTTCTTTACCCATTCATCTGTCAATGGACACTTAGCTTGCTTCCATGTCCTGGCTATTGTAAATAGAGCTGCAGTGAACATTGTGGTGCATGACTCTTTTTGAATTATGGTTTTCTCAGGATATATGCCCAGGAGTGGGACTGCTGGGTCGTATGGTAGTTCTATTTTTAGTTTCTTAAGGAATCTCCATACTGTTCTCCATAGTGGCTGTACCAATTCACATTCCCACCAACAGCGCAAGAGGGTTCCCTTTTCTCCACACCCTCTCACATAGATGGATCTTATAAAGCAGTGCCGAGTGGAAGATAAATATATAAATCAAAGGAGGTTGCCAAATGAGTCTTACATACCATTTACTTCCACATTCATTTTTAAGTACACACAAAATGTGCTACTTCACAGTTACGTAGCTATGAAATATATGGAGAATGGCTTCAAAGAATCCATGGTGGCTACATCCAGATGGATGTTAATGGGAGGGGGGGTAATCATGAGGGCAGAGGAGGGGCCATGACAGAGCTTAAAGATGACACTGATGAAAGCAATCCAATTCTGAGCACTACATCTGGGGAAGGTTTTATTTCTATTTTCTTAACCTAATGGATCAATGTTTTAGAAAGGAAGAGAATGCACTCATCATAAAACTAGTTCGTTCCAGGCCACCACCAAAACATCACAACGCGTCTGCATTTGTGTCAGCAAATCCCAGAGAACCAGCCTTCCACCTTCTTGCAGCCCAGGCCGGTCACCACCGTGTGCGCTCAGTTCCCCACCTTCTCGCTCCTAACCAGTCCCAGGTTTCTCAAATCAGAAGCTTGGGTGGAAATTGCCTCCTAAGTAACTAATATGCTACACACACATTCCACAGGTCTCTTTTCTTTTTCATTATGGGAATCAAGCAAGGTCTTCAAGGCCATGACCCTTTAATAGCCCTTCATTTTGACATGGGTTACAGCCAATGTAGAAATAAACCAACGGGATAGGGATGCCCCTTCCCCACAGCCCCTGCCCTGTGTCTGAGGAGGCACACCATACATGCATATACTGAAGAAATGAACGAATGAAGAAGTGAATGAGAAAGAAAGGAGAAGGGAGAGAGAAAAAAAGGATGATAGAAGCAGAAAAAGAAGCAACCGACTCAGTGGGACTATGTGAGCTGAGAGAACCGGCCACAACTCCCAGACTTATAGCCGAGAGTATAATAATTCTGGCCCACTGGGAACATAACCAGAACCCGATGTGTATCAATAAAATCACAGGGAAGGCAGAGAAGACCACCTTGGTCTTCCCAGTGTTTTCATGGACCAGGCCCAAGTACAGACATTCTGCTGAGCACTCTCACTCCATAATGACTCAAACAATGTTTCATTAAGAACAAAATATTGGTTAGCAGGGAATATGAACGGCCCACATTAGGGAGCCTTTCTGGGGATGAAACCGTCTTTTCAATGACTAACCAAAAATATGATGGAAAAACAAGAGCAGGCCTGGAATAAATGATACAAATAAATGGTACAAAGAAGTCAGCCAAGTTTAAAACTGTTCTTCCTCCAGTGGCACAAGAGGTGCAGTGGTTAACAGATAATTATTTCATAGGAGAAAACAGCACCACAGAAAGGCAGGCTACCTTTCATTTTCATCACTCAACTAGACAATCCCTAATCAAGAATGAAGAGGGGAAAAGACACGTTCTCCAAAAACCCAGGGTATCATTTGCACAATATTTTTACATTAGCAATTAATAATCACATATTTGAGGGGGGAATCAGAGGGACCTTAGGGGTTATTCTATCCAACCCCCTCATTTTGCCAATGAGCTCAGAAAGCTAAATGCCTTCCCTGACGCCTTATAATGATTTAGAACCGCAACATAGGACTCCGACTCCAAGTCTCATAGTTTCCACCTGACACCACATCATTCCTCCTTTATAATTCTTCAGCCTCTGAAATCTAAGTTTCCCAGTCTCTGAGGCTTCTGTTAGGAAACTAATTTTTTTATTATTCTTAAGAAAATTAAGAGTATTTCCACCTAGATTGTATAGTTCATAATATGGAAGTGTTATTAATACTCTCAGGTGTGGTCATGGTGTTTTGTTTTTGTAGAAGAATGTTCTTAATTAAGAAGCAGTAGAGATGCCATGCCATGATGTATGCAACTAACTTTCAAATGGTTCAGCAAAACAGAATAGATAGGTATAGACAGGTAGATAAATATAACAAAATGTTTAAAATTATTGAATTTAGATAGACGAGAAGGGGAGTTCATTATACCATGGCTTTGATGTTTTTATTTTTTTAAATGTTGCATAATAAAAATGAGGAAATGTAGCTATGTTTTCAAAACTCATTATTTTAAAGCATTTCCAGTTTTAAGTAATAGACTTCGACTCTGTGCCCAGCTGCTCAGATACCTCATGTGACACAGCTAACCAGGCCTTCCAGGGGAGGGGGTTTATGGGCTTCCCAGATAGTATGGCTAAACCTAATTACAGCAAAATCATGTCTAGAAAGTGTGTGTGGGGAGTGGTAGAAACCAGGTGAGGTTGTCCACTCAGCGTAGATGAGGAGACCTTGGACCCAGGTGTCCCTGCTTGCTGCCCCTCCCATAAAAGGCTGGGGTGGGGATGGAGACTGGGGCCTGCCTTCTATAGAAAGGCAGAAGAAGCCTGCAAAAAACAGAATTCAGACACTCACGACCATTGTTTTCCTCTGTATTCTAAAGCAACCCCGTGTTGTAGCTCCCCTAGGAAGTACCGTTAGTGAAAATGGAAACCCTCCCCCGAGCATCACGAGCAGGTGGACCTGAATATCTGGGTCTTGTCCGGTGCTGCCTGCCTTTGTTCTTTCTCTTATCTTTGAGCCTGATTTAAAGTCTGTTGCTCTCACCACTTTCACATGAACCAGAAGAAACACTGTCTCTTGGGATTCTTGGCCAGGACTCCACAAATTCCTCTGAGCCTCAACTCGTACTGCTCCAGAGAGCTGCCTCAGCCAGAATGATAATTCTCAAATGTTTAGTCTTCCCTCCCAAAGCTTTCACAAATACAAACTTAGATCAGAATTTTTTCAGAGCTTTTACACAAAGATTTAAACAAGCTTCACAAGTGTCACTCTGTACCCATTATAATATATGGCATTGTTCCCTCTACGCCTCTAAAGGCACCTCCATGCAGGGCTGACAGTAAGGATGGCGTGCGGTTAAGCTGATCACACCTGGTCTCATCCATCCCTCTCTGTTGGGTCAAAATACCTTCCCAGACTAGTTGAACAAACTTGCTTACTGCGATACAGAAATCCCTCTGTAGAGGCCAGAGATAAGAAATCTTTTAAAGGGGGGGAAGGATGAGGGTGAATCAGAAAAAACACTACAACATGCCAAGCAAGTGATACCAATATTTCACAGTTTAACAAAATGTTCACCCATCAACAGAGGAAGGGATAAACAAAATGTGGTATCTGCATACAATGGAATATCATTCAGCCTTAAAAAGGAAGGCAATGTTGATACACGCTGCAACACAGATGAACCTTAAAAACATTATGCCAAGTGAAAGAGGTCAAACACAAAAGGGAAAATATTATATGATTCCACTTATACAAGGTACCTAGCTAGAATAGCAAATTCATAGAAACAGAATGTAGAATAAAGGTTTCCAGGAGCTGGGTTAAGAGGAATGGAGAGTTATTGTTTAATGGGTACAGACTTTCTCTTTGGGATGATGAAAAAGTTCTGTAAATGGATAGTGGTGATGGTTGCCCAATATTGTAAATGTACTTAATGACTGAGTTGTACATCTTAAAATGGTTTAGTAAATTTTATTTATTTATTTTTTTTTGTGGTACGCGGGCCTCTCACTGTTGTGGCCTCTCCCATTGCGGAGCACAGGCTCCGGACGCGGAGGCCCAGCGGCCATGGCTCACGGGCCCAGCCGCTCCGCGGCATGTGGGATCTTCCCGGACCGGGTCACACAAACCCGTGTCCCCTGCATCGGCAGGCAGACTCTCAACCACTGCGCCACCAGGAAAGCCTGTAAATTTTGTTATATATATTTTATCACAATAAAAAATGGTGGTGCTCACTTCTGCAGCACATCCACTAAAATTGGAACAATACAGGGAAGATTAGCAGGATGACACTCAAATTCGTGAAGTATTCCATATTTTTCTAAAAATATTGAATCACGATGATATACAGCTGAAACTAATAATAATATTGTAAATCAACTACACTTCAATTTTTAAAAATATGTTTTATAATAAGTGTTTCCTAACACGTCAATACTTAGCACAAAACTCAGGAAGCTAGGATGTGATTCCATTTTCCTTTAGCTAGCTAACTTCTTAGTACACTAACAAACATCAAAGCTGTATCTTATTTTCCTGTTGCCTAGTTTCTACCAGTCAAAAGGGGCCTTACAGAGGGGTCTTTCTTTCTTAGGAAATCTCTCCTCTTTTGCACTGCTTCATCCTTCACTTTGGGATAAAGCTCAAACGATGTATTGGGTACATACCTTTCGGCCAACCCAATATTATTGACTTTCTTTGGAGGATTTCAAAGCTTGATGGACTAGGACATTTTCAACCCACAGTCAAGATTTTAGCCACAGGAATTACCCATATGTGTTTTTAGAAATAATTCCCTCTAACATCCTATGAGTCTGTAGATGTTTCTGGAATAGCTGCTTATGGGATTTCGTTAGAAAACTTCAGCAGTTGTAAAAAAGTAAAATCATAGGCTAACGCTATGTATTCAGAAAACTCAGAAACCACTGAGTTCAAATAACTGAACAAAATTCGACAATAGGATCTTGAGATCCAAGAGTGTGAATGGCTTTGTGCTAGGGTCCTGAAGATACACCATCCCTTCTCTCAAGGACACTGTGTGAGTAGGCAAGGCATATAACAACACATCATTTAAATACATTTAGAAAGTAGTGTGTGATTAAGTGCCACATTGAATGGAACAGGTAAGTGCTACGGAAAGTCTAGGGAGAAAGAAAGAGTAGAGTCTGAATAGTCCTAACAAGGACAGAGCACCTAAAGTGAGTAAGGGATGAGGGCTAGGAGCAAGGAAGCTACTTGAAGAACACAAATGAAGGGACAGAATCCAAAAGAATTATCACGTATGAGGGAGGAGGAGGGCAAAGAAGGGAGCCACGAAGCTAGAGTAAGGCACTTATTCTAGGAAGTAGAAAGTAACAGGAAAAAGGGAGGCAGGAACCTACGGAGGTAGTGAAGAGGGAGTGGTTTGAATGATTGAAACATTCAAACACTAGCATCTGGCAAAAGCCCCAAGTGCCAGAACACACCTATTAGCTACCAAGTTCTGCTGGAAATTTTACAACAAAAAATACCATATTTAAACAACAAGGTCCTGCTGTATAGCACAGGGAACTATATTCAATATGCCGTAAACCAAAATGGGAAAGAATATTAAAAAAAAAGAATGTCTATATGTGTATGATGGAGTCACTCTGCTGTATAGCAGAGATTGGCACAGCACTGTAAGTCAACTATAGTTCAATTTAAAAAAAAGGTTTTTTTAATACCATACTTGTGTCTATTGGGTAGGTGGTGAGTTGAGAGATGATATCAAATCTATACCTACTTATGACAGTGTGTTGTGCATATAAATATTTTTAAAAATGCCATACTTATTTCATGCTGATTCAACCTATATTTACAATCATTCTTTTTTTTTTTTTTTTTGCGGTACGCGGGCCTCTCACTATTGTGGCCTCTCCCGTTGTGGAGCACAGGCTCCGGACGCGCAGGCTCAGCGGCCATGGCTCACGGGCCCAGCCGCTCTGCAGAATGTGGGATCTTCCCGGACCAGGGCACGAACCCGTGTCCCCTACATCGGCAGGCGGACTCTCAACCACTGCGCCATCAGGGAAGCCCTACAACCATTCTTGACATTAAAAGCTAAGTTTTTAAATTGTAAGATCAAATAACTTTATGTTTAGAATTTTTGTTTTATTTTTCAAAATGAAAATTCCAATTAAGCCACTCCTACCCCCAGTATTTAGTATAAAATATTGGGACCCATTCTAATTAGGGTCACTTTAAGTAGTCTTTTTCCTAAATCGACCATTTTCAGATCATGGGGCCTCCTATAGGTCTTAACTAGTTTATTCCAGCCCCAGCCAGAGTTAGAGCCCAATACCAGATTACTAGGCTTCTGGGAGCAAACACTGGTAGCTGTTATCAAATGCCCACCAACCTCAGAGTCTATATGAAACCAATCGGACATTTGGGTTGTTCACACAAATGCAGTTGCTCAGTGGCAAGGGATTAAAGTCTCAAACTCTCACCAGATACTATTGCCCCGCAAATGTCAACCTAGGGACTAAAACCAAACAAGGAAGAGATCCGTGGATCAAGGCGACACCATCGTCTCAACAATGGAATCTAATATAGATCCTTTATTCTCTTCACAGCTCATGCTATATATTATCATTAGGAGGGAGGCTCTGAATCAGTTTCCTTAGAATGTGAGTCTGTTTCCATGGTGACAAGAGTGTGCTCCTTTAAACCCCGGGACAAATGAATGGAGCATTCAGTAAGTCAGGCAATTTCTGGGTATTTTCAAAGCCTCAGAACAGACAGATAATGGCTCTAAGTCTTACCAAACATTGATTTGTTTCATTTCTAAGTGCAGAGGAGGCCAATGACGGAGAAATATATAAGAACTGCATCCCAAACCAATATTGACCCTGGATCAAGTGTAAAATAAGCCTGATTCTCAGAGGGGCTTATCTTGTCAAATGAAATTACACTGGCTTCACCCTGGCTGGCACTGACATTGTAATTGTCATGCACTCAGGCAGAACACAGCAAAGGGAAAAAAATTTTTAACGAGATTTTTCCTATCAATCCAACTGAAGTGGTACTTTCTAAATACCAAGGATGGTTAATCTCCTATTTTCAAATGGTGACGATGCGCTCAAGAATCTAAATAAATAATTTTTTAAAGTCTATATAATCCTTTCTTTTGTGAACTACCTATTAGACAATTTTCTATGGAGTGCAACTTTGGGTCTTGCCACTATATATGTTCGTTTGTTAGAGTTCATGTAGAATTGCTTTAAAGAAAGACCAGCGCTACTTTTTTTTTTTTTTTTTTTTTTTTTTGGTGGTACACGGGCCTCTCACTGCTGTGGCCTCTCCCGCTGCAGAGCACAGGCCCCGGACTCACAGGCCCAGCAGCCATGGCTCACGAGCCCAGCCGCTCCACGGCATGTGGGATCTTCCCGGACCGGGGCACGAACCCGCGTCCCCTGCATCGGCAGGCGGACTCTCAACCACTGTGCCACGAGGGAAGCCCCCAGCGCTACTTTTACAGACTCTTGGCGAAACTTGACTTGAAGTTGGATAGCCATGGATTAGGAAGAGTCTTGTCAGGAAGTACAATTTTCACACAACAATGTTAAACCCATCCCTCAGCTCATTTGATCTGTTTATCTTTAAAATACGAATCTGCCCTTTTTCAACAACAGAAAACCCTCACCAGACAATATGCCTCAAAGTACCTTCCATCAGATCCTTATCAAACTCTTTTCTCGAGAAATGTCCTCAGATAATTGTTTGAAGGACACAGCTTCAACCAGGATTGTGGTTCTCAATCCTGGCCACACTTTGGAATCATCTGAAGAGTTTAAGATAGAAGATCGGTGCAAGGTGGGGTCCAGGCAGGATATTTTTAGAAAACCCCCCTGGTGATTCTAAGGTACAGCCCAGGTTGAAAACCACTGACATGCAGAGGCTGTCAGTATGGTTAGACCTAATGAGCTCTTTTTAAAGCCTTATTACTACGCAAGTTATACACGAATATATTATACATGAATATATCTTTCCTTATTTAAAAAGTTAAAATATTACAGCTAAATCCTGCCTTGGCCACCTCCACTGCTCCCCTCCCCAAACCCCAGTCCCTTCTCAGTTATGGGTGTTCTTCCAGAACTCTTTCTATTTATTTGCATACATATGTATTTTCACAGATACATTAGTGAATATACATATATATGAAAATACATGTACATTTCATTTTTCAAAATAATTTTTTAAATTAACTAATTTATTTCTTTTTGGCTGTTTTGGGTCTTCGCCACTGCACGTGGGCTTTCTCTAGTTGCGGAGAGCAGGGGGCTACTCTTCCTCGCGGTGAAGGGGCTTCTCATTGCGGTGACTGCTCTTTGCTGTGGAGCACGGGCTCTAGAGGGCAGGCTCAGTAGTTGTGGTGCACAGGCTTAGTTGCTCCACAGCATGTGGGATCTTCCCGGACCAGAACTTGAACCCGTGTACCCTGCATTGGCAGGCTGATTCTTAACCACTGCGCCACCAGGGAAGTCCCTCAAAATAATTTTTAACATGTGTCATACCACACGTATTATTCTGCTGCCATGTTTTCACTTAATAATATGCCTTTGAGCTCTTTCCATGCGGTACTTCTCAGCCTCATTATTTGTAACTGGTGCACAGTAGGAACATGGCATAGTTATTTTTAGAAGCCATTCCTCTAAATCCATGCCATCCAATATGGTAGCCACTAGCTACAGGTGGCTGTCGAATACTTGAGCGAAGCTGGTATGAGCTGAGATGTGCCGTACGTACAAAATACATGCCAGATTTTGAATACTTACTAAGAAAAAATGTATACGTTATCTTGTTAATAATTTTTTAATCTTAATTGTATGTTGAAAGGAAAATATGTTGGATATATTGGATCAAATAAAACATTAAAATCAATTTCACCTGTTTTTACTTTTATTAATGCAATCATTAGAAAACATAAAATTACTTATGTGGCTCACATTATATTTCTATTGAACGGTTCTGTTTTAAAAGATGGCCATTTAGGATATTTGCCGTTCATCTGACATTACAAGGAAAGTGCCCCAGTAGCATTCTTATACATCAGTGGCTCTCAACAGGAAGCAATTTTGCTCCCCTGGGCACATTCGGCAATGTCTGGACACATTTTTGGTTGTCACAATCGGGGTTACCACTGGCCTCTAGTGGGTAGAGGCCAGGGATAGTGCTAAACATCCTACAATGCACAGGACAGCCTCCCAAAACAAAGAATCGTCTGGCCCGAAATATCAGTAGTGCTAAGGCTGAAAAACCCAGCTATGCATGAATCCTTGTCCACATATGGAAGTGTTTCTCAAAGGTAGACCTGAAGTCAAAAAACTGCCTGTGCTTCTGAAACATTGAGACACCACAAAACTGCCCTCCGGAGTGGATATGCCAGTCAGCATATCTCATCAGCAGTGCGTGGAAATACTCAAATTAATCGTAAAAGAACAAATAACCCAACCAAGAAAAGTTCAAAAGGCTTCAAAATGTCCACTCAATATTGTAAGTTCTTACTCTCATCACCAGGAATGACAATACAACTCTAAGTCCCAGAGTTTTAAGTAATATTGGGACGTTTAACCTACGTCTACCCTTTTAAAAACTGTCTTCTTTGCTCTCAGAACATAAATCATTTGGGGCCCTAGCATAGTTAATTTATAACTAACTAAACAACTAACTAGTATATCTCTCTGCTTTTCAAATGTGGCTAAAATTTGAATCTTGGGAGAGTGAACTGCAAATCTCAAATACTTCGCTAATGTTTAAAAAATGACTTGTATTTATCTTACACCCTCGTCCAGAGCCCTAGAGCACTGTCTATTTTCCCAGCAAATGTCACCCTTGGAATGACCTTCATGTATAGTAACTGATAATACAAGCCATGTGCCAGGATCAGGTGTTTGTTCTCCAAGGTACCATATATTTTTTAGTTAGAAATTATCCTGCCAAACAAGGCCGCACGTAGAAATACATTACAGATCTTAATCTGTTAACGCAAACGCAGAGGTAACGTTGATTTGAAATGCATTGTTCCTATACTTACATTTTACCTACTCTTTTTTAGAAAACAAGATTATTAACCTTCTCCAATTTTCAATTTCCATATTTACACAAATGCAAACTGTAGCAAACATGGTTCATGTTCCAAGTTCTCTGCATGACAAGTGTAAGGTACTCTACAGCCATAAAGCTTTTTAGGAGAACTGTGACTCTTATAAGCTTCCTCTGTTATGAACTCCTCATAAAGAACTAATTTTAACTTTCTTCCTGGAGTGAACTTGAATCATGAATTCATTCTCAGTATGAGCGCACGCAAAATGAGACAAGCGCTAGAAACAATACAATTAGTTCTGACTTACCACCATTTCTCCCACACAGGTTTTAAAAAGTATGTTTTTAGGGGGCAGTTTTCAGAGTTAAAGTATTCAAACTGTGGCCAGCAAGCGCTGTGATGACATTTACCATGTCTTGGTCTAAACTGATACTTAATTTTTGTTTTGTTTTGTTTTGTTTTTTGCGGTACGCGGGCCTCTCACTGTTGTGGCCTCTCCCGTTGCGGAGCGCAAGCTCCGGACGCGCAGGCCCAGCGGCCATGGCTCACAGGCCCAGCCACTCCGAGGCATGTGGGATCCTCCCGGACCGGGACACGAACCCGTGCCCCCTGCATCGGCAGGCGGACTCCCAACCACTGCGCCACCAGGGAAGCCCCTAAACTGATACTTATTGACTTTCATATTTAGGGCCTAAAAGATTCCAGATAATAAAAGAAAAAAGAAGGGGAGGAAGAGGAAAAAGACAGAGGAAAGGCTGGACTGGAAACTCCTTGAGGAAACAGCATCATCGTTCTTGTTTATCACTTCATCCACAGCTCCTAGCCCAGGTCTCAGCATAGCTAACATAACTCAAACACATGATTAAAGAATGCAAGATAGAATACACACTACTATATATAAAATAGATAACCAACAAGGACCTGTAGAGCACAGGGAACTATACTCAATATTTTGTAATAACCTAAAAGGGAAAAAATCTGAAAAAGAATATATATATGTGTATACAGATATGTGTACTATCTATGTGTATCTGAAACTAACATGATACTGTAAATCAACTATACTTTAACAACAAAAAAAAAGGAATGCAAGACGGAGAAAAATAATTACCCAGGTTAAAAAAAAGCACACAAGTTAGACTAAGATACTGGTTCAGAAGCACAAATGAGGATCTGGCCAAATTGGGAGTACTGGATGGGCTGGCGGGGGGTAAGCAGAGCCCCAGTCATTCTGAGGAGGCAACACTAACTGTGCCTTCTGGGGGCGCAGCGGTGGGTAGGGATAGTCAAGTCTCTCAGAATCGGTCAGCGGGCCCTTTCTTGTTCTGCCACTGCTCACCCTTGGCAGCCCGCTCAGAGCAGACAGGCCTGCGCCCAGCAAACCCTTTTTGGCTGCCCGGTGGAGGCAGCAAAGATGCAATTTAGACATTAGAGTGGCCCTTCAGCAAGCCTTCACGGGATTCAGTTGGTAAACCGAATGTCACACCACTTCTGAGAGCAGCAGAGCGCTCTGCTACCTGAGTCTCGTGGAACTTCACATCAGACAAGTTTGCCGGTGCCCAGGCAGAAAGGGCCTTCCATGTAGCCGAGCCTTGATGAGGAACCCAAGTCCCACACGCCCACTCTTATTTCATTAAAGAGCCCTACTGCTCCAGACGCATCTTAAGCTGAATATCCAGCCTCCTGTATCTCTTTTGCCTGTTTTTTTTTTTAATGGGGTCGAGAAAACAAAGTTTCTTCCCCACAGAAGGTGGACTGAACTTACTCATGCTATTAACATCTTCTGCAACATGTCTCAGGCATGCTCTTTTCTTGATCCTGGCAACGAGGTGGTAACTAACAAGAGGGGCCAAGAGGATCACGGTCCTGTTAGCACAGTGGCTACTGAGGTCACTGGCACTTGGGTATCTAAAATGGCACAGCTGGTAAATGGAAATACACATTGCCAGATGTGGCTGGCGCTTTAGCTGCTCCGCCCCCTTGCTGGAGTGGCCAGAACTGTCCTGCCCAACAGGTTTCTTGAGCAGCTACTACGCATCAGGTCCTGTGAAACAGCTGTGAATAAGATGGAGATGGTCCCTGCTCCCGAAGAGCTTAGAGAATGGCAAGGGAGAGACAACTCAACAGAAGCCACTTCTTTAAGGGAAACAAGCAAATACGTATGCCCTTCATTCCAACACAATTTCCTCCTCAATTTTGAGTCACTTTATTGAGACACAATCTACCTACTATAAAGTTTACCCATCTAATGTGTACAATTCAATGGTTTTTAGTATATGTGCTGAGCTGTGCAATCATCACCATAATCTCATATTAGAACATTTTCATTATCCCAAAAAGCAACCTTAGACCCATGAGCAGAGATTCCCCATGCCATTACCACGCCAGCCCAGGCAACACTAATCTTCCTGTTTCTCGAGATTTTGTTATTCAGAACACTTCAGAATGGGATCATGTAACATGTGCTCTTTTGCGACTGGCTTCTTTCGATGACCATAATGTTGTCTGAGGTTCCTCAATGCTATAGCACACATCAGTACGTCATTCCTTTTTATTGCCAAATAATATTCTATTGTATGCATATGCCTATTTCATGTATCCATTCTTCAGTTAATAGATTGGGTTGTTTCTACTTTTTGGCTATTATGAACATTCATGTGCAAGTTTTTGAATGGACCTAGGTTTCAATTCTCTTGGCTAGATACCTAGGAATAGACTTGCTGGGTCATATATTAGCTCCACGTTTAATTTTGTGGAACTGTCCAAGAGTTTTCTAACATGGCTGCATCTTTTTATATTCCCATTAGCAATGTACAAGTCCTCAAATTTTAATGTTTCTGAATATGGGTACAATTTATAATCCATGTGCATATTTAATATAGTGATCTTTTCCTTACTTTCTTTAATAGCTGTCTGTTATTAAATTAATGGTGTACTTTAAATTAGTAGTATCCTAGAATAAGGGAAATAATGATATAGTAATAATTCACTGAGCCTCAACCAAGTACTAGGCACACCTTGTTTAATGCTCATTTACCCTGTAACAGAGGTATTACCTTAATTTGTAGATGAGGAAACTGAGGTTCAAAAATGGGCCATAATTCCACCATTAAAATGTCTATAAATAACAAATGCTGGAGAGGGTGTGGAGAAAAGGGAACCCTCCTACACCGTTGGTGGGAATGTAAATCGGTACAGTCACTATGGAGAACAGTATGGAGGTTCTTCAAAAAGTGAAAAATCGAGTTGCCATATTATCCAGCAATTCCACTCCTGGGCATATAGCTGGACAAAACTGTAATTCAAAAAATACATGCACCCCTATGTTCATAGCAGCACTATTCAATAATAGCCAAGACATGGAAACAACCTAAATGTCCATCGACAGAGGAATGGATAAAGTAGATGTGATATCTATCTATCTATCTCACAGTCATAAAAAAAGAATGAAATAATGCCATTTGCAGCAACATGGATGGACTTAGAGATTATCACACTAAGTGAAGTAAGTCAGAAAGAGAAAGAGAAACAGCATATGATATCACTTATATGTGGAACCTAAAATGTAACACAAATTAACCTATGTACGAAACAGAAACAGACTCACAGACAGAGAACAGACTTGTGGTTGCCAAGGTCAGGGCGGAGAGGGATGGACTGGGAGTTTGGGGTTAGTAGATGAAAACTATTGTATAAAAAATAGATAAACAACAAGGTCCTACTATATAGCACATAGAACTATATTGACTATCCTGTGATAAACCATAATGGAAAAGAGTATAAAAAAGAATGTGTGTGTGTGTGTGTGTGTGTGTGTGTGTGTGTGTGTGTGTATCACTTTGCTGCACAGCAGAAATTAACACAACACTGTAAATCAACTATGCTTCAATTGAAATAAAAAGGGCTGGGCTTCCCTGGTGGCGCAGTGGTTAACAATCCTCCTGCCAATGCAGGGGACAAGGGTTCAAGCCCTGGTCCGGGAAGTTCCCACATGCTGCGGAGCAACAAAGCCCGTGGGCCACAACTACTGAGCCTGCGCTCTAGAGCCCGTGAGCCACAACTACAGAAGCCCGCGAGCCTAGAGCCCACACTCCACAACAAGAAAAGCCAACACAATGAGAAGCCCACGCACCGCAACGCAGAGAAGCCCCTGCTTGCCCCAACTAGAGAAAGCACGCATGAAGCAAGGAAGACCCAACGCAGCCAAAAATAAATAAATAAAATTAATTAATTAATTTAAAGAAAAGAAAAAGGGCCATAATTATATAGCCTCTGCACCATGGTATTATCAGCATTTGAACTTGGGTTGATTTTCTGCCAAAGTCCAATTTTCCTCTATACCTTCTCACTATTGTTCAAAGATGAGCAAGGGATAATATGTACTTTCTATGATTTCACAATCTCTGAGACAGATAAATACATAAATAAATGAGTACAAGACAGGCTGTGATAAGTACTCAATCAAAGGAATTCTAAAAGTACTCCGTGTGGCCAGAGATCAAATTATACAGGAAATATTGGAATCTTGGGATAAGTGGTATTTAAGGTGGGTTTTGTTTGGCAGGTGTGGGTAGAATCAATGCTCTAAGACTGTGCCGTCCAATATGGTAGCTATCAGCCACATGCAGCTATTGAGCACTTGAAACATGACTAGTCCGAATTGGGAAGTGCTGTAAAAACACACTGGATTTCAAAGGCTTAGTATTTTAAAAAAAGAATGTGAACTATCTCATTAATAATGTTTATATTGAGTACATGTTGATAATATTTTGGACATACTGAGTTAAAAATATATTATTACAATTTCACCTATTTATCTTTTTACTTTTTTTCCTATCTTTTTACCTTTAAAAATACAATTAACAGAACATTAAAATTATCTAGGTGGCTCATAATTTTATTGGACAGTGCAGCTCTAAGAAATAAAGATGGCAGAGAATATGCCGGGATCATCGATTGCTATCACTGAAAAATCCAAGAGGTGTAACAAGAAACAAACTTGAGAAAGGAGGTGAAGGTCTAACTATTTAGGGCTCAGGTGCCCTGCAATGCCAAGCAGTTTGAACTTTGGTCTGGATGTAACAGAGAGTCAAAGGTTTTGAAAGGGGAGTGAAATCATCGGGTCTGTGCCTTAGAAGGCGGATGTCGGCAACCCTTAGTCAATAGCATTGACAGAGGTGACCAGACCAAAACCCACCCCACAACTCTCCAAACTCATAAAAATGCTGGATCAAGTGTAATGCCACAAGAATACACAGCCAAACTTGGAAAAGCAGGAAAAGGAATTCCCAGCTGCCATAAACAGAAGCAATTAAATACCAGAGCAATGGGTCAAGAAGCTCAGGTGTGTTGGAACAGGACACAGGCCATTAGATCTGGGGGCTGAGGCTTTCACATCTGTGTGGGGAGAGGAGCCCAGGTCACTGCCCTGCACAAAAAGGGATGAGACATTGAAACACACGCGTAAAACTGGCACTAGAAAAGAATCCTGCCAGTGGAGGCAAGGACAGAAGCTTGGACAAGGGATGTCAGTAAAAAGAAAAGGAGCCAGCGTAGGATCCTGTAAAGACAAAGTGCAGGAAAACTGGGAGATGGTGCTGCCTGGTGAGCTAAGCAAAGGCAGTGTCGAGAAGTGGGGGGGGGGGGGGGGGGGGCGGGGGGGAGGCGCACGGGTGCCAACTGCTGAGCCGTAGTGGAAACAGACAAAGATGAGACAGTGCTTCTGATCTGGTGATTACAGGTTACCCCAGGCCTCAAAGACAGCAGTATCAGCACGGTGGCTGGAACAGAAATAAGCAAGGGTAGCAAACATGACCTTCTCTGAACGTTTTAGAAGTGACTTGGAGAGACAGGCTGCTGGTCGCTTAAAGAGAGAAACAGATCAAAGGAATTTCTTTTTAGAAGCAAGAGTCATACGGAGGAAGTCAGTCAAACAGAAGAGTGGTTCTAAAGATCAAGGCAAGAAGAAGAATCAACGAAGGAGCAGGTTTAGAGGAGGATAATGACCAAAGATGGAGCCTTCGAAAAGGCAAAAGGTGCTGACGTCCACCAGAGGTTCAAAATGATACTCATTTAAGCCACGGAGCTATTCTGGAACGGGGAGCACAGCGGCTGAGGGCCTACAACAAGGTTTGATGCTTGGACCGAGACAAGGAAGGCCCCAGGAACAGTGACGAGTGGCAGGGAGGGCCCGGCTGCCATGGACTCCCATAAACACCATCTCAGGTGTGGCCTAAACACTGAGGTTACCCAGGGTTGCCCGAGCTAGGTGCAAAACAGTGGTCACAGAACGTTGAAGAGGTGACGCCTTGCTAAGAAGCCAGACTGGGTATGGGAAAAAGTGAAACCAAAACTAGAGAGAAAGACTGAGAGACTAGGCAGACACGGGTATAGAGATGAGGCCACACAATACGACACAGGGTAAAGGCCAGTCTGTGCTGCTTCTACGTTATAAGCAGTTAATAGTCAAAGGAGGAAAAATACTTATTTTGCCATTTATATTTATCCTCAACAGTGTAGTCATTTGAGTAAATGGTAAGCATTATGTCAGTTCATAAGTGGAAAAAGACATAGAAATATTAAAATACAGAACTGTTTTCCTTCAACTCTTTTGCTTTTCAGTTCCATCATTCATTCATGGAATCATTCTGGTGTTCCTGTAACGTGTCAGTTTCTGGAGGATGAGGATGTGAAGAAGTAGAACGCGCATTTTATTTAACCTGAAACTAAACCTTTATCCTGAGAATTTGAATTCAGTGAGTCTGAGGCCTGTGTTTATACAGAAACCAAGAAAACAGTCATTGGTCCTTTCCTTCAGGAGCTGGAGGAGGGTCACAGATGGACTGAGGAAAGTCAGGGGGCCTTGCCTTTGATGCTAGGGTGTCACATTATAGGAGAGTCTGTCTTCACTTGAGCATATTTACACTGTGGGAATGTTGGTATTCTAGCAACTGAGGAGCAATTCAAAGAGGCCGCTGAGATCAAAGGACTTGGGGGAAGCCCTGAACAGTGGGAACTGGAAAGCCTATGACAACTCAGAAGGTTAAGCAGAAAAATCAGGTCATTTGGAAAACTACAGTTGGTCTTCAGTGGTAGTTAGTGATTTTTTGGCCAGCGAGCAATAAGGAATTGAAAAAGGAACAGTCACAGTGGCAACAAATGTTTCACAAGAAAAAAATATCAGCAGAAGAAACACAGACCTAACTTGGAGGGAGGAGAGATTATAAAATGTGTCTGTAAAAGTACTTAGACTGGGAAATAATATCCAAAAAAATTCAGACAAGTCTTACATCTTCCTTCTATCTTGGATAGTCTTACCTTTCGGACATTTCTCTCTTTCCACCCTCTCTTTCTTTCATAAAATGAAAACAAATATATACTTCTTAGTTCTCCAGACTATGCAATGAGACACTAGTTCCAAGTACATTCCAAAAGATATCTTACAAGAGGCAGCTTTGCTTCAATATGCAATAAACTGATCTGTGACCTGTGGCCCACGGTTTTTAAAAATATTTATGTTAGAATCACAATCTGTAATTAAAAATAGAAATTAACTACAATTAGCTACAAATAAAAAATCTAATTGGTTTGAATTAGCCAAGGTAATGGAGTCTATCAGAGAAATTAAATATTTTAAAGCAGTAAATTAGCCTAAAAGGCATCCAGCGCCTTGCAAATCTTGCAAAAACCTGCTGCCTGCATGTCTCCTGGGGACTCTGTACATTTTAAAAACGAGGTCAGGCCAGGTCCAATTAGAAGGGTGAATACAGGATGCTTCTGAATGTTTTGGGGTCATAATTTAATGAGCTATAGCAATAATTTGCTAAATGTTCCATTGGTGGCTTCATGGAGATAATATTGTAGGTAGATTAGCACAGGTCTATAAGTGATTAGGACCTGCAGGTATAAGCCATGAATAATAAGCCCACAACACAGTTAGTGCTAAATGAATACTTAGTAACATTTAGTAACGCTATTTCAGCTAAAATTAGATTATAGGTTACTTTAATACCCGGCTTGAAAATTACTTTTCTCAAACCTTGAAAACTTCCAGAGAACAATCTAGGTTGAATCTTTCTGTATAAAGCATGTTGGGGATGCAGGAGAGGGGAGCATTTATAGTGAAGATCTAGGTTTCAGCCTCCACTGGGATATAATCAACCTGTGCTCAAGGAGTTGAATGTCAGTAAGCTGGCTCCACTTCCCAGGGCATCTGCAGGCTCTGTGAGGGAGTGAAGTGGGAAGGAGGGAAGGCAAGGGATGAGCAGTAGAATGAGAAAGATCTTTCATCAAAACCTCTAAGAGACCTGGATGCTTGACATCAGGTGGAGAACCACCATAGCTCAAGACAGTCAGTGGCCCAAAACAACTGGACTTCTTGTACCCTTTAGGTACCGCCATTTGTTTGTTTATTTTAGCCTGTGTCTGCTTCTCTGTGGTCACTAGACCAGAGGTTGGGGGAAATTTGGGGGTTGGCATCCTATAGCTCTACCTCGGGGAAGAAGGGAATGCAGCACACAGTCAGCTTAGCAAAAGAGTGGACCTGCAAGAAACACAGGGAAGCAAGTTGGCACTGAATATAAACAAGGGTTTGGCGTAAAAACTAGTCTCAGCAACAGAGTGATATACTTGACCTTATGGGTATTTAAGGTGTGAAGAAAAAGGCAAAGCAAGGTTGAAAGAAATCACGATTTTCTGTGCCTTACTTCTGAAAGAAAGAACCTGTTTGGTAATTTCGGGTGAAATGAAGAGGTTCTTTTCCAGGTTGCCACAAATTTGGAAAGGTGGTTAAACGTACACAGGAGAACTACTGATAAGAATAATGGAAGAAAAAACATTTACACAACCTGGAATCCATATATTGTATCTACTGTTTTTTCTCTTAACTTGAATAGATGGGAACATAAGGATTAATGTACATATGTATTCTCCTCTCACTTTATAATGGGTGGTAACATAAGGATTCTCATCAGCTGACACTCTCAGAAATATTCACGAATCTTTGAGAATCTCATTACGTGCAATTAACAGTAGCCGTCACATCTGACAAGCTCTGGTATATAATCTCAGTAGCTTTTTGATTTACACTCAATCTCACACAGGCAGGCAGCCCTCCTCCATGTTGAAGCTATGCTATCTGCAACAATGGTCCATCCAACCTTGAGGCAGCAAAGGAAGAGAAGAAGTGCACGTAGGCTCTTACCTGCATTGCCCCAGAAGAGACTCTCTGCTCAAAGCACATGGCTCTGATATAACAGCAAGGGAGGAGGGAAAGCACAGAGGGGCACGAAAAATATTTGGTGTCTGCCAAATATAACTGATGTCTGCCACACACTCCTAACTTACTGAAGAAGTATGAATCCGCCAGACACATGCCTCACCGGGGGTAAAGTAAATAAGGTTACTAAGGACACTTTAACTTCTCTAGAGGATAGTTTGAAATCACCAACCTTATCTAGAGACAAAACATAATGTTTGTGACAAGTTGCGAGAAGGTGATGATTTCACACCTCATGCTGCTGCTCTACATTTAGGGTTGGGGCTTTGGCCCAGGCAAGGTACAGAAAGTAGCTGTTGGGGTCTCCTTTGATTTCAAATCTGGCTAGAATCCAAGTTTCTCAACTTCAAGTCCAATGTCATAAAAACTAGACATTGCTTCCTTCTAGAATGTGGGGCTCCTACTGAAATATCAAAGTCGCCTAAACTTTCCACATGAAAAAAAATTAATTTCAGGTCTTACTTTAGAGTACTGTTAGGCAACCTTGTTAATTAGAATCACCTGGAATGGTTGTTTTTGTTTTTTTTTTAAACTAGCGATGTCTGTGCCCCAACTCAGGCCACTTGAGTTACAATGTCTAGGGACAAGCCCAGGTAATGATTTTTTTTAAGTTATCTGGGTAATTCTAAGGGGCAATTAAGTCTGAGAATCTCTATTTTAGAAGACAGCCACCCCATTCCCTAGAAATTACCAGTTGTTACTGGTTTTAAGGCCAGAAAGCTTTAAGAAGTAAAATTAATGCTTGGGACCCACCCCAGATAGTCTGATTTAACTGGTCAGAGTGGTGCGGAATGGACACTGGGATATTCCTCAGGTGATTTCACTGTAACGCCAAGCATAAGTACTATTTATGGTGTCACAGTCATCCCTAAACCGCCTTGTCAGGCCAGAGATGGAGTGACTAAAATTGGGGAGAGGGAAGCAGCACCATGTGGTGCTATCCATGGTGCTGAAATGGAACTGCAAGGAATTTTTAATTGGTAGCAGCAATGAACATTTATTTTCAATTTGATAAAACAAAACCTTCTACTATTTCATATTTTTAATTGAGAGATATAAAAATTCTCCTAAGCACAGAACTACTGGTATGTGTATTTTTGGTTCTATGTTATGGTTTGTTAAGGGAGAGAGATTTTGAAAGAAAGAGGATTTGCTTTGCTATTTGTCCAGAGATCAGATAGGGCAAAGATCAAAATAATTATGACTGGTGCTCTTGGAAAATCTATACATTTTTATTTTTTAGCTATGATAGTATCCTGAATATTTTTTAAAGTTTTAAATTATTAGAATTTTTAAAAATATAAGATACTTTACTTCCCATCTAAAATTTGAAAGCATAAATGTTTGTTTTTATTTTTCTGCTTAAGAAGATGGAAGTGAAATAGTTTGAGAAACAACCTATTTTCACAGAGTAACATTCATCTTATACTATTTAATGATACTACCACTGAAGATTTCCAGTTGATGCATTTGTGAGCTTCATAAAAAAGGAATTAATATGGTGCTATAACCCCAATAACTAGATAGGGCCTAGAGGTTAATGTTTCCCACCTTCCCCTCCACATTCCTTATATAATGACCACAAATGAATTGTCCAGTCAGTCATTTCTTATATTCTCCATGGTCTAAAAACCTACGCTCATTCCCTCAAACGTCTATGCTGTATGTTCCATGACTCCATCCAATAACAACTCAGTAACAAAAGGGATGACGAACACTTTAAACCTTCTCCAGTTTATGACTGTTCTCTGAAACACAGAAAACATTTTCCACAGTGAATTACATTATGAAGATATGAGCCTGATATGCTAACCTGAAAATGCCAAACATCTGAACCCCACCTTATCAGCAAACAGCTCGGAAACATATGCCTCTTCTTTGCTAAATTCTAACCTTTCCCCAAAGGCAGCAGTATGTGCATGCACAAAATCTAATCAATCACACAGGACTTTCCTTTGGAGCAGTTACCTTCCTACTCCTCTACAAGCACTTGGAAACTAAGGGCCTTAGGCTAGACACCCAAAGCAGCACTCGCTAATATGATCCATGGGCTGTTTCAAGAGTTAATGAGGGGAAAAATATCCCTCATCTTAAGTTAAAATCACTCAAGAACTCATTTTACTTATTACCAGGCTGTATAAGCTTGAACACCTGAATTTACTACTTTGGGAAAAAGAAGAGTATCTGCCCCATCCTTTCTTAAACACTCTATACTTCAAAGAAAGAATTTCAGATAAATTCCATTTTCCCCTAAATGAAAGTTCAGAGCTTTGCCAATTTGGTTAGTATAGCAATAAAACAGAGTACAGTTCTCACACCTTGAACACAGCTTATCCTTCATCTGTTCAGACATTTAATGAGTGGGTCTGATAGTCACAAGCCTTTAGTGGATTCAAGTCAAGGTGTTTTTACCAACGCTCAAGTCCAACCATATTCCAATGGGGCCCTCCCCCCGCCAAGGCTGTCATCAGAGAAGACTTCTCTTTGCCAAAAGGGCTCTCAGGAGAGAGTTAGTTTACGGTCAACACAATTAGAATCATTTTAGCATAGCCTCTTTTAAACTACTCGTATTCCCTATCTATAAACTAAACACTCTGGGAACCTGCCTATTTATTGACCACTTTCAAAGAGGGCTCTGTAGAATCCAGAAACAGGAAGACAGAAAAAGATTTTGAAGGAAGGTCTTTGGAATTTCTGGTCACACTACCGGAGCTCCAGGGGGCTGCTTTGATGGTGAACTCATAACCTCCTCAGGCTACGACAGATCCCAGTACCCCAGTGTCTGGCTCAGCTGCTGACACAGCTCTGCAGTAAATTTGTTTTTCCCATCAAATGATCCAAAACTCTTGTTCTCCAAGGAGTCATGTTTTTTTATGGAAGTAAACAAAGAAATCATAAATACTCCTCTCTCACCATTAAGAGTTCATATCACTTTACTGTGAAGACACTCATCATCAGAGCCCACAAACAGCAGACCAAGGGTGATGGAGCGAAACAATGAATGATCATGGCAATAAGATGAAGTCTTGCCTCGCTTTTATGTGAGGACCTCTGGGACTGTCCTATCCGTGCCTCAGTGGTTTCAGTCTCTCACATAATTCCAGAAAACTATATTATGTCTAGGGCCAATGACAGTTTTATATCACTTGAAAACCTTGTTTAGAACTTGTTCTACATTGTGTTTCCAATATGACTCAGCTGTTGGAATAAAAATAATGGTGAAAAATCTTAATCTATAATATGAAAGGAACAAGTTTGGTCACAAGTGCTACAATCTTAAATTATAGATTAGCACAGGCTACCTTAAAAGACAAAATTTTAAAAATTGAATGATAATGAAAAAATTAGTTTTGTGCGAGTATATCCAGATCCTCAGTTTGAACAGTAATGACTGTTTTTCCAACACTTATCTCACTTAAAACCTTACCCTCATTTAATGTTTCCCATATTGTAGTTTAGCTGAAATCCTCAAGTGCCTCATTTCTGCACAGATTTTGTCCTTATAAAGAAATAGGTTTCAAACACAAAGAGGATTCATTACCAGAAAAGGGAATGGACCAGTTGGGTAAGAGGGGCAGAGACTAGGCATCCATCTAAAATACTCCAGTAAAACTAGAGATCCATCGTTTTCAGAAATAATAAATCCTTCCAAATTGACTGCCATCTCAAAAAAAGCCTCATGGACCTAGAGAACGCCGTGGCCCTTATCCCAGACTATATAAGGTGACACTGGTCATGATGTCTGGGGCAATTGCCAGGTCACTGCTCCTGTCCTATTCCTTGGGAGTCCAACCCTGGGAGGCTGGGAGTGTGATGCGGAGATGGGATAGGCTGTCTCTAACCAGGATCGCTAAGATCCGGTCATTAGTCCCACCCTCTGCCACTCCTGTAAAATTGGGATACCAGATTATGTGGCTAGCCCTCAGGCACCCTGAACAAGTGAGAGGTCTTCACTCTAAGGCTGGCTACAGCCAGCTGAGTGCAAAGGAGCAGGGCAGGTGGGGCTCACCACCGTCTTCAGGTGAGAATGCTTTGTGCCAACGTGAACCACTTGCTCTCTCTCACATCCTGCAACCACTCCCCCAAACCCCAATGCTACTGGGCCCAGAAGCTCTAGGAAGCGGGGTGTCCCAAGCCCTCCCCCTCCCCCAACAACAGAGAAGAACAAAGACTTGGAACCAGAGACCAGCTGCTTGTTTCATGTCTGCTCTGTGACCTCGAGCACATTCTTTCAATTTCCCAAGAATCAAGTTTCTTCAGTTTTGTAAAGTGATGTTCGCTTTGCAAATTCAAAGGAACTCTTGATGCCTGCAGTCCCTGGTCCTGGGCTTGTCAAAGACCTATTATTCCTCCTTTTAGCCATTTATGGTTGTTTTCTACAGCAGGCTATGCTGAGTGGACCCCAAATTCTCCTCCAAATACTGATATTTTAATGACAGTCTCACAGAGAGATGCAAAAACGGAATTTAATAAGTTTCCCTTGGGCCTGCTGACTGATTTCTTTAGGTCAATAGCTTGTTCAACTGCAAAGTGCTAGGACAGAAGTTATTGCTACAAGTGGCCCATTGGCACTTCCTAGCTCGGACCATTCCTTGCTCCTGGCGATATATTTCTGTCCTTCTCCACGCACCTTGGGGACATAATGGAACCTAGTTATTTATCCATTCAAAATCTATTATGCACCTATTATCAATCAGGCATTTGGGGATTTGGAATTTTTGTCTTCCTCTGGCAGATCAGAAATATTATAGGTCCACATATGGATTCTTTCAATTCTCATGTAATATATATCATATAACTAGAGTGACCATACGTACTGCTTTGCCCCGGGCAGTCCTAGTTTGTGCCTGTGGTACCAGCATAGCTATTAACAGTGCCCGCATTCACTCTCAGACTGTCCCAGTTTGAGTGATAACTTACATCACCACCAGATAAGCAGATCCACCTGCAGTTCTTGTAGGCTTCGTGTGGGGTGGGAGTGGGGGAGGAGAAGGACCCACATCACAGAGACCACAAGAAGCCTTAGTTATCTGCTAGACCGGCACAAGCTGTGGGAGGAAACTATGAAGGCTGCTGTCACGTTTTAAGAAACATGTTTGGAATCATTTCTTTTCAGACGCAGCCACATAGAGAAGTTGAGAGCATGGACTCCACGGCCAGATAAGCTGGCACTGCCACTTCCAGGCTATGTACACATGGGCAAGTTATATAACCTTTCTGTGCCTCAGTTTCCTCATGTGTAAAGTGAAGTTAATACGAATACCTACTTCGTGAGGTCGTTGTGAATAACACGAGTCAATGGGCCTGTGCATACTAACTGCTGTGGGACTCGAGGGACATTGTTCCAGCTAATGATTAAGAACTCTCCAGACAATAGGGGCTTCTTAGACAATGGGTGAATTTCCAGGATGTCCGGCCCCCTTCCGAGAAGGAGGGAGATAACAAAATGTAAAAAAGGTGTCTGTCAAAGACCAATCAGGCAGCTGGGGACAAGTTCCCTCTCTGGTCCGAGCCTAAGCCGGGACCAATCAGCAGGAGAACACAACCAAATCTATAATTTACATACGGGGAAGTGGGAACCTATAAAACTGACATATTCGCGCCCAAAAGGGTTCCTTCTTCGACCTCCTGCGTGAGGACCAAGGAACCCCGGTGCACCGGCCTTCAATAAACCTCTTGCGTTTTGCATCGACTTCCGACTCTTGTTGTTTCCTGGGCGAGTCGAAACTCCTAGGAGACTGCGCAGGTCTAACACTGCTGTAAGTGTTTTCTGCCACAGAGGATTGCCCTGGACCCAATCTTAGTCACAGACAACTACACATTGGCCAAACATAAGGAAGGTCCACATTCAGAGTAGATTTGGCGCAAAAGACTTTGGTTTGGGCATTGACAAAATCGACCCAATAAGATTCTCTCTTCTAGGAAATAAATGCTTGATGGACAAGGCAGGTCACTGAAGTTGAATCTCAAGTGACAGGAAGTTATGTTCCCACAGTTTGGCCCAGTCACAGAATCCTTAGGCCCCAAGGTTCCTGAATCCCTAGAAGAAACAGCGCTGACCCCATACTCCTGTGTATGCTTGTTATAATCTCCCATCACCCAGTTTCATCTGTTAATGGATCTCTTCTGCCACCTTAAATTCACGGGGGACAGGCCAAGCTTAATTCAAAGAAGAAGAGGTACAGGAAAAATCTGGGACCCCAGATGGAACCTTCCATTTGTGAAATCGTCAATCCTACATCCTACTCTCTGATCACAGCTTCAGATCAACTCACCTCCTTGAAGCTCATCTATACCTTGTTGTCCTTGAAGCCCTCACTGTGCCTCAAAGTATTTTTCCTCCTGGCTTCATTTTCTTTTCTACACAGCCTGGATCACGTGTCCTATCATTTTAATTCCCTTTCACCAGCACTTTACTTTCACCTTCCAGTGTTTCTCCACCCAGGGTACCCAAAGCTACCAACCCTAAATTAATCCTACTCTGTACATGAAAGCCCAAAAGCAGCTACAGTATATGTGAGACGTGTGCTGCTATTCAGTTATAGTTTACAGTCTCAGCAGGCCCTCCGTGCTGCACTTTCCCTCCACTGTGGTCAGTCACTCACCCACTATATTCCCACCTTCAGCGCTACCCTCTACAACTTGACCAATCATTCCCACTCCTCCTCGGCTCACGGGTTTGACATGTGTTTTGGTCACAATGCATACAGAAGGATGCGTGGAGACTTCCCCGCAGACCTACCGGTGCAAGGCTTAGGTGTCCTGGGGTAAGCAAGAGCTTTACCACGTCTCCAACTGCCCTAATTCCCAAACAAAGCAAGAGACAGCAAAGCCTTTGTTTTTTGAATTTGCTCAGGAAAAGGAGGCAAAAGGCCTTAAACGCGGAGTTCAAGTTTGGAGGCACAGGAAGAAAGAAAAGAGCCAAGGGAGATAGAAAGCATTAAGCGTACTCCTGAGGTCATTAGCCCTCCAGCTAACAAGGCAGATAAATTGCAGGCAGCTGGGAAATGTGGACGCTTTGGCAACAACAACAAACAACAACACCATTGCAGGGATCTGGACTCCTCTGACTCCAGATTCCAAAACAAATGCTTTCTCTGTAAGTTCATGAAATTCCAGTAAACTTTTGTTTGAGATTTTAATTGTTTTTGCTTTATCTTCATGTTGGTTGAGGAGTTGAAGATTTTTAAAAATCTTTTCATCATAGTTCTATGTGGCTCCAGTTCTTAAAAATTTTTTTTGACATTTTTTAATTGAAGAACAGTTGATTTACAATGTTGGGTTAGTTTCAGGTGTACTGCAAAGTGATTCCGTTATACATATACATATATCCATTCCTTTTCAGATTCTTTTCCCATATAGGTTATTATAAAATACTGAGTAGAGTTCCCTGTGCTATACAGTAGATCCTTGTTGTTCACCTATTTTATATATAGGAGTGTGTATATGTTACTCCCAAATTCCTAATTTATCCCTCCCCTCCCACCTTTCCCCTTTGGTAACAATAAGTTTGTTTTCTATGTCTGTGATTCTATTTTTGTTTTGTAAATAAGTTCATTTGTATCATTTTTTTAGATTCCACATGTAAGTGATATCACATGGTATTTGTCTTTCACTGTCTGACTTACTTCACTTAGTATAATAATCTCTAGGTCTACCCATGTTGCTGCAAACAGCATTATTTCCTACCTTTTATGGCTGAGTAGTATTCCATTGTATATATGTACCACATCTTCTTTATCCATTCATCTGTTGATAGACATTTAGGTTGCTTTCATGTCTTGGCTATTGTAAACAGTACTGCAATGAACATTCGGTTGCATGTATCCTTTTTTTTTTAACTTTTTTATTTTATATTGGAGTATAGCCGATTAACAATGTTGTGATAGTTTCAGGTGCACAGCAAAGCAACTCAGCCATGCATATACATGTATTCATTCTCCCCCAATTATGATTTTCTCTGGATATATGCCCAGGAGTTGGATTGAAGGATCATATGGTAGTTCTATTTTTAGTTTTTTAAGGAACCTCCATACTGTTCTCCATAGAGGCTGTATCAATTTACATTCCCACCAACAGTTCAAGAGGGTTCCCTTTTCTCCACACCCTCTCCAGCATTTATTATTTGCAGACATTTTGATGATGGCCATTCTGACTGGTGTGAGGTGATATCTCACTGTAGTTTTAATTTGCATTTCTAGCGTTGTTGAACATCTTTTCATATGCCTTTTGGCCATCTGTATGTATTCTTTGGAGAAATGTCTATTTAGGTTTTCTGCCCATTTTTTGATGGAGTTGTTTGGGGTTTTTTTGGTATTGAGCTGTATGAGCTGTTTGTATATTTTTGAGATTAATCCTTCTCGGTAGCACCAGTTGCAAATATTTTCTCCCATTCTGCAAGGTTGTCTTTTTCTTTTGTTTATGGTTTCCTTTGCTGTGCAAAGGCTTTTAAGTTTAATTAGGTCCCATTTGTTTATTTGTTTTTATTTCCATTATACTTGGAGATGGATCCAAAAAGATATTGCTGCGAATTATGTCACAGAGCGTTCTGCCAATGCTTTCCTTCAGAAGTTTTATAGTATCCAGTCTAACATTTACAATTTTGAGTTTATTTTTGTATATGATATTAGAGAATGTTCTAATTTCATTCTTTTCTAGGGAACTGTCCAGTTTTCCCAGCACCACTTATTGAAGAGATTGTCTTTTCTCCATTGTATATTCTTGTCTCCTTTGTTATAGATTAATTGATTATAGGTGTGTGGGTTTATTTCTGGGCTTTCTATCCTGTTCCATTGATCTATGTCTCTGTTTCTGTGTCACTATCATACTGTTTTGATGATTGCAGCTTTGTAGTATAGTCTGAAGTCAGGGAGTATGATTCCTCCAGCTCCATTCTTCTTTCTCAAAATTGTTTTGGCTATTCAGGGACTTTTTGTGTTTCCATACAAGTTTTAAAATTATTTGTTCTAGTTCTGTGAAAAATGCCATTGGAAATTTGATAGGGATTGCACTGAATCTGTAGACTGTCTTGAGAAGTATGGTCAACTGACACACTTCTGAGTATAGGTCTGGGAAGAGGCTGAACATCCTCACTACTGTGTCTAGTGTCTAAGAAGGTTATGATGAGATCCTATTATCTCCTCTACATGCCTCCTGCCCCCTAACATCCTCCCCCCCACACACACACAGATCCTTGGTTGTCCCATTAATTAATGTTTTTAAAACTTTTCTGTGTATACAAATCTCCTGGGATTCTTGTTAAAATGCAGATTCTGACTCATTACGTCTGTGTGAGAGGGCAGTCTGAGAGTCAGTATTTCTAACTTGCTCCCAGGTGATGCCAGCGCTGTTCTGGGGACCACTCCTTGAGTAGCAAGGCTCTACCCCTCTACCAGTAGACCCAAAGTGGGTCATCCAGGGGACAAACAAACAAGATGTTCCACTGATCCACAGGAAGTATTAGAATTCTATTTGTGTTAATTTTACCTAAAATTTTAAATCTAAACAAACACAGGTACCTTCATCTGTCAAATGGCCTCCCATCAGGATGAATGAAAGGAATCCTAAGAAAAGGGTAGAAATAAAATTCTGCAGTTCAGACGGGGTTGTCAGAGGTGAACCAACTTTTTCATTCCCATTCAGCTCACTGCCATATGCTGAAATGTGTATGTCACAGAATGTACAGAATGCATTAACTAGTTTCAATTAAACTAACCCTCACAAAATGTATGAGGCTTAAATAATGTCAAGAAACTGCTAATTAAAGATGCCATTAAGAACCTACATCTGCCAACCAAAAAGTTGGACCAGAAATCCAAAATTATAATGGTTATTTGGAATATGGACATATAGCCTTCTTTAATTATGATTTTTTTATATATATATATTTATTTATTTATTTATTTTTGGCTGTGTTGGGTCTTCGTTGCTGCACGCGGGCTTTCTCGAGTTGCGGCGAGTGGGGGCTACTCTTCGTTGCGTGCACAGGCTTCTCATTGCGGTGGCTTCTCTTGTTGTGGAGCACAGGCTCGAGGTGCACGGGCTTCAGTAGTTGTGGCTCACAGGCTCTAGAGCACAGGCTCAGTAGTTGTGGCACATAGGCTTAGTTGGTCCACGGCGTGTGGGATCTTCCCGGGCCAGGGCTCGAATCCATGTCCCCTGCATTGGCAGGCAGATTCTTAACCACTGTGCCACCAGGGAAGTCCTTTAATTATGATCTTGAGAGTATATTGCATCTGGAAATAACAGGAGTATGTGCATATAATTTTTAGGTAATAATTCCTACTCTGATGGGTACGTATGCAAGTATTATTTTTCTGATTAGGTGTACAATCAAGATTTGGAGACTACTGCTCCATACGATCAGCTGGCCTCCCCTGCACTATGTAATAAATATGCTGGCATCCTTGGCTAACCCCCACCCCTCATCCTACCTTGTCTCTGGTGTTGTGATCCCCTCCACCCTTCACTCTAACCTATGTTTCAGATGAAGTAACAGTAGGAAAAGCCAGTGATCCCAAACTCAAATGCCCACAACAGTCAGGAAGGGGTCACAAAATCATAAAGAGAGAAGAGTATTTTTAAAAACACACACACACACACACACACACATGATAATAGGTGGAAACTGACTCTAGGTCTTAGCATTAAGAAGTAATAAGGATTAGTAGAGACTGTGGCAGCATGGAGAATGCATGCCTTCTATTCTTGCTATTCTTTGCCCATATGGACATGCAGACCCAGAGTTGCCAGATTTTATGATATTTCAAGGGAAAATTGCATCTCAAATTTTACTGGATATTACACAATGGTTAAACAGGTGCATGCACGTGCATACACACACACACACAAAGATACATACACACACTTAACTTGCCAAGACTTCAAGGCACATTTGGACCATGAGCCATTCATTTGTTCTACCCACTGTGTATAGTATAAAACCTTTAACTGCAGTCATAATTCATTAATAAAATTAATCATAATTAATAAAATTAATCAAAGAGGCAGGAAAGGAAGAGCAAGTTTCATAAGTCATGAAGTCAGAGTCAACACAATGTTAAAATCTGTAAAGGGGAAGGAAAAGAGAAAGAAATGGCAAGAAAAGGAGATGAAGAGGCCAAGCTAATGAGAACGAAAGAGCAAAGGCAATTTTCCTGCTTGCTTCCTCCTGGGAGTGTCAGTAATTAATCAATCTTGCTTTCCCAGAATTGTAGGCCCACTATGCATGGCCTTGGGAAAGTGATCGTGCTCACTAACAGCCACATCACCATTTCTTTCTCAATAAGACTACATTCCCAGCATTCCTTGCAGTAGGCGTATCCATGTAAATGAGTTTTAGCCCACGGAATGTGAGCAGTGCTGTGCAGAGCAGCTGGGAGTGGTCCAAACACACACACACACACACACGCACAAACACACACAGGCTCCTCACTCTTTTCCCCTCTTCCCTAACTGCATGAGGAGGCAAAAGTCTGGAGGGAGGTGGAGACACATGATCCACGAAGCTGAACTCACTTCTTACCATCACAGACCTACTGGGATTGTGATGTGAGTGGGAAATGGACTTCCATTTTCTTCAGCTACTGAGATCTTGGTCTTGATCCTCCCCATTTCGAGTACATTCATCATGGCCTATATCCTCTTGCCCAGAATCTTATTCAGCTAAACATGCATTTTCTCTGACCATTACTCCAGTGGCATGATTCCAGTCCCCTGGCCTCTCATCTCTGAACATGCTCTACTTTGCCTGTGTGACCCTCAAGGTAGTGACACAAGATGGAGTTGCTCATCTGAAGTGGGGTATGACCAGTGCAGAACAAACAGGATCATCACCTCCTTTGTCCCAGACAGTTTGCCCAAAATGATGGAGCTTGTGATGTCTATCCACTGAACCCTCTATTTTTTTTTTTTTTTTTTTTTTTTTACTGGTGCTTGTCTTCTGCTACATCTTCCCCATTTAATAATTCCAGATTTATCTCTTGGACTATCAGAGTTCTTTTTCTTCATTTTCTTTATTTATTTATTTATGGCTGTGTTGGGTCTTCGTTTCTGTGCAAGGGCTTTCTCTAGTTGCGGCAAGTGGGGGCCACTCTTCATCATGGTGCACGGGCCTCTCACTATCGCGGCCTCTCTTGTGGCGGAGCACAGGCTCCAGACGCGCAGGCTCAGCGGCCATGGCTCACGGGCCCAGTTGCTCTGCGGCATGTGGGATCTTCCCAGACCAGGGCTCGAACCCGTGTCCCCTGCATTGGCAGGCAGATTCTCATCCACTGTGCCACCAGGGAAGCCCCTATCAGAGTTTTAAAGTCTCTATCACATTAGGGTTGGTTTGTTTGTTTTATTGTTTTTCTTCAGTATTATCTACTTTGTATGTCTATGTGGATCCCTTTCGTTTTTGCCTTTCCAGCATCCATTCACCTTTCTTCTGGTGATAGCACTTCTATTTCATTTACATGCAGGCTTAGTGGTACTAGCAATCAAGGAAGTCTGCTTTCTTCTGACCAACCTAGGGACTGAACATTCCTCAGGCTATACCAGCCCCTGTGCCCCTCTTAAATCAAGGACCTAAGAATTGAAAGAAATTCAAATAGATACATCTTAGAAGAAATGACTCAGATAGACCATCCATTAATTCCTATGACCCAGAATCCCAGAGCATCTTTTCCACAACTTGGGGAAACCAAAACCCAATTAAAAAATGGGCCAAGAACTTGAATAGACATTTCTCCAAATAAGATATACAAATGGTCAACAAGCACATGAAAATTGGTGCTCAACATCATTAGTCATTAGGAAATGCAACTCAAAACCACAGTGAGATAGCATTCATTCCCACTAGGATAGCTATAGTTTTTTTTTAAAAGGAAAAGTGAAATTAATAAGTATTGAGAAGGATGTGGAGAAATTGGAACCCTTGTATATTTCTGATGGGAGTATAGAATGATTCAGTTGCTAAGGAAAACAGTTTGGCAGTTAAAAGTTAAACATATAGTTACCACACAATCCAGCAATTTCAATCCTAGGTTTATATCCAAAAGACTTGGAAACAGGTACTCAAGTAAAGACACGTGCATGCATATTCACAGCAGCACTAGTCACAACAGCCAAAACGTCAAGACAGCCCGAATGTCCATCAACAGACGAACGGATAAACAAACTGTGGTACATCCACACAATGGAATATTATTCAGCCACAAAAAGGAATGAAGGTGAGACGGGCTGCAACGTGGATGCACCTCAAAGACATTGTGGTAAGTGAAAGAAGATACAAAAGGTCACATATGATTCCATTTGTGTGAAATGCCCAGAACAGATTAATCCACAGAGCAGAACACAGATGGGTGGTTACCAGGGGAAGGGGGAACAGAGGTATGAGAAGCATCTCCTGAGTAGGTACAAGGTTTCCTTTAGGGGTAATGAGAATGTTTTGGAACCAGACAAATTAGTGGTTGTACAACTTTGAAAATATACTACATGCCACTGAATTGTTCATTTTAAAATGGTTAATTTTGTGTTATGTAAACTTCACCTCAAAAAACACACATACACATACAAATTTATCCTCTCACAATGCTAGAGGTCAGAAGTCCTAAAGTCAAAAGGTTGACAAGTCTGCATTTCTTCTGGAGGCTCTACAGAAGAATTCATACCTTGCTGTTTCCAGCTTCTAGAGATTACTGCATTCCTTTACTTGTGGCCTCCTTCTGGCAATGGCATCCCTCTGACCTCTGCTTCTGTCATCATGTCTCCTTCTCTGACTGACCCTGCTGCCTCCCTCTGTAAGGCCCCTGTGACGACATTGGACCCATCTGGATAATCTAGGCTACTCTCCCCATTTCAAGATCCTTAATCCATCTTCAAGTCCCTTTTGCCATGTAAGGTAACATACTGACAGGTTAGGGGATATATGTATATGTATAGCTGATTCACTTTGCTGTACAGCAGAAACTAACACAACACTGTAAAGCAACTATACTCCAATAAAAATTAATTTTAAAAAACCCATACTGACGAGTTTCAGGAATAAGGATATGGACAACTTTGGGAGGCCATTATTCTCTCTATCACACTCCCTACCCCTTCAATGAATTCCTTTACTTGCTTAAGTTAGTGGGTGTCTGTTGCTTGTAACCACAGAACCTCAAACAATAAAATGCTTTCTATTTTTCATCATTGCATTTTGAATGAATGGGGAACATCAAGTAGCAAGCAGGGGTTGGTGATGTCTTGGCCATGACGGGAGAATGACTAAGGAAATATGTAAGAATTTTATGTTTGGTATAGTGCTTTCCCCAGGAACAAGGAAGCCAGAAAAACAGATACTTAATGAGTGTCTGAGGGCTGAATGAAAAAAGGGATAAGAATAAAATATGGAAAGTTTAACTAAAGCATTTAATCAGAGGCCATAGAAGCAAGATAAATCTGCACAGCGTCAGGAAAATGTATTAAATATAAAACCCCAAGTTACAGCACTGTTTAGCACATACAGCATGAAAGCCGGTAACCACCCTTCTTTATGGGGTGACAGCCTCCTACCGTCAAGCCTGAATCCGATTCAGAGATCACCTCAGCCCCAGGAAGTCCTCTGTTGTCCCCAGACAGAATTAACAGCTTTCTCCATTCCACCCATGTACTGACACTGTGTTGCTCTGAGCTGTTAGAGGCATGGTCAGTTCTTCAAATTGGCTCTCAGCCACTGCCTAAAAGTGCTCAGGAACACCGTGGGGGTTCGCATGTTAATCACATTAAGAAAAGCAAAATGAAAAAGAAAAAAAAAGAAAGAAAGAAGAGCAAAATGACAGAGAGCTTTTGGAGGCAGCCTTCAAAGGCATCTTCATTTTTTTCCATTTTCATACAGATTGCAACATATTTGAAAAAAATCAAGCTGAGAATCACAGAACCCTTGGATGCCCCAGGAAACTAGTTCAGTAACTTGTAGGGTGAGTTTACCAAAACCTGCCATTAGTTTTCACAGGTGCATTTCCCGCAAGCCCTGCTGGCCCGATGAGCTAATCATTAATTGTGGGAACAGTCTAACTTTCTGATAGGCCAGGCCACTTTATTTACGAGTCTTTTCAGAGCAAAGCTATCTGACTGCCTCTGCCTTACACTGCTAGTATTGCCAATTCTTTCGACTTTGACCTAGAAATTTTATGTACACAAAGTCAAGCGAGCCGGGTTTTTATTAGGAAGTCAAGGTTCCTGGAAGAGCAAAGAACACTGCTTGTTCAACGTATCATCTTGGTGTTCAGGCATTCCTTGCCTAGCATTCTCAAGAGCCATAGCATGGGTCAGCTCTGCCTTTATAGATATGCGTTTGTCGAAAGGGGAAGATGGTGTTTGTTCGTCCAGGGTGGAGCAAGCACTGAGGGTGGCTGGATATTGCCTTTTTCCTCTCTGCTTGGGTTATAACCTTCAGTCGGTACACATTGTATGAACTAGCTTACCTAAAGAAACACTGATGGTTGGAGTTGCCAGCGAAGGCACAGTCTCTAGGATTTTAATTAAGTGTGACCATCAGAGTTACTGCCTTCAGTACTGAGAACTTAATGTCCTAAAATGATGTTTTGCAACTTATGTCTTTTATAGTCAGGGAAACGCTGAGTAAGAGTATAATCATGCCTTTCCCCTCCAAAATGATGAGAAAACCAATGCTTAAGAATAAGGAAACCAGTACAATGTCAAGTTTAAACTCAGCCAAACTCCCCATCATTTTCCTAACCCTTGGTAGTCAGTTACTAAGCAATTTCTCCCTGCAAAATAAAGTTTCTGAGCTCAGGCTTTGCACTGAAGGAAACTGGTGTGTGCACATTGTTGAGGGAATACCCATAAGACCCCAACAAAACCAAAGTGATCTAAAGACACAGATGGCAAGCACAATTTCACGTTTTCTATGAGCCCTGAAACTGTCCCTCTTCTTTGCTGGAGATATGGCATGGCGACCAGATGTCCCACATTTTTCATGACAGCCTGATTTCATACGTTCTGCCCAACTGTTCCATAGGTCTACTGACAGTTGTCAGCTCATGTTCAAAGAACTAAGAAATTCCAGAACTTAAGTGGATCTTAAACTTTATGTTATTCACTTTTCTGATTAGAAAACCACAAAGCCAGGTATATAAATAAGTAAGAACGACATGTTGTACACCTTAAGCATATTTGAATGTAGTGATGTTTGAAATCACTACTGCCACAGGTCAGGAGTGTGGACCACATGCCAGACCTGGCTTTGGGGTGAGAGATTCCACATTCCTCCCAAGGAACAGGAAACCTGGGTCACAACCTAGAAGGAATCAGTAGACTTAGTTATCTCATATACAGCAACGAATGACAATGTCAACATGCTTCAGGAGATGTGCCTCACCCTCTAGGAAGGTAGACATTGCAGTGAAATCCTGTACTTTCAGGATAATCAGCCACTGTTTCCAAGGAGAACTGACCTGATCATGCATGCTCTTCCCACAGCCAGAGCTCTCCCTCTCACAGCAAATTGCTTCCTAACAATTTCAGCCGTTCTAGGTGAACTGATTACTGGTTGCTCCATCCTTGCGTTCGGATCTTTGATTATTTGGTGAAGTGACAGGAAGATAAAGGTAGTAGATTAAAAGAAATAATAGACCTCTCTCTCTCTCTCTCTCTTTCTCTCTCTCTAAATCTGGGTACACCAGAGAGGCTAACTATGCAGGCTTTAGAATCAAATGTCTCTGGATTCAAATCCTGACCCCTCCCTTCCCGAGCTATGATCTTGGGGGAACTCTTGGAAGCCTCCATTTGCTCATGTGTTAAGCAAACATAATTAGCAACATCTCCCTCTCCCTTAGCGTGTTAGGGTGAGATGGCATAATCTCTAGGAAACACGTGGCCCAGGGGTATATAAATAAGTAGGCACAGAGCCTCGCCCTCTCTGGTTTAATGCATCTCTGTAGTGCATCAGATTAGTCCACTATCTGGTAATTCCTTTCCCTCACTCAAAAACTTTCAGTGACTCCGCATTCCGAGAGGATAAGGTTCAATCTTCCTGTCTGATATGCGAGGTCCTCTGACCTGCTTTCCAAGTAGATCTGCCACAAAGCCCTTCATGCACTCAGTGTTCCAGCTTCATGTGAACCACCCGAGTTTCTCGTTCCCGTCCAACACTTTGCTCTCTCTGCCTGGGGTGCTTCAGTCCATCCCCCAACATTTAAATACGTGTGTGTGTATGTGTGTGTGTTCATGTTTACTTGCGTGGAATCTTAGCTTGTTTTTATCAGTTGTAAAAAATTGGGAGATTTCACCCAAGAACGGATTTCTACATTCTCATAAAACATAAGATCTGGCCACTCTGGGCCTACATTGTTGGGTGGAAACCATTGGGTTGGCCTGAGCAGTGGCCAAAACTTTAGGAGAGACAAACTTTCTCCGATTTACTCCTGTCACCACCACTCCCTATAGTGTTACACCAGCCTGATTTACTCATTAGGTTATCGGCTTGGCATTCCAAAGGCATTTGAATTTGCAGTTCCTGATCGAAGCTTTACCCATCCTAAGCCCTTCATAAATTCTTCCTTGATTCTTTGGTTTTAGAAATGATTTTTCTTCCTCTTTTTCAATTCTCATAAGCTGTATTTGCTAAGGCATGTCCCTGCCATAACACTAACACTACAGTATATTGTAGTATAATACTTTGTATTTTTACTTTATTGCCCTTCCTGAAGTACAAGCCCTGTGAGACAGAACCCATGCCTGGCCTGGCATTAGATATAAGCAGGCGTTTGATTAATAATTTTAATTGAACAAAAATCACACAAGGTCCTACTGTATAGCACAGGGAACTATATTCAATACCCTCTGATAAATCATAAAGGAAAAGAATATGAAAAAGAATATATATGTGTATATATATATATATATACATAACTGAATCACTTTGCTGTACAGCAGAAATTAATACATTGTAAATCAACTATACTTCAATAAAAATTTTTTTTTAATCAGGTATTTAATCATGAGAAAGTCCACATCTCACAAGGCATGCACACTTTTCTCCCTGGGCTGGGCTAAGTTTCAATCATCAATTATTCCTCCTAGGAGAAATTACTAGGGAGCCGGGGCAGGGAGATGGCAAGAAGTGGCGGGGGAAGGTAGGTCCGTTAGGGAAGGAGAGAGAGTCACACGTATAAGCCTGATGTCCAGTTTCAAATTTTGTCCTAGATTCATTTGCAGGAAAGTATTCCTTAAACTCTTGAATAGCAGATGTGTTAATAATTCTGTATCTGGTTAACACTTTATTTTGTTCTGTGTATTTTCAGAGATATGATTCCTGTAGGCTCACAAAAAAACGGTAACGTCAAGGCAGTGTTATTGCCTCCAGTTACAGAGGTGGAAGCTGAAACTGTATTTTGTATGAACCAAACGCCCTCCCTAAAAGCTCCTAACTTCTGAAAGCTGAAAGGGTATGTAGACCTGCACAGGGCAGAGCAGTAAGTGCTTGAATCCATCCCCTAATATTTAAGAGAGAGAGAGAGAGAGAGAGAGAGAGAGAGAGAGAGAGAGAGAGAGAGAGAGAGAGAGAGGGAGAGAGGGAGGGAGGGAGGGAGAGAGAGGGAACTGATGGCAACATGTCGGTCTGCACCATCTAAGCTCTGATCAGGGCTGTCACCACACATCCTGCAAAGAATCACAATCACTCTCTTTTCTACAGATTCTCCTTTTCAACTGTGCTATTCAATTACACATCGGCAACACAGAGAAAAAGCAAAAGAAAACAAATTCAGGTCAAATATGTACATAGTTTTAAAAGTTTGCTTAAAACCCTATTTTTTTTTAAAATAAATTTATTTACTTATTTTGGGCTGTGTTGGGTCTTCGTTGCTGCGTGCGAGCTTTCTCTAGTTGCGGCGAGCGGGGGCTACTCTTCGTTGTGGTGTGCGGGCTTCTCATTGTGGTGGCTTCTCTTGTTGTGGAGCACAGGCTCTAGGCGCACGGGCTTCAGTAGTTGTGGTTCGCGGGCTCTAGCGCACAGGCTCAGTAGTTGTGGCGCACAGGCTTAGTTGCTCTGTGGCATGTTCGTGTCTCCATGGCATGTGGAACACGAACCCGTGTCCCCTACATTGGCAGGTGGATTCTTAACCACTGCACCACCAGGGACGTCCCAAGCTTTTTTTTTTTTTAAACTCTTCCCTTCTAGTGAGCAAATGAGATGGTCTGATAATGCTAAAAGCACCTTACATTGTACAGTTGTTCACCGTTCAGAAAGTACTTCCTAGAACTGCTTCCTTTTTGCCTAAAGCATCAGAATCTGAAAAGCTCATTCACAAGCAAGGCCTCACTTGCTGGAGTCTTCTCACAAGGGGGTGGGTGGACAGGGGGTAAGATTACACCACTGCACAGATTAAATAAATTGGAAACAGATACAGGGATAAAGAAATAATTCAGCAGCTGCATGTTGGACCCTCAAAAGGGTCAGAATACAAGAACTCTGAGTTTAGAGACTGGGCAGGCCCATTCCTTGAATCTAGGTTGACGTTTTTCCAGATACTCAGTTCTTCTAGTTCCAGGTGACGTGATGCCTGCCCTGCAGAAAAAGGCATGGTCCGAGTTTCAGAACTTCATCAGCACTCTCAGCCCTCTCTACATCAGCTCAGAGGAGCGGAAGGAAAAGGTACGTTTCCACGGACCATCCTACAGCTCTGGTTTCCGGCTGGCCCTAAATAGGATAAGAACTAAAAATAAATCAAAACGTGTCTTACACCCAAAGTTTCAGGTGTCCATGGGTAGGCTGCTGGATTCTAAAGAACGCGAGCTGAGATGACATCAACGCTCTAGAGCTAGTTGGTCTTGGTAAAACGACCTTCTTCCCTAGAATTTCCACCTTGAAAAGGGTCCCACACCCACTTTGAAAAGTCAAGACTTTATAAAAAGTGAAAGGAACTGAAGGACTTGTCAACTGCCATGAGAAGCCCTCTCCTGAGTCCTAACCGAGTTTGTAACGACAACCCTTGCTCAGAATGGAAGACACTGAGCTTGACCTTGGCCTGGCCAGGTTCATGCAAGTTTCCCATCAATGATGGCATCTTCCCTACGTGTGGGGAAGTACAGCAACCTACACTCAATAAGTCCATGCCCAGTGCAAACAACTCTGTTTTTATTTAAAGCAAGAAGATACTAATGTGTTATCTATAAAAAAAATAAAAATAAAAATACCACAGTCCCTAGTGAACAGAAAATAAGCGACCAGCATTTTGTGTGTAAGTGTAGGGGATTAAACTAAGCCTCTGCCTGAAATACCCTTCCCCAGAATTTCCCCCACTCTTCAATGCCCAGCTCAAATGCCACCTTTGGCAAGAAATCTCTGACTACTTCCAAACCACAACACTGTACACCCCTGGTTTGGCACGAGTTAAGCCCTATAGCTGCTCGGCATGTGTCATGCCCCCATTAGACTGGCTGCTACTGTTGCCACATCTTTTATATTTGTGTTCCCCAGATGAACATTTGTTAAATTAACATCTAGATTTATTCCTTGGTTTAGCTCACCAAGGATTTAAACAGCTAAATGAATCAATTACAGATGGGACTGTGCCTTCTCTACCCCAAATGGGCCATCACAGCTCACGAGCACAGTGACAAATGCCTTCAGTGATTCCTCTTAGCTCCTAACTCATATTAACATAACTACCGTTTATGGCGGGCTTTCTACATCCACTGTGCTGAGTGCGACACACACGCACGCACGCACGCTCACACAGCTTGCAGAAGACGAAACCAGTGGCTATGTAACTTCCCTGAGCCTGAGAGCACACAGTTAGGAAGAGGCAGCAGTGGGATTCTTCCTCAAAGCCACTGCTTTTATCCAGCCCATCGTACGACTCCCTTCCGAACTGTTGTTCTCAAAGCAAACGCTGATTGTGAGATTATAAAACACTGTGTCTCTCATTTCCTTTCCACTTCCTGCTGCTCTCAACTAACCCACGCTATCACTTGACAGGCATGTGAGTGTGATAAAGTAAATCTGGACAGCGCCACGAACAGGAAATGAATTTTACTGTGGCGAAATTCAAATAGCAACCATTTTGACAAGAGAAAGATAGGAAAGAAGCACTCAAGGCCTTCAGGGATGTTTTCAAAAGACAAGCGCCTCTTCGTGGACTGAGCTGATCTTTTTTTTAAACAAAGACAAGATATGAGTCTTTTGGAAGATGGCCCAAGCACAGGACTTTGTTTATCTCCCAGGACAGGGAAAATGGAAATGGTACATTGGGGCTCAGTCAGACCTTCAGGGAGGGAGGTGTTATGTCCCCTGCGGGCTGGGAGGCCATGAACGCATCACTCAGTGCACTGCATGAAAATGTCCAGCACCACTGATGCTTCTGAACAGAAAAATGCAAAGCCACTTCATACCCCTCAGTGTGATGACTTGCTTCTCTCTGAACGCCAGTCTGCCTAAGTTCATCCTTCACAGACAGTGGCACCAGGCAAACGTCATTCACTGCATCAAGTATAAACATAAACGTAGGGATCAATGAAAGGATATCATTTTCTTAATGACTGAAATTAAGCTATGGTTCATCAAACTGATGATAAAAACTCTGGAAGGATGACAGTGTTTTACATTAATTTCTTTGTTTCTGGCCAAAGGGTGCTTATAACACCCTGATATTTGTTGACTGTTTTTACTTAGGATTAGAAATAAAGACCTGACTGAGAAATCCAAAAGGCTCCCTTTTAACCCAGGTTCTTGCTCTCTTCTATGCCTCCTCCCCCCAGCATCCCATAATGAGCGCTTCTGATGCTGCCGTGATTAAAAGAGATGAAATGCTCCTTGGGATATACTTCAGGTGGTAGCATCAGGGGAAGAAACAGGAATACGAGATTCGAGTAATTCCAAAATATCCCAAAAGGGAGAAAAAGGAAGCCTGGCCATTTTATTATCTTGAAATAAGTCTTGAATTTCAATCCTGGTTGAATTTGTTGAAGGATGATTTGATAGCTATTGGCCGCACTTCAAACAGCATTCCTCGGGACCTAATTCGACCCATCAGAACTGCCCTGACAAAGCTGACATCTTGTCCACATTTAGGTTCTTTCTAAAGATGTTGCCTTTGTACCACGTAACTTTTAATCCCACAGCCTGAACTTCTCTCGAGAATTGATGAACACAGTTAGCAGAAATGGCTCTAACTAAGTGGCTTTCAAATGGACACAGTATAACTTCAAAGACAAAACTGAGCTTTGAAAACAAAACCTATAGCATCATACCCAATCGTGTTGATGAACTGGATGAACAGCCTCTACCTCAATTTAAGATTATTTTTTATGACTCATCTTCAATAAGTTTTTAAAATATTGGTTTTGCCTGGTGTTCCAGCCCCAGTGCCCTTCTTGGTAGAATTTTTTCCACATATACAGAAAGATGAGATATTTGATAAAATTCTCCCTTTAACTTGCTCCAACAACTTTTTTTATTTAAAAAAGAACTTTTTTTGAACACGCGGAACCTCTTTCCTTTTGTTTGCACTGAAACCTGGCTGATACATTACTTAGCCCATTTAGTCATGTTGAGTTAATTTGGAAAATATTTCATGAGGTTGCGCAAAGAACTCTATTACTTTTAGGGGCTGGACCACCTCAAAAGTTTGGAACTAACACAAGCATACTCCTGACTGAGCCATCTTTGTATCTTTACATCCTAGGACAGAATGGAACACGTCAGATAACTATTTCTCAGTTGAATGAACAAATAGAAACTCTACTCATCATTCAAGACCTCCAAGATCTAGCTCAAAATCCACTCCCATGAAGACTTCTTTGGTCACCAAAGACTGTGGTGATTTCTGACCTCTTGTGTAGTTTCTCACTTTATCTCTTTAGCTCTCACAGAAAGTGTTTCCTGATCAATAGCGCTGCTGAGCGAATGTAAGCTGTAAATTTGCCTCAAGTCCAGGAAATCAAAACATTTCCGAGCATATATTTGGAAGTTCCCATCGCTTCTGAGGCTCAAGGAATCTAAAAAGCCAGAAACAGGCATGAAAACCACCCTTTATAGAATTCTTACTAATTCCTGATCCAACCGCAAATGGAATGCAAAACACGGACTGGGCTCCAGGCAAAGAGCCAGGAGGGCTCTGTCCTTCGGGCTGTCTATGCTTTGATTAGCTGCTTTAATGAGTAGTCTCCTGGCATCCCCTATTTAAGCGAAAAGCACCGTGGTGGGTACTAAGTCTGATTGATCAGTGCATTCAACACCATGATTCCTATTTATTTGTTGAGCACCTCTTTATGTCTAAATGATAAACCACGAGCCAGAGATATAAAAATGGGTAACACTGCCTCTGATCTCAAGGGGATCTCCCTATTAGGGGAGACTGATACGAAAATACTTATTAAGCAATGTAAGAAAAGAAAACAGATGAGCACATCAAGTACTACAAGCATTCAGAGAAGAAAACTCACTCAGATGAGAGTGTCAGGATTTTTTTCCACAGAGTAATTAATATTAGACTTAAGTCTTGCAAAATGAATAGGATTTTTAGCAGATGTCAACTCAGGAGACAGTATTCTGGACAATGAAAACAGCACTGGCGATACAACTGCATGCCTGGAATAACCACCGCTATTAACATCTTGGTCTGAATTTATGCATTGTGTAATTAGGTCACTCAGGAAAATGAAGGCCCTGGAAGAAAAAGCCACACAACAGAGAAATTTCAAGTAGGGAGGAGAAAGGCTAGACACCTCTGCTGTGATACTGAGCATCCTTGTAAGGGACTGTGGGTAGCTCACACTTCACACAAAGGGTGGCCAGCAGGCTGAATCCAGCCACTGGATTTGCTCCGAGAGACAACCCTTCCTAATTCCCACAAAGGCACTGTAGCGTCTAACTGCAGCCCTGTGCTGGTTAACAAAATTTGATTGCCATACGGAAAACAGAGGACAGTGGGGACAAATACCACCAGTTTTATCACTGAGATAAGCCCAGCCCTGAGGACACAGCCTCTGCCAACCCCAGGGGAGCCTGCCTGGTCTCTTGTGGTCTATTTCCTGTAACGGTCAAGCAGGGATGTGTTGGTGTGTGGACCACAAGCTGACAGCTGCCACTGGGCCTCCTTCAATCTGAGGCATTTCTCCTGGTGAGACATCCCTTCCATCATCCTCCGTCACACCGAGTAACATCAAGGATGAAGGGTACAGGTGTCCCTTTCCTGGGACATAGTGGCTGCTGACAGGAATAAACAAAGGAAAAATTTTAAACCAGCAAAACAAAAAGAGGCAACTATACAGTATGCATTTACACCACAAAGTATCCCGGTGTTAAAAGAGAGGTAACAACACTCCTCTTCCTGTTTTGTTTAAGATCCAGCTGTAAATGGTCTGAAGGTCCTTGTTTGGAGGGCTTTTCACAATTCTCTAGTTAAAAAAAGTACTGGAGGCCCAGATTTGATTATGATGTCCAAACTCTGTATCTCCCTAATGGAGAGAAAGAGGGGAAAGCTAGAGCACATCCCCTTTCATCACAATTTAAACCAGTAAAAATTAACGATGGTCAAGTCTCTGAGAACTCAAGTATTCTTACCAAGAGCTTCTATCAGTAAAATTGATTTTTTAAACCTTTTTTTCCCTTAGGAAAATTTGAGAGCAATTGATTCCTCCTTTTGCTAATGCCTGGAGTACGCAGGAATGTATGAGGGTTCTCTTTGATACAGCTCGGAAACTTGTGGCTTCCAATATCTCCTTCCCAGCCTGAAACGTACAAACTCTCTATGCTTGTCACATGACACCCAGAGTTGCTGAAACATACTCAAGCAATACCTCTTGAGAGACTCAGGGATTTCAGAGAGCAAGATGAGGAACCAAAGTGTGAAAAACACAGTACGAATGACGGCAAGATCTAGGGATCTTTGGCAAAAGAGAAGCCAAAGGAAGAATCTTTTTTACTCAAGGTTAATCAATCACTAACATCTGTGTTCACAGACAGAACCCTCATTTATTCTGATGGTACCAAACTCTCGGGCCCCGCACACTGTATGTTTTAGAAATTAGGATTTCCAATATTTTCAAATGGGAAAACAACACATACTCCTGTAACAACAGGCGTTTATTCTACGTAGAAATAATTCTATGTCATTCTTAGGAGCAGGTAGCGCTGCACAAAGCAGAAACATCATGAAAATGAAGTGCGTTTACCCACAGCAATAAAAGAGCTTCCCAATTAGTAATTAAACCCTAGTAGATCATGAAAGTAGCCTATAGCCACCTTAGGGACACAGAACAACACTGCCGCTGAACAGCAGAAGGCGGCTGTGCGTACGCACAATAGAAGCCCCGTGCCTGCCTCCTGCTTGGGAGATAATGATTCAGTGCTTTCCCGAGCCACTAAAGGGTCTTCTTTTTCTCAGTGACTCGTCTATCAGGGCTTGTAAACTGATGGCCAACCAATGAAACCTCACCTTTTGGAGGATTCTGCTCAGTCCTCACTGTATTTCAGAATCACTTGATTCTGAGCATCTCTCAGCAGGCTCCACGCTCTCTGGCTTGCCTGAGTCACTGTTGCCCCTCATCGCCTCACACGTCTACCTTCCCTGCCTGCTCCTATTTATGTATGAGTCTGGCCTCTCACCCCATTAATGGTATTGCCTGAACAAATAAACGAGCACTGCATTTGATTACTGGCTGCCCTAAGGCTTGAATTATGCTCACAGCCCTTTATAGTTCACAGATGTTCAAGTTTCCATTATTTAAGACATGGAAAGCATCGTCCATGCCAATTCCCTGAATCTCTCCACACTACAGACTAAATTCCTTTCCAAGGTGGACAAAACAAATAGTAGTGGCTCATTCATGGTTCTCTGACCTCAAAGCAAATACAACTGCCAATGAGTTTCAACGAATGGTGTGAAAGGGAACCTTACGATTAATTAACCAACCAATTCCATGCTTTGTGGAGGTCTTACTCTGTCTACTAGGATATTACTCATCGGTGCTTACAGCCGACCCCACCACCTTTGTTCCTTGTGTCATTCTCTTTCCCTTTTTTCTCCTGGAAACTTAGTATTTATGATCTCTTCCTTTACACTCTTGCTACACCCAGAACTTTCCCAACTGAAGAAGCTTTATCAGGGCCAGCCGCATGGCAGGTGAGCTGTGCGATTTGCCCAGCGCTTCCCGCTCAGAAGGGCCCTGGGCTTAGTTTAACGCTCTACTGTTGCCACCTTGACATTCTTCATCCTTTTGGCACAAGGGACTGTACATTTTGATTTTGTACCGGCCTGCAAGTTACGTAACAAGTCTTGAACATCATTTCACCTGCCACCCAACTCATAAAGGCCCTCCACGTCCTGGATCATATTTGCCTGCTGACAACTCTTTATTGCCTTTGTTGTGGCCGTCAAAGTTTGGCCCACAAAGCTCTTCTCACAGTCAGCAGGCTCACACTGATTTCCGTTTTATGGGCCCACTTACATTCTCCCATGAAGAATACAAATACAATGACATTTGTATTAAAATTAGGCATCACTTCTTACTCTTACAAAAGCAATGCCCCTCCTCCTGGCTACATCACTGTGACAGTTTTGGGGTATGGAAAATGGAGAGTGGGTGGCGTGTGACAGGTTTGGTCTGATGACTGTCGTCTAAGAGCCACTGATGCAGGCCCCAAACCACATGTACCTGTGTTATCAGGAACGACCCCAGGTTCCTACAGTCCCAGGAAAACAGGAAGAACTCAAGTACTAGCCTGGGTCTGTGCTTCTTAAACGGGGAAAGAGAAACCCAAGGGCAGCCAGCAGTGTGCTGGGTTCACAAAGCCACAAAGGAAACATCTAGAAAGTCTCTGTCTCTCACTGTAATTAATCTGAAATGTTATTTTTAATATGGGAATGTTTTAGAGCTTAATGTAAAATCCCTATTCATTTTTGTAAATATAAGACTTCAGAGATATTTCCTGCTGAGTTACCTTGAACTTATGCCCAAGTGCCTGGGGTTCCTCCTTCATTCTCCTCTGCGGCTAAGGACACTTGGGTAAAAAAAATTGAGATGTTCTGTTCTGCTTATGTCCAAAACCACAGTATGACAAGGTCTCACAGGATGATAGTCCCGTGCTTTGTATTTGGAAGAAAGCAAATATCTGGTGGAAATAGATGTTCCCGAAATCCTATAAAATGGCAGAACTTCAAAGGTTGAGGTTGAGCTGCTCTCATTTTGGCAAAGCCCTAAGGAGAGGTTCCAAGTCAGCAGAGAAGAGTAGAATTCAGGGCGGATGCTGTTCCCTACTCAGACAGTCACTACGGTGAAACTGGTCACGTGGGCAACAGAACCAGCTGACCACCCTCACAAGTCTACATTTCCACAGATACTGTCTGAAAACATGACATCTGGTTCTCCCTCATCACTAACCACCTGGCAGTCCTGTAGTTCTTACCAAGGAAGCAGAATGACATGAAGTAAAAACACTGGTGTAAGGTGAAAAGGTGATGGAAGAGGAGGCTGGAAATCCCAGAGAAACTTCACTTGGGCTAACTCAAAGAGGAAGATTAACACAGAAATCAGGTTAAGACTCACTCATGTTTCTCTCTTTTCATGTACCGGATCTCTGCATTTTAAGGCACAGAAAGTCCCTATCGTTTCCCCACTGGACTACCAGAGACCTTCATAAACTAGAGTCACTGTCAGAATTTTCTTTTCTTCCTTCTTTCTTTTTCAAGAAGAGTCTAAGCAAGAATGCTCACTGCAGGGAGTTCCCTGGTGGTCTAGCGGTTGAGATTCGGCTCTTTCACTGCCGTGGCCCGGGTTCAATCCCTGGTCAGGGAACTGAGATCCCACAAGCTGCATAGCCAAAAAAAAAAAAGTGTTCACGGCACATGATAGTTACTGACGGCTGTGTGAATGCCAACTTGACCCTGGGACCTACACTGTGTCTGGCACAAAGAAATGATCAGTAAGTATGGAAATTTTCAAGAGGCCAAGATTCCTGTTTTCTGGTGACTTGTCTCACAGACAAGTGAGACAAGTCATTTCTGCATCACAGAGAAGGCTCAAAAAAGAATTATGGCAGGAACGTTGCCAAGAGAGTTGCTCTTTTGTTTGTCACTTATCACGGACCAGGATGAAATACAGCTGACAAAGACCCATCCAATGAGAAAAGTAGCCACTATCATGGGTCAGAAACCACACTGAGCTGGAAGCCAAGGACTCTTGGTTCTAGTTCTGATGCTTTACTAATTAGCAAGTTTCTTCTCGTGGTCCCAGTAACCTCAGCTTGAAATAATGAAGTTGAACTATACGATTTCTAAATTCCTTCCAAGTCCTCGGATCCTATCATAAGCAGCATTATTTTTCCATTCCAAAACAAAACCTGATAGAAGACTATCCATTGGCAAAGAGCAAGTCTCGGTAGGTTTAATACACTCTGTTGAGAGACAGCTCCCTTTCCTGTTAATGGTGTGGCGGGGTGGTGGCAGGGGGAGCCATTCAAACAATGAAGTAATTCAGGAAACGTTTGCCAGAGCAAGATGAGCTAGATTCTTTGGTGGGTGGGCAGCCGTGAAATGAAACAGAAACACTGTAAGTGCTTCATTATTCTCCAAAAAAGGAAGAAAACTATTCTCTCTTTTTAAGGCCTTGACCCAGGAGAAGGCAATATATCATTGATGTGGATAAATCACCAACAATTAAAAGCCATTGTTTTCTAAAAAGGAAAAAAAAGGCTATCTCCAACCAAAAAATACATTCTGAGAAAGTAGTTTTCTTGTTACCAGGATAAAAAAATCTCATTCTTACTAAATCTTTCTAGTACACATATGTACAAATCTCTTTGAAGTCAAGCAACATTTCTCCCTATAGACGCATTATGCTGGTTGTTATTTTTGGAACAACTAGTTAATAAATAGTCTCCTGTGATGATGCAAAATCAGAATATCAACCTCTTGAATTCTTTTTTCATTAATATGCATAGCCCCCTTCTTTTCAGGAGGTAGATGGCCATTATCATTAAAACAAGTATAATGAATATCAAAAATGAGATCTCTGTTTTCAGATGCTGTGTCTCCTGCATATTAGCATACCCACTGTGTCTTAGTGAAGCTCAAAAGAGAATTGCTGCATAAATGCTGCCATCAAATGGGCTATAAAGGGCTTAATTAGTTAGAGTTCATGGAGGAGTCATTTTCCGAGTAGATGTTGAGACAGGAAAAATGCTGTATGGCTCAAAAGCTTCAACTTCCCTAAGCCTTCTGTTTTGGATTAAATGTCTGTGTGTCCCTAAAATTCATATGTTGAATCTCTAACCCCCAATGTGACAGTTACTGGAGGTGGGGCATTTGACAGGTAATTAGGTTTAGACAAGGCCATGAGTGTGAAGCCCCCATGATGGGATTAGTGTCCTTCTAAGAAGAGATACCAGAACGTCCTCTCTCTGCTATGTGAGGATATAGCAAGAAGGCAGCCATCTGCAAGCCAGGAAGAGGGTTCTCACCAGAACTCAACCATGCTGGCACCATGATCTTGGACTTCCCAGCCTCCAGAAGCCTGAGAAATAAATGTCCATTATTTCAGCCACCCAGCCTATGGTGTTTTGTTATAGCAGCTCAAGCTAAAACAATTTCCTTTCCTTATCTGGAAAACAATGGATTTGCATGGAATTATTTGAGATTCTTTCAAGGTCAAAAGTCTATGATAATAAAAGAAAGGACAGGTTACCACAGAAGTAGAATAAGAGAATTTCAAATTAATCACTGGCTCATACAGACAGAGGTATCAAGTGACATGCTGGGAAGGCGCTAGTAAGAAATCAGAATAATAAGTGATTACTGATGAATCCTACAAACAGAAACCACTATAAATCAATGAGCAGGGAGAGTGGCTTGACAGAAGCACTGTCTGAGGCAGATGATTCAAGTAAGTATGTATGGGAGTTGATATGGCATAGTGAAGGTTCTTGAGGAGGGCATACTGGGCCAAACTTGTTCAGACGTATCTTAATGCAGATTAACATCATCTGAGCCTCACACACCTGAACCTGGTATAAAGAATGGCTGGGAAAACCAGAAGGTTTCCCAGGGAGACCAACTCCAAAGACCCTCACGAAATTTTCTGACTGTTTAACGTCTCTTCAATGCCTGCTTCCTGTTCTATATTCAGTTCTTAGGGCTGCCATAACAAAATACCACACTGGGTGGCTTAAACAACTGGGTGAAATTTACTTCTCATGGTTCTGGAGGCTGGGAGGTCCTGGTCAGTTTGGTTCCCAGCAAGAGCTCTCTTTCTACCTTGTAGATGGCTGCCTTCTCACTGTATCCTCACATGGGGGACAGAGAGACAGACAGACAGACGGAGAACAAGCTCTCTAGTGTCTCTTTATAAGGGCACTAATCTCACTAGACCAGGGCCCCATTCTCATGACCTCATCTACCTCTATTTAACCTCCCAAAGGCTCATCTCCTAATGCCATCCCACTGGGGATTATGGCTTCAACATATGAATTGGGTGTGGCAGGGGAGGGGGCACACAGCCATGCAGTCTATAACATGCTTCTCAACACTCACAAACTTAAAGCTAAAAAGGCCATTTATTCATTAGTGCCAATAGTTATATGAGTTTGATCAAGAGCAGGCAACCAAATAAACTACTTGTGATACATAATTCTGTTATAATATTATAGACCAGAGCAAAGAAAAACAATAATCATCTATTGGAAATATTTGTGAGATGTAAGAAGACTGGACTCTTGCTTGTAATGGGACAGAGACGATTAACATCTGAATGCCACCCATTCTCCCCCTCTCACTTGTGTTAAAAAGGATTCTGGTTTCACTCCCTAAGCATTTTCTCCTCCCCCATCCTTCAAGGATGATTTTGCCCTTGTCAAACTGGAGACTTAATAATGCAGAATTAGGAGGAAAGGAGGAGCAGAAGAGTAAGAAGTAAGTGGATAAAGACACACTCAGGACGAACCGCATGGCTCAGGGCTTAGATCCAGTTACATTTGTTTTACTCTGCCTTATTCTCAAGTGGTTGTTTTTTGTTTGTTTCTTTGTTTTATCCTCAAGTGGTTTTAAGGCAGCTAGAAGACTGGGACTACAGTGGTGGCTGTCAAGAACTAAGAAGGGTATGGGATTTTACCCTACTTGCAAGTTAGCAAGTTAGCCTGCCACAGTTTTCACAGATGCTGGGAGAAGGCATGAAACTCCAGGGTCAGAGACAAAGCACTCTATTACAAAAAGCATTGAAAGAAGCATAAGCACCCGAATATTTGTATCAGTTCTTCTGCCCCGACATCCCAAGGGAGCTATGTGGACGGGCAGTTCTTCTGCCCCAACATCCCAAGGGAGCTATGTGGACGGGCCAGATGGATGCCTGAAAGCTCTGTGGTTTCATTACAGGAGAGGAGCTCTGAGCTTAGGAAACCTGAATCTTTTGAGTGGGCAGTAAGCAGGCCTGCCCTTTACTCTGGAGAAAGACACTATCTTTCAAGACCGTTATACCAACATCCTTGAAAAGAAAGTCCAAGGAAAGGACAGTTAGTGCCTTGCTTCCAAGACATTCAGAAACAGGAGAGGTCCGTGAGAAATTACCTCCCAAGAATGGCCATGGAGGTGGAAAACAGATTTCGGACAATGAATCTCCCTTGGCTTTAATGGTCCTCCTTTGTACTGCCCCCTTTCCAGCCCCTCTCTTGCACACACACGTCATCTCCAGAGAAAAAGAAGGAAGCAAAGACAAGGCAATGAAAATTATAACTCATTTTTCTGCAACTGGTGGATTTTAGTAACTTGTCCTTCTTGATGTACCCAACACAGCCTGCTGAAGTTAAAAATGGAAAAGACTATTTTGAGTAATCCAAACAGCATTTATCCTTTAGATTTCTACATTGAGCTGCCATTGTGGACACAAATCTAATCAGAATGCTCTCATAATCTGGAAGCTTCTAAACTTCACGTGCCCCCAAAATGCAAAATACAAAGACCTATGATCAAGGCTACAACTTAAAAAACATCAACATAAGAAAAAGCTAGAGAGGAAACAACAGGTAATATTCTCACTGATAATAATATCAACAAGAGTTATTATTTAATGGACATAATAAACCAGAAGCTATGCTAAATACATATATACTTTTTAATTTTACAAATAAGAAAGTAAATAGAGTCCTAAAACTTCAAGTTACTTATTAAGGGTCACATAGACAGTAAGTGACAATTGGAATATAGACACCAAAAACTGAGTTCTTCCACAGTCTACCAATTTGCCTCTGACAGGAAAGAAAAAGTAAGATCATACTCATTCAAAGAACCAAAATCAAAATCTTCACCAAAAGACCATAACTAGCAGGTAGTCAAAGTGAGACAACCATGGAAAAGGTTTTCCCCCAAGATCCTGTTCCAGACATCATTCCTACTAACCTGGGAGGGTAGGTAGCTCCAAACACTATCCCTATCTCCCAAATATCTCCACAAGGATTCTCATGTTCTTTGAGTCGGAAACCAGGAAAAATGGGAAACAAATAAATAAAACTAAAAAGCAAATACCAAAATCTAAAATGCAAACAAATACGAAGACACAGGGCAAAAGAAAGGAAGACAAAGACTCGCTCATTCATAAGCTAAACTTGTAGAATCTGAAATGGCTTCAGGAAAATTCTACCATAATCTGGTATGCGCTGATGATTTGCCACTAAATTGTTCCCAATACTTTATCTCCTTTTCTGGTTGCCAAAGCAGCATCGTTAATAGTTTAATCCTTTTGTAAAACACATTGAAGATGAGAGGAATATATTCACTAGGATAAGCAGCTGTTTCTCCCACAGTGTGCGGAAAGAAACAGCAGCTAGTGGAGTGGTTAGTCAGTGAGAGTAGCAGAGAGGTTACTGCTGTACTTCCCGCTTGGAAATAGAGGGTATTAGTCACAGTAGGCTAGGCTCTGTTGCAGTAACAACAGCAACCAAAAAATCCCATAATCTCAGTGACTTGACACAATGACATTTAGTTTTTACTCATGCATACGAAGTCTAACGCAGGTGCTCGTCGTTGAGCAGCTTTCCTCTAAGTGGTAACTCAGGTCACAAGGCACTGTTTATCTTGTAGCCATACACTCTGCAACTAATGGCTTCAAAGATGACTATAGGAAATAAAGAGGATTGTGAATGGGAGGTCTTTTTATGCGCCAGATTTACTACTGCCGAATAGGTGATACTCGCCTAAGCAGAAAAAGAGAGAAAACTGTAAATAAACCTCCCTTAAGATGGATTTCCCTCTAATGACTTTAAAAAAAGTATCTCCTAATGTCCCAATTAATACACGGAAATAGTGCACATCACATCCACCCACATTGCAATGACCAAAATTAGACATATGTCCCATCCATCTCAGTGTCACGGTCACACAGGGGTCGCCCAAACTACTCTGGGTCCTCAGTTCTTGCGACATCTGGGTCAGAGCCCCACGTCTTTGTTTTTTCAGTGAATCTCCTCAAAAAGTCCTGGGGCCCCAGGCAGCTCAGTTTTGACATTGTGTCACATTCACATAAACACAGTGAGGCAACTAATACCTGTTTTATTTTCCAATTCTTTCTGAACCTTTATAAAGTGCCAAAGGGGAGGTATATTGTTAATTTTCAAAATGTTCTCTCATCACTGTTCCTCTGAATATCTTCCACACAGAAAATGTTCTCTGAAATCCTCCTAAACTGAAACCTCCCTCCCAAAAAGCGCCCTGCCATACAGCGCATGGTTTTTCTCTGTCTTTCCTCTTCCCCACTTCAGTTCTGTATTATACATCAACTTGGTCTGCCTTGCTTCTTTAGCATTTTCTCGGGAGAGCTAGATGCTAGATGCTCCCAGGGAGAGCTACTGGCTGACCTAGTAAAAAAGTCTTGTCCTCAAAGAAAGAGCCAGCGGTGGTAGATTGCAAATACTCCCACAATCATAATTTACTGTAAATGCCAAAAGCATTTAAAGCAGCGGAAGCCAGCTTGCCTCCTAAATGGTCATAAACTTGGAAAGACCGGAGCAGGGGTGGGGGTGGGGGTGAAAAGTCTAATTTAACCAAAAATCCACTTAACATTTGTCAATCTTACTCTTCTCTGTACCCACAGTTCTTGGCACAGAGAAAGTTCTCTACTGCCTGTGGAATTAAGGCAAATGGATTTGTGGCTGAAACAAATGTGCCTGGAGCACGATCATCGAACCTCAATCCAGTAAGAAATGTGATGGCCGCTTGAGTCCATCAGTCTCCAAATTAGCCATTAACTTCTAGAGAACTCTCCCAGCACTTCTCAGAAATTATCCCAAGTTAATTGGGATGTCTGGAGAGAATGGCTTTTAAGCCATTAAAGGGAAATCAATCTTAAGAAACACTTATTTATGGTCTAGAATATGGCAAGTGCCTTCTCTCTTTGTCTCCTTATTTAAGTACCTCCGACATGGCAAGGTCCTGATCAGTTCTCTTACCTCCAGGAAAACTTTCCCAAGCCCAGCCCTCAGGAAACAGCACTTTTGGCTCTTCCCTCACCAAGCCCTCAGCGTGTGCTTCATCCAGCTGTAGACCTTCATCCAGGTCTCTAAGGAGACGGGACCCTCCTTCAGAACAGGATGACCAAGAAGGAGCTGAGTCCACACTCTCCCTCAACCCAAGTCCCTTCACCAACCTGTTTATCATCATGCACACTCTGTACTCAGAACATCCCCGAACTCAATGTTGGTGGTGGAAAATGATGTAAAATTATATATTATTATATATAAATTATATATAAAAATTATTGTACATTATATATACCATTTTTATATATGTGTGTATATATATATATTTAGTTAAATTATGAGTGAAGAATTTTATCATATCTAAGGCTTCATTTTGCATGCAAGCCCTCAAAGTACAACAGAATCATCAGTTTTGCTTTTGTTTTCATTCTTTATCAGAGACAGCTCAAAGTATAAAAGATAACGTGGAGTCAAAAGGAAAGAACAAGATCTTCTCTTGTTTCAATGTAGTAACTCAGATATTTTTTATCCTGGTCTTGGAACCAAGATAAGTTTGGTTTATGGTACAAATGTGAAATAAACGATTAAAGGGTCTGTCTGAAATCTCATAGTTCTTGGCCACAGAGTAAGACAAGACAGAGAGTGCCCACTGTAGTATTCATGCTGGGATGTAAGCAAAGCATGTCAGGCCTTGTCAACCCAGACAATGGTTACTGTAAAACGTGTTGTGCAGTGTTCATGGAATAGTAAGGTAGAATGGAAACATAATTCATGCAAGAGATCAAGGACATCAGCACCCTGAATTATTTGCAAGAGACTGGTCCATGAAGGTGACTCTTCCTAACTTCACATGGCTTGGTCATGGCCTACCCAGGGGTAGAACCATGCGTTATACTCAAAATATTTAACAATGCTTATGGCGTGGCGTGGGCGCTGACCAATCAGAACAGATGCTGGTCCACTCTAGTGGCTGGAATGGAGCCAAGGAAGCTAATCGCTGTGTGAGGCATTACTTATTAGTTGCTAAGTACAGGGAGATGTGGAATATTCCAGAGGTGAGGCCCTGATGGCTAGGGTGACAACATCAGGAGGACTGAGCGGGCTTCCCTGGTGGCGCAATGGTTGAGAGTCCGCCTGCCGATCATGGGGACACGGGTTCGTGCCCCGGTCCGGGAGGATCCCACGTGCCGCGGAGCGGCTGGGCCCGTGAGCCATGGCCGCTGAGCCTGCGCATCCGGAGCCTGTGCTCCGCAACGGGAGAGGCCACAACAGTGAGAGGCCCGCATACCACAAAAAAAAAAAAAAAAAAAAGAGGACTGAGCACTCAGGCTAATGGCTATTTACCAGTTGGTACAAGAATATTTCAATATTTAACACCTTGTACCGGCAAGCATGCTCAGCATCTGATTATTATTGCTGGTTACAGCTCTTGCCCAAGCACAGAACCAAGACCTGCAGCAATAAAAGGAAAATACTTCTTTATCTAAGTCACGATCCCCGGCCCTGTTACGCATATCACTATCCAGAGCTAAGCATCATCAAGGCCTCATCCTTATCCTGGGGAAAAAATTAGAGTCAGTGCCCAGATGAAGCAGTAACTCTACTTCCAGCTCCCTGTGTCAGAGCAAAATCCTCTCTCCAGATATCTAAGATGAAGAGGATCTCTCTAGCCTCAATTTTAATCCTGACGTCTACATTCATATGTAGACATCACTCTGAAAATGTCTACAACCAAAACTATTGATTCTCTGTCCCCCTCCCTGCTGCCAAACCCATCTTCCCCTTACTTACTCTCAGCCACCTCAGTAAATGGCATCGCCACTGGCTGGGTCGGTCAAGCCAAAAGCCCAGGGATCATCTGATTCTGCCCTTGGATACCTCTGGGCCATTGATTAACACTTCCAATCAACTCTACCTTCAACACACATACGAAATCTAACCAATTCAGTCAACCTCCATCATTCCTATGCCAGGCAAGTCACCATGACAGATCACCTCAACAATTCCATAGATTCCTGATTGGTCCTCCTGCTTCTACTCTTACCAGATACAGTCTACTCTCTGTCCGGAAGTCCAAGTGTTCTTTTTAAAAAGACAATCAAATCACCTCTCTCTCTGCTAATCACTGCTCTCCCTTGGCCTCTCACAGCACTTAAGTTGAAATCCAAAATGCTGCTTCCCAACCATGCTTCCTGTCATCCTCTCTCTCACTCAACTCAATGCCTTCAGCTCTTCCTCAAACCCGCTGAGCCCATTTCCACCTCAGGCTGTCTCCCCCGCCTAGAACACTCTGTCACTCCCTGGTCCCTGTTCTCTGGGTCTTCACGCAGATTGTCCCATCTCTCAACCCAATCTCCCCTCAACAGTCACCTCCTCAGAGAAGTCTTCCTTTCAAAACTAGACCCACTGATCCCCCAGGTCTCCCCTCTCTAACCCCTTATTCTGCTTTATTTTTCTTCATGGTACTTGCCTAACTTAAAATCGTCCCACGTATCTATTTATTGTCTCACTACAGTGTAAGCACCAAGAGAGCAGAGGCTTCAAATTGTTCTCTTCTCAGTCCCAGAGGCCTGGAACAGGACCTGGATGACAGCAAGCTTCCAGACATTTGCGGCGAAAATATCAATAATTGACTTTTATTATTTTTTTTACCCACTAAAGCACAGTTACTTTTTGAAAATCCTTCTTTGGTATGTACACGCTATCTTGACATTATACTGCCTTTGTGAGTCTTAAGAATTCAACGGTGAAAAAAATTCTCTATCTTAGAATGCATTCTCCATGCTACTTAAGCAGGGAAGAAACAAGTCATCTCGCGGTAAGCAGCTTAAGTGGTACAGGTGTTTCTCATCATAGATTCCTAGAATTTCAGAGCTGAGGTTTTAGTGATCATCCATCACCATGGTCTCATTTTACAGGAGCTCCCAAGGGTTCAGAGCTGTGCTGTCCCATATTATCCACATATTAACCGTTTAATGACCCCATAGGGTAGCCACTAGCCATATGGGGTCATTGAACACAATGTGTGGATAATCTGAATTGAGATGTGCTGTAAGTGTAAAATATACACCAGGTTTCAAAGATTTAATATGAAAAAAAAGAATATATCTTATTGATACATTTTATCGGCTACATGTTGAATGACTATATTTTGGCGTATTAGATTAAATGACAAAAAAACATATATATAATACATATATATTAGTAAAATTAATTTTGCCTGTTTCTTTTTACTTTTAAAAAAATGTGACTACTTGAAAATTGTAAGTTATTGATACATGTGTGGCTCACATTTGCAATTCACATTCTATTCCATTACAGACCACTGGCGAGATTAGATGACTTGCCCAAAGCAAGTTGCACTTGCTTTGCAAAGCAAGTACATTACTGCACTGTAATGGAAGACCCAGAATCGCGTGCCAGACCTCTGCCTCCACTTGGACTTCCTTCCACTGGCTAATCCAACCATGGGTGTCCTACAGTGATTCTTCAGGTGATTCTTCAGGGTGATTCAGGAGAAGAGAAGAGCCATAAGAAAAGTAAGGAGCCCCTGGAATCAAACTGCCTGGTCAATCAAATCCCAGCTTCACATCTAGTAGTGAGTGACTTTGGGAAACTCATTTAATCATTCTTTACCCTCAGTTTCCTCATCAGTAAAGTGGAAAAAGTATACTGCATGCTTCAATGAAATGAATTCATAGATATAAAACCCTTATAATCATTTTTGACATATAAACAGTGTTATGTAAGTTTACTGCCATTATTATTATTAAAAGTTCATATGCTTTATAGTAAATTGAAGGCTAGAAAGTTTTTGGCTAATGACAAATAGTGTTAGTTCAGGAGTCATTTTAATTACTTATTTGTTTGTTTATTTATTTTGTACACTACATCCCCATGACTTATTTATCTTATGCCTGGAAGCTTATACCTTTGGACCCATTTCACCTACCCACCCCCCAGGAGTCATTTTTACATCAACAGATATTTCTACAATCAGAAGTTCCAGTTAGATTACCAATTCAATACATTTCTGTCCCTGACAAACCTGTTCTGATATCCTGAGATTAACGCATATGTAAAGTCTCATGTTACTTGAAAATACAAACACAGAGAACAAAGGAATATGAAGAATTCTATTTCTGTCACTTGTCACCCAGGCAAACAGCAACCAGCTACTATTTCCTCAGTTATGCTGGAGGCAGGCCACACACACACACACACACACAGTTTCTGCCCCGAGTGATCAAGGTAACACTTCCACTATGGCTGAAGAGTTACCACAGGAACTCAGAGCTGCTGAATCCAGCCTCTTCATTTTACCATTGAGGAGCCTCTAGGCCTTTATGACTTGCCCAGGATCACATTGCAAAATAGAAGCCATTCTGGGACCTACACCAAAGATTTCTGGCAATTCATCCACAAGCATTTAGACAACAACCAGCTTTTTCAGGTAGTCGAAAGGTGGAAAGTATTAAAGGGAAAAGCAATTCATTAAACAGGTGATTATCAGATGAAATAAGGAACTGTTGACAATTCTGGAAAAAATACAAATCAGAAATAATATTTCTAATTATTGCCCTACCAGATGTCATAATATAAATTAAGGTATTCTTTGAGTTTTGTGAATCATAATAATTAAAAACAAAACCCTTTCTGTTTTGACCAATATGATTCTCCTTAAAGAGCAAGGTGACTTTAAACAGAAATTTTAGATGCTCAAAATGAACACTTTAGACAAATGAATATACTTTTGTTGGATAATAAATTTTGCCATTTTCTGGTTTGCACCAAGATATAATTACATTGCAGATAGAATTGGTTTAATTCTCCTAAGGGCAAATTCAAATTGCCTTGTAAAGGCAAATTCTCTGGTGGTAGTTGTGGTGGTGGTGGTATGTGTGTATTTGTGTGTGTGTGTGTATGTGTACACACAAATTGGCTTCACTGGGGCCATGCCTGATTGATAGTCACTACCTTTAGTGTCCAATCCTATTCCGATGAGCTTATGTCAAATAAACCAAAGCCTCCTCCACATTTCTTCCACCAGTCTATCCTCAAACACAGACACAAATTAACTGAGGCAAGGCAGAAAGACTTCCTCATTACCCTAAATGAACGGTAATTTGAAAATGGTCAGGGAAAGTTCCAGCAGGTTCCTCACCCATCAGCTACCTGTAGTCAGTCTGCAATTCCACAGTGACAAATACAAAGGCAGAGAGAAGATATTAAAGGGGGTGATTCAGTCAACTTTTAGACCAAGAAGAAGCATTTAAACCCAAACACTTGCTTTGAAGGCTTACAGTTGGTAGAGGTTTGGGTAGGCTTATGGTTTGTGACAAGGGCTTTATATTTCAAGAACAGGATGAAATAGGGTGAATTAACTCATTCTTAAATAGCTTAGTGTTTCTATTGAAAGGAAAGAAACGTATAAACAATATTAGACTGATATGTTCAAACACAGAATATCAAAAGCAGAATATAGACAAGCTTTAAGAAACAACCTGATAGCTCTCATCTCTTGAACCTGAGATCTAAGTTTTTCTTCTTTAAAGTTCAGTGACAGTAGGGACTTCCCTGGTGGCTGATTTTTAGGCTGAGACTGTACATCTTCTTGGTTGGGTTGAACTTTGCAAGCCACAAAAGGTGAAGGAATAAGAAACAAATCAAGGGCTTCCCTGGTGGCACAGTGGTTAAGAATCTGCCTGCCAATGCAGGGGACGCAGGTTCGGGCCCTGGTCCGGGAGGATTCCACGTGTGGCAGAGCGGCTAAGCCCGTGCGCCGCAACCGCTGAGCTACTGAGCCTGTGCTCTAGAGCCCGCATGCCACAACTACTGAAGCCCGCATGCCTGGAGCCCGTGCTCCCCAACAAGGGAGGCCACCACAACGAGAGGCCTGCGCACCGCAACAAAGAGTAGCCCCTGCTCACCGCAACCGGAGAAAAGCCCGCGAACGGCAGCGAAGACCCAAGGCAGCCAAAACTAAAATAAATTAAATAAATTTAAAAAGAGGAAAAAAAAGGAACGAATCAAATATACAGTAATAATGCTCAAGTTAAATTTAAGAATAGGTATGATAATCATGAGCAGCACTGAATTTTTTTGATGCTGTCATTTAAAGCATTTAATCTGATACAAAGTAATCTGAATATTAGAGTTGTGATTAATTTACAGGAGTTAATAGTATAGATTATTATTTGATTTGATTACACTTAAGAATAGTATTTTATTTTATTTAGAAAACAGTATTTGACTGTTTAAAAGAATAAGATTACTTTAATCTAGAACTTTAGGTTTATGAGATCACTGGAGCCACTTAAATGCTTAGCTTTTTCTTGCCAGCTTTGTCAGTGCGTTGATATATTTGAGGACACTCAGGTTTTTTAAATGTTAATAGGTTTTTAAGTGTTTAAGGGAAATTTAATTATTTACTTCACCGAATTAATAAGTAGAGTTAACTTAGTAGTAAATTAAAAACTAATCAAAGAATTAAGTTAAAGGCATAATTTTTTAGGCATAGTTATTTTTATTAAAAAATTATGAGGTTTTCAAAAATTAAAATGGACATTAAAGGCTTAGGAAAACTAGGCTTTTATATTTCTCAACCTTGACAAACTCAATATCAAGTAAAACAAACAGCTTCAAATGTTTATTTGCTCGCAAAAAAAAAGCCCCTATCAAATATCTGAAAAGTCAACTGCAGAAAATACAAGTATGTCATATATCACTAGAATGTCCAGAGAATGAGAGACCCAGATATGGTATCGAATTCCAGCCAAGATTCTCATCATGTTGGATATTAGACACCCCTCCCATAAACATATTACATTCTGACTTTTCTGCCTTAGAATTGCATATGATTGGGAAAGAACCCCCAGATATATCGGGAGTTTAAAAGCTGAGTGCAAAACAGAATGTACGGGGCTTCCCTGGTCGTGCAGTGGTTGAGAATCTGTCTGCTAATGCAGGGGACATGGGTTCGAGCCCTGGTCTGGAAGGATCCCACATGCCGCGGAGCAACTAGGCCCGTGAGCCACAACTACGAGCCTGCGCGTCTGGAGCCTGTGCTCCGCAACAAGAGAGGCCGTGATAGTGAGAGGCCCGCGCACCGCGATGAAGAGTGGCCCGCGCTTGCACAGCTAGAGAAAGCCCTCGCACAGAAACGAAGACCCAACACAGCAAAAATAAATAAATTAATTAATAAACTCCTACCCCCAACATCTTCTTTAAAAAAAAAAAACAGAATGTATAATATTTTATTAGCTAGGATACCAGTTTAGCTGCTATTGAAAAAGGGTCCCATCGCTCCTAGCTCAGGGCTAGTATGGCACCTTCATAGTATCAGGGATACAGGCCTTTTCTACCGTGTTGCTTTTTCATCCTCAACACCCAACTTCCATCTCATGGGGAAAAGATGGTTGCTCTAACTGCTACCACCAAATCAGCATTCTTCTCTAGAAGGGAAGGAGGCCCCTCTCCTTTTAAGGTCACAACTCAGAAATCGCCTATATGACTACAGTTTATATCCCATGGGCTATGAACTTAGTCAAATGACCACACCAGCAGCAGGCAAACTGAGAAATACAGTCTTTACCTCCGGGTCATGTGTCAAGATATTACCTTACTACAGAAGGAGGGAGAAAAGAAGATATGCAGGAGACTGCTAGCAGTCTTTGGTACAAATATGCCACTCTTTAAGTTAAAAAATTTTTAACTTAATTTTTCACTTTTGTGCATAAGAAAATATGAAAACTTAGGAAACAAATAAGACGCATGCAATAAATCCTCGGTTCCAGAACATCGGCCCACAATCCAATGTCAGTATGTAACAAAGTTTTCATCAGTCCAAAAGTGAAAGTTTAATATGAACAAATAGTGAGTCATAAATATTTATTTATCCAATTTAAAGTATCGTCTATTAAGAATAAGCCCTTTCCACTATTTGAAGTTAAAATATCCTTTCATTTATGCAATTATATTGATACTAAATGGCAATACATTTTTTCATTCAGCAGATGTTTCTGGAAGAACCAGGCACTAGACAAGATCTTGAGGACTCACTGGTTCTAATAATCCCTACACTCAGCAGATATAGAGTCTAGCGGGGAAGATGAAAAAGAACCATATTAGAAACAGAGTTTCAAACCATGATGACTACCATTTTAAAAAAGAAATATAGAATGGGCTATGGGAGAATACTCTGGCGGGACTTATTCTGGATCAGGGAGTCAGTGAAGGCTTCCAGGAGGAAGGGGTATTTAAGATGCCTTCTGAAAAGGAGTAGCAGTTAGCTAGAAGACTAGTAAGGACTCATGTTGAAGGCAGATGACTGGCATGTGCAGACATCTAAAAAAGGAAGCATTTGGCCCACTAAAGGTCCTAAAAGGAGGCTCTACAGCCAGAAGTGAGTGATCCCAGGGAATAATGGCAGAGGGGTGGCAGGGGATGGGTAGAAGGTCTCACGGGCTGCGCACAGATTTTAGATTTGCATCCAAAGGCAATGGGAAGACATACAAAGGTTTTGAGCGGGAAAACAAGAATCCAATTTACATTTTTAAGAGGTCACTCTGGCTGCAGCATGGAGAAAGGACTCAGGGATAGGGAGCAGTAGAGGATTAAGTAATCCAGACAAGAGTTGGGGCAAATACAATGGCAAGAAGTGGGCACAGTGGAAATTTGGCCTCTTGAAGTACATTTGGGTGAGATGTTGGTTCTGGGAGACAGAAACAGGACCATGATTCAGAACCAGGGCTCTGGAGTCAGACTCTCTGGGTTCGAACCCTGGTTCTACCCTGGCTGGTGAACCTTGCTTTGGAGCCTCAGTTTCCTCATCTGTAGAATGGGGAGGACAATAGTCACTGCACCTCCAAGCACAGAGAGAAACAAATGAGATCATTCATTTCAAGTGCCCAGAATGATGATGGGATGTACACATGTTAATGTTTTATTATTATTATTCCATTTCTAGTGTCAGGTGTAGTAGAAGAAAGATCAAGAAAGACTCTCTGGATTCTGGTTTGAGCACACGGGTGGTCAGGGGTACCATTTGTTGAGATAAGAAAGATGGGTGGAAACGCATGAATCAGGGAGAGGTAAAGTGAAGACCCTTCAGGTTGGTTCAATGTGTTCCATTTTGGACATGTTAAGAAAGGAGTTGTTAAATGTGTCTAATATCACCGTTTAAATTGCTTTTTAGAGGAATATACTAAAATATTTTTAACATTCTCACTTGGTAAATTTTTCAAATGGATAGTCCCATTTTGTTTACTTTCCCAAATTTTTAAAAACAAACTCAAAATTACAAAATCTGAAGACCACTGTTTTAAATAATACCAATTACAAAGATTTATATCAACAAACCAACATATATATATGTGAAGCACATAAGGTCTTGCCACTTCAAATATCCCCACTTAGTGCGATATCAGATGCTTACTTCTGCCAGCTGCACAGAAAGAGGCCATTTTCCTATGAAATTTGGTCAGGTTATGGTGTGGCTCTTAACACATCAGACTAGGTCTTAAGCTTCAGAGGATTTAAGTCATTGTAATGAAAGATTCTTTTAGAGCTTCCAAATTTCATATTCATAAAATTAAGTGTGAGATGGGTCTCCAAAATCATGAAGTCTAACTCTTAAATACAGACAGAACTACTAGATATTTACAAAAATTACATAAAGACCAAGATGAACTATGATTTTTTTTCAAATTATCTCAGAATAAAGCAATAGCAAAGAACAATTAGCAAATGTCTCAACTATAGTTCTGTTTACATATCAAAATCTTATCGAGTACCATTACTAGGAAAGCAGTACAAAGAATATATTTTGCCAACTATCATTTCACTTCTAGGATCCGAGCTCAATTTTCTTATTCTGACACCACTAATCCAGGTATAAGCACATTCAAAATGAGTAATTAGCCCAGATCTTATACACGTAAAAAACAAACCAATTCTGGAATTTTCTAATTTTCCTTTCTTCAAGGCCCAAACCAGGTTTGTCTTCCTTCCATGAATGTTCCTACAGTGCCCCAAACAACAGAGACGTCCAGCTCCTGTAAGAAATTCACACTACTCATCTGGTATTTCATGGAAACCACTATAGAGACAGAGAAACATATTTATTCAACCAGTGTTTAAGCTAGGCTCTGTGCTCAACATTGCGGGTTCAGTGGTGAACAAAGCCACCATAGAGTTCAAGGTCTCATGTGAAACTCTTCCTAGACTCAACCAATTGCCTGGATGTGGCCCATCCACAATTATTCAGACACTGGAGCAAACAGTAGCATATATCGGTGCTCTCACAACATTTTGTTGCTCTAATTTTCTTCTTAAACTTCTTTATATACAAAAGTCCCACTAATCTAGGAAGCAACTCTTTTTAGAGTTTCATAGCATAAGATGACTTGAACTCAGTGGGCTGATGGCAATATGACAGAGGCTTCTTTTCCAATCTAATTTCAGCACTTAATCAGTTTTACGAAATTGAATTCTTTGTCAATAATTGGGGCAGTTTTGCTTCGTTTTAAATGTGTACTATCAGAGGGAAAAAAAGAGAAAAACATAACCTTATATCCTTGATTTCAAGATTTATTGCCACACAAATTAACATTCTCAAGGTCAAGATGCCTTTGCATTGATGTGTATATTTCCTACAGTATAGTAAATGAAAATCTGTTTTCAAATCAATGGCATATCTTAGAATTGATGTTGCCTTAGAAATGAAATTCAATATGAAGACTCGGTGACTTAATGAAAGAATGGGCTGGCAACTAAGAGACTGGACTCCTCACTATGGCTTACTGTCAGTTAGCTACTGACTACAAGCCCTGTGACATCTGCTGAGTCTCTCCAGTCCTCTGGACCTTTGCCACCCCGCCCATAAAAGTTTGCACTTGTGTTTCTCAAACTCTGTGGTAAGGGACCAGTTTTTTAATTTTTCCCATTCAGTTGCAGACTGTTACATCAATGAAATACAATAAAAATACCCTCTGATGCCACAGCAATGTTAAATTGCTATAAAAGTTTCTAGATGCTTATTCTTGATTTCTGTACTTGTCTTACATGCACACTGGCCCGGGGCCCACAACTACTTTTTGTGTGTGTGTGTGTGTGTGTGTGTTACGTGGGCCTCTCACTGCTGTGGCCTCTCCCGTTGCGGAGCACAGGCTCCGGACGTGCAGGCTCAGCGGCCATGGCTCACGGGCCCAGCCACTCCGCGGCATGTGGGATCTTCCCGGACCGGGGCACGAACCCATGTCCCCTGCATTGGCAGGCGGACTCTCAACCACTGCGCCACCAGGGAAGCCCCACAACTACTTTTTGAGTGGCATTGACTTGGACAAATAGGATTTAGACCACTAGGTACATTAGATGATGATTCTGCAAATGATTTATCACCTTCATTTATCTCATTTTGTTTAGTAATACAATTAGCTTATATTTCCCAATTACATAGTAGCTGAGCAACAGAAAAGCATCCTGGGAATGAGTTACTCAAAATGAAGGTGTTATTCATGGCAGGTTCAAGACAGCAGTGGCATAGTTAATCATCTGTGTGTCACTGACAACTGACTGACCATACAAAAGATGCCGTTCAGACAAAATAATAAAAGATAAATGTTCTCTTTTCCTCTCATTCATTAAAAAAGTACAAAACATGAGAATGTATCAGTTACTTAGGAAAGAAAACAAAACTTGAGAACCAGGAATATTACCCTTTGGATGGAAATACCAGCCAATGTTCCATAGAGGGTGAACTTTCAAAGAGCAGACTGATATATGGTGGCTCACGCTAAAATATGTTTCCTCCGCACCACTTAGTCCATACTGGAAAGGTAACTACTTAATGGTTATTGGCCATAAAACCATTGCAATTTATAGGAGCACAACTTTTGGAGTTGTACATCAAAGTGCAAGGGTCCACGCAAATGCACACTGTTGCTTTTGTAAGGACTCTTGCCAAGGTAAGACGTACATACATGCGTGCCTGCTCTTCCTCTTTGCCCAGCAACCCGGCACCTGAGGACAAAGGCTAAACAGCTGCTACAGATTACCCAGCTCACACTCTGAAGACCCTTCATCAAGTTGGTGAGGGAAAGATTGCTTCAACTTCAAGAAATAGAGCATCCACTAGGCAGGTTGATCCCAGGGGCCTCCTAGATATCCGCTGAAAGAGAAGGATATCTGCCTTAGAGCCTAGGGCAGCAAGCAGAGGCTGGCCAGTCCTGAGCTGCAGGCTAATGCTATAAAACAGGTCACCTGGAGGCCTTATTAACATACAGCCTGCGGGCCCCACTCCAGAATTTGGTTCAGAAGGACATGATGGGGACTGAGACTTTGTATTTCCAACAAGTTCCCAGTGCTGACACTGCTGGTCCTGGGAACACACTTTGAGAACCACTGGTATAAACCATCTGATGACAGAATGGAAAAGACCTCAGAGGTCACCTGATCCAAGCCTTTCATTTTACAGGTGAGGATCCTAGAGTTCAAAAGGGAATGTCTTGCTCATGGTCATATACCCACTACTCTGGGGCTACCTCCATCAAAACAAAAACAAAACAAAACAAAACACTCAGGTTTCCAGAGCCTTAACGTGCTGTTCCCTTCAAGATCCTAAGTTATGGGGCTTCCCTGGTGGCGCAGTGGTTAAGAATCAGCCTGCCAATGTGGGGGACACGGGTTCGAGCCCTGGTCCGGGAAGATCCCACATGCCACGGAGCAACTAGGCCCGTGTACCACAACTACTGAGCCCGTGAGCCACAACTGCTGTGGCCCGCACGCCTAGAGCCCATGCTCTGCAAAGGGAGAGGCCGCAGTGGTGAAGAGCCAACGCATCGCAGCGAGGAGTGGTCCCCACTCACCACAACTAGAGAAAGCCCGCGCGCAGCAACAAGGACCCAAGGCAGACAAAAATAAATAAATTAAAAAAAAAAAATTCTACGTTATGACCCCACATCCGGTGCCTGCTCTCTGAGAAGGGGCACCAGCAGGGACTTCATGTTGTTGACTGTCCTATCTCCATACCTTTCTGGGAACTGCATGCTACTTCTATCAGTGACCTTGTAACCGAGCCCAGACGGGGGTTAGCAGCACAATGGGAACGATTTCTTGCCTAGATTTTACACTCACAAAGGCTGGCTCCAGAGAGCACGCTCTCACCACTATACCCTCCTGCCTCTCCCCCCAGCTCTCTGGCAGATGGGCACAATCAGATGGCCCGAGGTTTTGAAAAGTGACAGAGTAGCAGGAGACAGTCATTTGCGGCTCTCACGTGGAGGTAAGCATCCAGGGCAGCCTCGGCGACTCTCGGCTCCGGGTGACGCGTCTCTGGCTGTGTGCCTGGCAGTCTGGTCTGACCCCAACGTCAAGACTACCTTGGATCCTGCCCTTTGGTTTAGCCTGCTCTCCAATCCCTATCAAGTCTATGAGCTTCCTGCTTCCCCGCCAACAAATTATTCTTCGGCTTAAATGGTCTGCAACCAAGAACCCCGCCCAATGTGATAAGCCATTAATTTACCCAGCAGCCAACTGCTGCAATGAAAGCGGGGCTCTGCAGAGGGTCCTGCCGTGCTTTCCACTTTCAGAGCCCTGGGATTTCGGCTGGTACGCTTCTGACTCCTTGGGCAGTGTTTGCAGCAGTGGCTGCTGCCCTTGCAGGGAGCTGGGCCCCAGGCCACCTGTATTCAGATGAAGCCACGTCTGTGCTGTGTGTCTCCCAGACAAAAGTGATTGATCCAGGAGCGCACCCTCACCCACACGGGGCCGCAGGCTCTCTGACAGGGACAAGAAAAGCCCAGGGGCTCTAGAGCTCCAAAGGGGACAGAGCCAAGTCATGTTGGTGGCCGTGGAGAAGGGCCCCAGGAACGCCCTGGCACTTGCTTTCCCGCTTTTTACTATTTGATCCTTTTCATTTCATGAGAGGCCCTGGTAAGAATCCTTCCAATAAAGTCCCTCTTGTGCCTGAATTTCAATCTCTGCCTTTAGTAACACAATAGCTTGGCTACACTGACTTGCTGACACCCCTCTCTGTCTGCCTTCTCAATCCAGCCATCTCCCTCCCTGCAATGCCACACATGGGGCTTCTTACAAGGACACTTTTCTCTTGTGATTCAGGTATCACAGAAAAAAAGAAAATAAAAAGGTGATACAGACTAGAAGCCATCTTTTTTTTTTTTTTATCTTTTACAAAAAAGAAAACCTTTGAGGGCCAAGACTTTTTTCTTTTTACATTGTTTTTCGTCAAACTTCACTGGTAGATTTTTCCATTTTAAATCTGCTCACAGCAGCACAGCCTCAAAATTTTCATCCTCTGACTCAGTGCTTTAGAGATGTGGTTCTTCAGGTGCTTAGATACTGTACCGGTGATTTGATTTGAATTAGGGGACTTGATATCTTTGTTTCAAGTGGCTTAAACATCTTAGAAGAAAGGGTGCAGTTCTCTACTAAAAGTGATCAAGGCCCTGCAGTGAAATGTCTTATTCCTGGACTGGCAGAGTGGTAGGAGGTGAGCCTGGGGCATGTAGTTATGCCACAAGAAAGTGCTCCAAAAGTGATGGGGGCGGGACACGGGAACCACTGCGCAAATCCGGTGCAGTACCTGGCACTCTGGATTGAACAAAGCCAAGAGGAAGGAACATGTGCATATTCACCATTTTGCTCCCTCTCCTCACAAAGCAAGAAAATTCTGTCAGTTTCTACCGAGAAACCCACACTGTCTACGCCATTCCCTCTAATAGACTTCCAGCCCAGGAACATGACAGTGAGTTCTACAATGGAATTTTGTTATAACCAATGCAATAAAACTTTGGGGGACTCAGATTTTTCAACGTTTTAGTGTAAGAGAATAAGATTTTAAAGTCAGCTTAAGGTTCAGAAAACAGTAAGGCAAACCCAAGGTGAAACATTTTTGTTAAAGCACGACCAGGACAACTTACACAAACTGCTAGAGACCTACAACTGGTCAACTAAAATGGAAATGACACCTCACTGGTGGCTAAAAATGCTCAAAAACAGTGTGATGCTAGCTGCCACTTACCACTGCCAGACAGAGCCGAGAGAAGTTAGTCCACAATTAACAAAGGGTAGAGGCAGGGCTTGAACCCAGGCAGTCAGGCCTCATAACCTACATTTTTAATCCCTATACCAGCATAAGTTAAATACCAATTCCCCAGTACACATTCCTTCCAGACAGTTCCAAGATGGGGTCTGCATCCAAAATTAAGCCATCAGAGTTGCTGGCGACCCTCAACCCAATTAACAAGCAACACTTTCCCAAGCCTCATTCCACACCAAGAACCAATAAAAGATCACATTTCTCCCCATTTAATTGCTATTGTCCAGACACTTTCTTCCTATACTGAGTGGTGCTCATCAGGGCTCTTAGAACTCTTCTGTCCCACTTTTATCTGAAGAACTGATAAGGAATTTCTTTCTACTAAAGTCAGCCGTCTCCTTTATTTCCCCCATCTCCTTCCACTGAGAGACCACCATGCTGACATCTTGCGAATACCAGCCCCAAACAGACAGCAATTTTTATCTTTCCCTGCGGACACTGACCCATGCTTTTATTATGCACAAACGGGATACTGCCCCACTGAATGCACTTTGGAAACATCCTCAAATCATTTAGTTGCAACAACATGCTTCCTTGTCAAAGAGTTGGTGGCCTTTCAGGTCATTCCATGCTCCACACAGGATCCTCAATTCCCATTTGCAAAACAGAGTTTTCACCTGAGGTATCCAGGCAGCAGATCATCTAATGCACCCATTACAGAGGCTCAGGTGTTTTATTTTTTTTTAATTAAATTGCATGACTTTAGACAAAGCAGCATTCCCTGATTCCTTTATCTTGGGCATCACCTCCTCCTCCTCTATCTTAAGAAATGCAAGTATGACCGGCTCCCTTACAGAGTAACCAGAGGTTTCAAAGTCCATCCTTGGGACTGTAGACAATTCCATGTGGTATGGAAACTTTCTAACAGTTTCTGAGTGATTAGCACTGAGCCTTGTGCTAGTCACAGCTGGGCACGATGAAAAGGGGGATCCTGGAAGGTCAGGCAGTGCTGAGAGGGGCAAGGGCCTGGCGGGTACAAAGAAGGATTCTAATCACCTGGATTAAGTATGACTTCCAGGGAAAACATACCTACAAACGTTCCTACCCTAGTCTGAGCGTGAGTAAATCCAAGCATTTTACTTGGAACAGGCTTATCACCTGAATGGTGATAAGAATCACCAGAGTGGCTCAGCTTACTGTTTAATTTTCATTTGTCAAGCTCCTGGTATATTCCAGACACTGAATTTCACACACTGACACAGATCAGAGTATTTCACAATGATAGAGGGTTCAGCCTGTCCTTGAAAAGAAAAAGTATGCAGCTAAAGCCAGGCCCGCCCCTAACCTCTGGGGGGCCCGGGGCAAGAGGACGATGAGGGCCCACATAATTACTCGAAATTGCTATCCTCTAGCAGACTGTCACAGAATCCTCCTTCCTTGACTTATGCAGCTTTATAACAACCTGGAAGGCCAGGTACAATTAGAATTCTCAGACCCCTCAGAGTTCTGGGCCAGGTGTGAGAGGGCAGCCCCAGCCAATGGACAGAATCCCTTCCCTTCCCCACCCAGGCTCCATCTCTCCTCCAGGAAGGCCTCTTGGGCACACCTGTAGGCCCTCAGCCCACATTTCCAGGCTCTTCCACAACCCCAGTACAGCTGCCTCATTAGGCACTCCTCAGGGAGGGGGTCTGCTCCCCCTACTTGCACAGGGCAGGCTTGGGGTCTTTGAATTCCCTGTTTCAATGGGGGTCTGGGGTGCAGTGGGCAGTGTGGACTCTGGGTGGGCAGTCCGGTCCACCTGCAGACACTAGCCCAGTGGGGAAGGGCACAACCTGGGGAAGGGCAGACCCTGCCCTCCTAAACCCAGGGAATAATTACACAGGGGTTCCCTTGCCCAGGTCTGAAGGTAAAACTGACAAAAAGCCTTCTCTATTTTTTTCTAGCTAAATGGACTTTTCTTTCCTTGAAGCTATTTGGGAGGGTGACTCCTTAAAGATGAATAAACTGGTATAAGAGAGGATTCCTGTCTGGAAGAGATGAAAGAAAAAGTTAAATATTTGCAGCTCTCTAGAAAGATATGATAGCTGCTACCCTGGTCTGAAAGAAGGAAAAGGTAAATATTCCTCAAACAGCAAATGGACTGAACAGGGTTCTATAACGTCAGAAGAGAAGGGACCCTGCCCTATGGCATATCTGGGGCAAACCTTAACATTCTCTTAACGGTTTTGAAAGTGGGCGTCTCACCTAGGCCTGTGCCGAGGCCAAAATAACCCGACGAAGAACTAGCCAGCGCGGCTGGGGCAGCGGAGTCCCAACCCTAGGAACGAGCATATGAGCACACGCTGAGCGGATCTGAGCTAGGCAGGTGTGGGCCTTCGGCAAACAGGCCTCCCCAAAGGGACCCCCGGGAGGCAGGCGGGACAGTGGTTAAGGCTTGGGCTTCACCCCGACGACCGACCCGCTATCTGCTGTGCCTTCCTTTCCTCAGTCAGGAAAAGTTCGCCAACTTTCCGTCCTCCGTTTTTAATTCTCAAACGGAGAAATCACCTGCTCGCATCACTGCGCGGTGATGCCAAGAACTTAGCGCAGTTCCACACTTCGTAAGCTCTCGGTCCCGCGTGCTTGTTTAGACCTGAGAGCGCAGGGGGCAGAGCTAGCGCTGAACCCAAGATGGGGATCAAGCAGCTCCCCACCACCGATCCCCAACATCCAAGATACGGTTCTGCAGAGGCTGTACGACGCTGGGGGCCGAGGGGTGGGGTGGATGAGGCTTTAGGAAGAGAAGCAAAGCACAACGGGGAAAGCAGACAGGGGTCGAATGTTACACCTCAGCCCTAGTTTGGAGGTAAGAAAGGGGGTGCCTGAGAATGCCGCCCAGCTGGAGGTGCAAAGGACTGGGCCCAACTTGCTGCCATCCGCGAGCCCCTGGGGAGGGGAGGACGCTGCGCTGCACCCCGCTCGGCTCCAGGTCCTCCAGGCGGGTCGCACGCGAGGGAAGCGGCCCGGAGGGAAACACTCGGCGCTCAGGGGTCTGGGAGACGCAGCCACTCACCCAGCAGCAGCAGCTTGAGCTCGCGGCGCGCGTCCTTCTTGTCCCGGCGAAGCTGCCGCTCGATCTCGGCGCTGATGCGCTGCGACTCCTTCTCCTCCGCGGACAGGCAGCAGCAGCCGGCCATGGTGTGCGCAGCCCCCGACGGGCTACGCCGTTTCCAGGGCCCGGACGCTCCGCCGGCCGCTCTCCCAGCCGGTCCGCGACAGCACCCGAGGTCGGTGGGAAAAGACTGGGGGGGCCGACTCGAATTTCGGAGTATAAGGCCGGGACCACTACGGCTCAATCCCTCCTCGAAGGGTCGGCTCCGGGGCGGGAGCGAATTTGGAGCTCTGGGAAAGCTCAAGTGCACCGCAGCTCTGGGCTCACCCAGCCCCAAGCTCGCTCAGGGGAGGAGGAGGGCGAGCCGGGGGAGACAGCGTTGCCGGCCCCCGGAAGATCAGCGCGGCCCTTGGCACAGGAGCGTGACAGGGAGCGCAGACCGCTCGTGAAAAGTTGGGGCGTCGCTGCCGGGGGCGGTGGGGAGCGGGAACTCCCGGCCTGGCGGTGTCCCAGGCAGGTGGCAGGCAAGGCGTGGGATGGAGGCAGAGGTCCTTGGCTGGCCCTTTCCTACAAAGTTCGGAAAACCTCAGCAGTGATCGCCGCCTAAGACCGAATGGAAAAGTTCCTGGAGGCCCCCGTGGTTCTAAGTGGCAGAAGGAGGCGGAGCTTCTCGAACCCGCAGCCCTGGCGTCTGCCCAAGCTGGCCTTCGGGGCACGCCAAGCCGAGGGCGCCTGGGGGCGAAAGAGGTGAGCAGGGAGCTGGGGCGCGGAGCCCAGGCGTCTCGAGTTTCGGGGAGCGGCCCCCACACCTTTCTCCCTGGCCGTGGCGTCCCGGCGCGGGGAAGACGGTGGGCCGAGGGGCCGCCAGGCCCAGCTCCCTGTCCGGAGCCAGGTTCCGACAGGTGAGTGAGGTTCGCCAACTCGCAGCCTCAACTCCTCCCAGCTGCGAGAGGAGCCGAGCCCAGCGTCCGCAGCGCGACGCAGCCCGCGGGCGGCGAGGTTGAGCTCTGCCGACCTGAAATTGAGCCTTTCGCGCCAGCCTCAGCACGACGCACACCGCGGTTTCCTAGACGTGCTCCTTCCGCTTCCCGGACGCCGCAGCCCAGCGCCGGCTCGGCCAAAGCCCTTGGTCAGCTCGACAGTCTGCCTGCAAGGTGGGGCTGGGCCTGAGCCGGCTGGCGCTGCACTCAGAAGCAGCTGCCCCTGGGTTCAGTTAAATAAGAGAAGTGAGAGAGCGGAGGGTAAATATCCTCCCGGCCCCTTCGTAACCCGCCGGACGAGGAGGGTTGAGGACGTGAGGAATGGAAAACGGCTGGCTACTTTGCATTTTACGATGGGAAAGACTCCTCCTTTGTAAAGAGGGCTGACCCGTTTCCAGCAGCCCCTGGTATGGTCCCTGCCCTAGCCCTGAAGCCTGATAGCCGTCTCGCAAAGCTGTGTCCGCACAGCCACATTGGCCTGGCTCCTGGAACGTGGGGATCACGTTTGAGCTGCATTCATAAAAACTTAAAAATTAAAAAGCACCTCTTTGTACTCAAGTGGCACAATAGAATGCGTATTAACAACATCTGATTTTGTCTTCTGTGTACATTTTGAGGCAGAGGGCAAAGAGTTTCGCGGGAAAAGCAGAAAAGTGAAGGTGGAGGGAGGGGATCCCGTCGTCCACAGCAATGAATGTTTTTTCTTTTTCCTTCTCGTCAAGTCAGCATGTGCCACGTAAACACTTTATGGCGTTAGGCAATTAGCTAATGCTTCCTCTATTAATAGACGCCTAAGTGCCTTTCTTAGGAGTAGCATATATTTCAATTCAAACTGAGGAGCATATTGAGTGGAGAGAGTGGTATATGTCATTATATAAAGAACTTGGCATTAGGATGCTATCTGGCTGCAAAGTCTTATTATTTACTTTACAGTTTAGGGAATGTAGAGGAATCAGGCATTAAAAATGCATGTGCTTACATTCTTAAATGCATAATTATTTTAGTTGCCTTGCAGGCATAAATTGACAGTAACAGCGACCCCTACAGGAAAGCTTCTGCACATGATCTTAGCCATTTAGTCACACATCTCTCTTAGCTCTTACATTCATTTACAATTTGAGAATAAGACCTCTTGGCTTCTCAAATTAATAATTGCGTCATAATTATTAGTACTTTTTAAATGATTAAAATTAGGGCAAATTTGAACTCCCAAGTTAACTGGAATAACTCTATTAGGTCTAAAGTTGCTAAGATTGCAAGAAAGATATGAAGCGTATTGTTTATAGCAAATCTGCAAAACTTTCCTGGGCTGGTGAACTTGGCAGTGTGTATCAGAAGCCTTAAACATGTCCATCCCCTTTGACCAAACTAAGAAACTTTGGCCTCCTTAAGAAATAATCGGAGGCCAAAGTTTTTATTTCTAATAGCAACAACTCAAAACAATCTAAATGCCCAACAAAGGTGAATAGTTCCAATAAATTATGGTATTATGCATACAATGAGATATTATATAGTCATTAAATATGTGAATATGTAACAAACATGTGAATAACAAAGATTTGGGGGGAAAACCTCAAAATATATGGAGTGTAAAAGTCAAGATACAAAAATATAAACAGTATGATACAAATTTTATTATGGGAACACACATAATGCATTTTTAAGGGACTAAAAGAACATATACCAACAAGGTAAGTTGCTCTGAGTCATAGCTTTTTGCTTGATTTTAATTCTGATATAAAATTATTGGGGGCAGCTTGCATAAAGTAATCTAGGTCCTAATTTCCTCAGCTGTAAAATCAAAGAGGAAGAACCAGAATAAACTCACAGGGATCTCCCAACTCTAACATCAATTATTTCTTTGCTGATTTCCACACTTATAAGATAGTATAAAAATAATCATAAACCAAAAGTTGTTATTGACGAGTGGTAGCTAGAGAGGACTGTAAAACTAGGATATCGCAAGTCAATTATTTTTATACTTCTATTTTTTAAATTCACATCTCTATTTTCCCTATCTTTAGGATCTGGGGAAGGGATGGGAATAATTTTAAGTTACTGATTCATTTGCAACATTGTTACCGAAATTTGGCTTCTTGTACATCGGCGGCTGATTAAATCTCAGAGAGAGTTCTGGGCGAAGCAGAAAGAAATAGCTTTATTGCTTTGTCAGGCAAAGGGGGCCACAGCTGGGTAGTGCTTCAAGGCTCTATGTCCCATCCTGGAGTGGGTAGTGAGGAGTCTTACACTATTCAAGTAACAGGGAGTGATCAGCTCGTGGACATTCTTCTGATTGGCTGGTGGTGAGGTAATTGGGAGTCAGCATTATCAACCTGGTTCCAGCTGGTCTGGGGGTACATGAGCTTGTGGGCCGTATACAGTTAACTTCTTCCACCTGGTGGGGCTTTCGGTATCTGCCAGACAGCTCAAAGCACATGGCTCAATATTATCTGTAGTCCTTGAGGAAGCACTAAAGGACCTTGACTTTGCTTAATGGCTAAAATATTATTATTTGGTCTTGCTTGACTGTTTTCCTTTCTTTCTGCATTTTCTCGCTTCTCTGATTAAATATATTCTTTGACAAGTTTTTCTACAGACAAAAGGCAGGCAGAGGACATGAGTGGGTGTCCATTCTGGAAAGGCCTCACAGGGTCCTGCTCTGTTACCACATCTTTCCAGGAAGGGGTAGTTTGGAAAAAAAGTCTCAGTAAAGAAGAATATTTGTTTTCTTGGGTTATTCCCGAAGTGCTGCAATTCCATTTCATTCCTCTTGAAGATCAGAGCACAGGCTGAACATGACTTTTCAGATACCTGCCAAGTGCTGGGCTGCAAAGGTGAACTAATTGTCTGAATGTCCATCGAGTCCATGCCAAGCCCATTACCAGGCTCTGGGAATTCAGATACTGAGACATTCCAGGTTTTAGGTAGGCTATAGTCTAGTAGAAAGAAGTAAGACTATAACCCTGAAATCTGAAGTCAGCCCTCCTTGCTTCCTCCCAGAGAGCAAACAGTGGAGCACAGAATCACCTGGGCGGTTCCCCACAGCCTTTAGATGTGCACAGGGGCCCTTCAGCTGAACCTCATCTCCCATCATTCTCCTGGAACCTCAGACAAATGTAACTCCATGTTCTCCACACCTCTATGTCTTACTTCATGCGTTCCCTCTTCCAGGAATGCTCTCTCTCACCCCAGACAAAATTAGGTACTTTCTTTCCCAAACACATCTCTTCTGAGACACCATCTCCACCCCTTGTCAGTCAGACTCATCTTTCTCTGCTGCCTGAGCACCTCCTATGTTCCTCTCTTCAGCATCTCACTCTATTATACCTGTTTGTTTCTTCTCCTAATCCATTAGTTACTCACAAGTAGAGAGTTTTTTCTTGTTCATCCTGGTATTTCTAAATTAATAACATTTCGTTCACTGAATAACATTGAAACCAAAACGAATTAACCTGAGATAAGAGAAAGAAGAAACTAGAACAGAGAACGGAAAGTTCTTATGGTGGAAGACAGTAAAAACAACAACAGCAAGCAAGTCCACAGCCAATCAATGTATGACTTAGGAAGGACTCTGTCCCCAATTTGCCCCCTTAGAGGGAAAGAGTGCCCTGTTTCTAAGGAAATTCCAAGGAAATGTGCACATAGAGGGCTGGAAAAATGCTATTCTCTTTGACAAATGTGGCATCTTAGAATTTTAACAAGTAACATAGAATAAAAACATGACCTTAAAGAAGTATACAAGGCTAAAATAGCACTAATAATAATACACCTATGCTGCTTTTCAAATTGCACATGTGGCCCATTCTTAGGTTGTGACCAGCATTTTTTTTAAGAAAAAGAATAGAATATCAATAGGAAATAACAAAGTATGCAACATGTATTATTGTTTCATGAAACTTTTGTTTCAGTTGTATACATAAATATCAACTCTTAAGCAGACAAGTCATTAATGGGGGTTTGCTTCTCCATATCCCAGATGGGTTGGTCTAAATAATTCCCAATTTTCTAATTCATTTTTCTGAGACTGACATGTTCCCAATTTTTCATTCAATTTTCTGAATCCAATGTGTTCTCTAAAATGTTTTCAGTCCTCCTCTCCCCTCACCACTCCCCTCTTCCTCCACCCAATCATTTTCCAGTTTTGATGAGCGTGGTACGTAAGAGTCGATGGAGTGGTGATGGGTATTTAGACGAATAAGTAATAATTGTAGCTGGTGGTTGGATGTACTTAACATCTATTTTTCTAAGGCAGTCAACATGTTGCTCCAAAATATTTTCTGCCTGAAGACCAGAAATTGCTTATTGTATAATTTCTACTGAAAAGGCTAGAATTATCGACAATTAAGCCCACCTTCAAACACACATGACTCTGAGTGGGCAGGAATCGCTATTGTTTGTTTCTGAATCTGACTTCCCAGGGGAGTTAGGTATCTCAAGAATTTAAGTAAAAATCTTCAAGGTGAGGAGTTTGGACATTTTTTTTTTTCTTTTTCTTTTCTTTTCCTTTTTGCTTAAGTTCTCCCCTCCTCCACTTACATCACTCTCCCCCTGAATGAACAAATGTTAACAACCTAGTATGTTTTCTTCTTTTTTATGCTCTTATAATCATATATAAGCTTACAAACACTCATAAATGTAAATAAACATACACAGAGGGAGTTTGTCATCACTAGTTTAAAAATGGGACTGTATTGTATTACATGATCTCTATATTTTGCTTTTCTCTTTTAACACTACCTTGTGGGAATTTCAGTAAACTCTGATTCAGTCTTTCATACATTCATACGTAATATTCCACAGGGTAAAAGGACCATATTTTATTTAATTTTCCCCTGTGAAGGACATTCTCTTTTATTCCCCATTTTGGCCACTAAAAACAAAGCTGTAATAGCATCTTTGTATATAAATCCTCATGCACTAGTGTTTTTATTTCTGTGTGATAGACTCCCAGGGTAAAAACTGCTGAATCGAAGGATATATACATTTTTCGTTTTCATTATGGTGGCCAGATTCCTTTCCAAAAAGACTAAAATAATTCACATTTCTACAAAAATAGAAATACCCATGTCCCAACTAGCAATAAATACGACCACTTATTAATTTTTGGCAGCCTGAAGGGATTCAAATAATTTTAAAGTGTGGTTTTACTTTGTGTTTCCATGACTACTTGTGAATCTGTACATTTGTTCATAGCTTGTTAGTATTTGCATTTGTTACCCTGTGAACTGTCTATTTACATCCTTTGCTCATTTTTTTTAATTGGGTCATTTGTCTTTTTCTTGACAATCTGTAAGAGCTCTTCCATATTACATATCTACTCTTTGTCATCTGAATTACAAATTTTCAAATATGTTTTTTGTTCTTTATCATTTTTAATGGCATCTTTTGCCATAGAAAATTTTATTTTTACGTATCCAAATATCTCTATTTTCTTGCATAGCTTCCAGAGCCCCAGTCTTTGTAAGAAGGTCTCTCCATTTCTATACTGTACATTGCAGTATCTTAGATATTCTTGCAAGTACTTTCGTTATTTCATTTTTTACATTGAAATAGTTAATCCATCTGGTGTTTATTTTTGTAAAATATGTAAGATAGGACACTAATTTTATTTTCTTCCAGATGGATTGCCAGTTGTGCCAACATCATTGATTGAACATTCCATCCTTTTTCCAATGAATTAAACTTCAATCTTTGTCATGTATTACACTCTCATATTGACTGAGATCCATTTCTTTAAGTATGGACTGTTCCACTGAGCTATTTATTCCTATATCAATACCATCTCGATTTGATTACACGGGCTCTATGAAACATTTTGGTATCTGATAGGATATATCACCCCTTCAGAGTTATCCAACTCTTCTTAGTTGTGTTCAGATATTTATTCTTCCATATGAACTATACTGATCTTCCTCTTCCTCAACTTATGATGGGGTTATGTGCCAGTAAACCCATCAAAAAATAAAAATATCGTAAGTTGAAAATGCATTCAATACACCTAATCTACTGAACATCATAGCTTAGCCTAGCCTACCTTACGGGTGCTCAGAACAGTAACATTAGCCTACAGTTGTGCAAAATCATCTCACACAAGGCCTATTTTATAAAAGTGTTGAATATCTCATGTAATTTATAGAATACTGTACTGAGAGTGAAAAACAGAATGCTGGTCTGCATACAGAATGATTGCAGGTGTATGGGTTGCTCACCTTGGTGATCGCATGGCTGACTGGGAGCTGCGGCTCGCTTCTGCTGCCCGGTATAATGAGGGAGTATGCCACCACATATCATCGCTAGCCTGGGGAAGATTAAAATGCAACATTCAAAGCACAGCTTCTACTGAACGCCTATTGCTTTCACACCATCATAAGGTCGAAAAACTGTAAGTCAAACCATGGTAAGTCGGGGACCGTCTTTAATACCATTTATCAATGAGTCTCTCCTGAACGTCACAGCTTAACCTTAACCCTAACTCCAACTGCTTTCTTGACATAATGGCTTACATATTAGAGGCATCTCGATGTAACAAGACAAAACAAAACTCTGATTTTGTTTTCCAAAACTTACCTTACTGCTATGTTTTCCAACTCAGACCACCAAACACCCAATGGATTGCTTCTTTGCCCCACCTCTGGCACCCAGTCTTAGCAGTTATGAACTCCTCCTTTAAACCATGTATTGTTTTAGAACCACTGCATGCAGCCAACAGCTTTTGCACTGAGCCGCTCTGGAGCTGTCATGCACAATTAATCTTTGCGAATGAGGCTCCTGTTAGATCATAAGTGCCCCCCCCCCAGGTATGTTCATTTTTATTTTTGCTGCTACCACTTCTGAGCAAGCCAACAGCACCTCTGACCTGGACTAAAACAAAAGCTTTGTCACTAGTCTTCTTGCTTCTAGTCTTGAACCTCTAAAATCCATTTTCCACAGGACAAGATAGCCAGAATGAGCTTTCAGAATCCCAGAGCAGATCCCCTTATTCTCTAGATTAAAATCCTCCAATGGATTTCCATCAGAGAATAAAATTAAATGCCCTTGTTCTAGACCACAGGCCCTACATGATAGGCCATTGCCTACCTCTCTAACTTCCTATCCTAACATTCTCCCTCCTATCCTAATATGTTCCCATCATGCTTGTATCTATTTTCTTTGAGCATACCTCAGGACAGCTTTATACTATCAGCTCTGCTGCCTGAATCACGCTTCCTCCAAGCCTTGAGGTGCTTGGTTTCTACTTGTCAGGTAGGTCTCAACGTAAATGTGACTAAGTGCTGGCTTCCCTGACCCGTTAGCTTAAGGTAGCCACTCCTCCCTGCCAATCCACTTGATATCATCATTGTATTTTCACTGTAGCATTTGTCTCTCTCTGGTTTCTCTTGTTTCCTTCCTTCTTTATTTGTTATCATCTTCTCCCACCAGTAAAAGAAAGTAAGCTCTATGAGAAGAAGGGTCATGACTGTCATATCCACCACTGTATCCCTAGAGCCTACATCAGGGGAAGCTACGTCATCTTAAAATTGTACCACTGAACTCTGTTCAGAACCATTCTCAAAAGTAAAGTTGAATCTTGGAAAAATCAGCAATATGGGATTTGTGATTTAATATTTGCCGATTTTATACTACATTATGTAATACCAAGGAAAACAAAACACTCCTGAGGACGCTTGATTTGTAGAGATAGGACCCTGACTATGTTTGCCAGGATATGTTAATTACAAGCAACAGAGACCCAGGGTAAATAGGCTTAAGTTAATACAATTTATTGGTGCTTAGGACTGAAAATTTCAGGGATGGTCTTGATTTTAAATTCTGCTGGATCAAGGTACTAAAGTGATGTGATAAGGAAGCCATGTAGTACTTAATAAGTATTTGTTGAATTAATGAAAGAATAACGCCAATCTCATTGGATTGTTGTGAAGATTAGAAAAAGTAATATATAAAGCTTTTGGTTCCTTGCCTGAAGCTCGTAAGCACTCATTAGTAGTAGATAGTATTATTTTTTTAAAGTATCATTAGCATTATCATCAAAAACTTCATTTTCAGGGACTACCCTGGTGGCGCAGCTGTTAAGAATCTGCCTGCCAATGCAGGGGACACGGGTTCAAACCCTGGTTCGGGAAGATCCCACATGCCGCGGAGCAACTAAGCCCCTGCGCCACAACTACTGAGCCTGTGCTCTAGAGCCCGCAAGCCACAATTACTGAGCCCGCATGCCACAACTACTGAAGCCCACACGCCTAGAGCCCATGCTCCGCAACAAGAGAAGCCACTGCAATGAGACGCCCGTGCTCCACAGCGAAGAGCAGACCCCACTCGCTGCAACTAGAGAAAGCCCGCGCGCGGCAACGAAGACCCAACACAGCCAAAAATAAATAAATATAAATAAATTTATTTTAAAAATTTCATTTTCAACACAACAGATACATTCATTTTTATTTTTTAAATTTTATTGAAGTGTAGTTGATTTACAATGTGTATTAACTTCTGCTGTACAGCAAAGTGATTCACTTATATATATGTATATATATATATACATATATATAGTCTTTTTCATATTCTTTTCCATTATGGTTTACTATAGGATATTGAATATAGTTCCCTGTGCTATACAGTAGGACCTTGTTGTTTATCCATCCTATATATTCTAGTTTGCATCTGCTAATCCCAAACTCCCAATCCTCCCACCCTGCCGCCTTCCCCCTTGGCAACCATAAGTCTGTTCTCCATATCTGTGAGTCTGTTTTGTAGATATGTTCATTTGTGTCATACTTTATATTCCACATATAAGTGATATCATACAGTATTTGTCTTTCTCTTTCTGACTTACTTCGCTTAGAATGATAATCTGTAGGTTTGTCCATGTTGTTGCAAATGGCATTATTTCATTCTTTTTTATGGCTGAGTAGTATTCCACTGTGTGTGTGTGTGTGTGTGTGTGTGTGTGTGTGTGTGTGTGTGTATGACATCTTCTTTATCCATTCATCTGTCAATGGACATTTAGGTTACTTCCATGTCTTGGCTGTTGTAAATAGTGCTCTTATGAGTATGAACATAGGGGTGCATGTACCTTTTTGAATTATAGTTTTGTCTGGATAGATGCCCAGGAGTGGGATTGCTGGATCATATGGCAACTTTATTTTTAGTTTTTTTAGGAAAGTCCATACTGTTTTCCATAGTGGCTGCACCAATTTACATTCCCACCAACAGTATAGGAAGTTTCCCTTTTCTCCACACCCTCTCCAGCACTTACTTGTAGACTTTTTAATACTGGCCATTCTGAAGAGTGTGAGGTGGTACCTCATTGTAGTTTTGATTTGCATTTCTCTAAATTATTAGCGATAATGAGCATCTTTTCATGTGCCTGTTGGCCACCTGTATGTCCTTTTTGGAGAAATGTCTATTTAGATCTTCTGCCCATTTTTCTATTGGGTTGTTTGTATTTTTGTTATTGAGTTGTATGAGCCGTTGTGTATTTTGGAAATTAAATTAAATCCTTGTCAGTTGCATCATTTGCAAATATTTTCTCCCATTCTTATCTTTTCATTTGCTGTGCACAAGCTTGTAAGTTTGATTAGGTCCCATCTGTTTATTTTTGCTTTTATTTTTATTGCCTTGGGGACTCACCTAAGAAAACATTGGTATGATTTATGTCAGAGAATGAAAAGATATATTCATGATTACTCTTGTACTGTGGGGAGAAGGAAAGATTGAACTTTGCACAGTCATTTGGAATAATTCCGACTGTCTGGGAGCAATAGCAGATGAGAATCATGTTGCAAGGCTTCCCAGCAGAGGTAGAGAAGTAAACAACCACCTTGCATGGCCTGTCTGACCCAGATAGGAATTTAGCCATTGAGTCCTCTTGAAAATCAATGTTGATTTAAATATTTGAATCAAATATTCAGCCTTTTAACAGTCATCATGTGTACCATTTTTCTAGATTCCACATACATGCATTAATATACAATATTTGTTTTTCTCTTTCTGGCTTACTTCACTCTGTATGACAGACTCTAGGTCCATCTACATCTCTACAAATGAGCTAATTTCGTTCCTTTTTATGGCTGAGTAATATGGTACAGATGAACTTATTTGCAAGGCAGGAATAGAGACGTAGGCGTAGAGAACGGACATGTGGGCACAGTGGGGGAAGGGGAGGGTGGGACGAATTGGGAGCTTACAATTGACATGTATACACTACCATGCGTAAAATAGATAGCTAGTGGGAACCTGCTGTATAGCACAGGGAGCTCAGCTCGGTGCTCTGTGACAACCTAGATGGGTCGGGGGGGGGGTGGGAGGGAGGTCCAAGAGGGAGGGGATATGGAGATATATGTATACACATAGCTGGTTCACTTCGTTATACAGCAGAAACTAACACAGCATTGTAAAGCAATTATACTCCAATAAAAAAAACAAATAAATAAAAGTCATCATGAAGAGAGCTAACATCAGAAGATACTCAAATTCTTCTGTCCTAAATATTCAATACATTATGTATCTTCTTCATGATTTTAAAATCTACTGGTTAATGTAACTGGTTAATACAGTTAGAAATATAGAGTTGAAAAGAATATATGTTGTTGCCTCCTAGCTTCTTCAGTACCCAAGTCACTTTTTGATGCCTTTAGATACATGGAAGTCCACCCAGTCCCTTTTTAATGGCGTTGTGGTAGATTAAACATGCCCAGAAATTCTGGGACACACCTTCCTTCAAGAGGTGAGGCATATGTTCCCTCCTCTTAAAGCTTGGCACGCTATGTGGTTGTTTTGACTGATGGACCAAAGTGGAAATGACACTGTCAGTCTCCAAGTCCAGGCTTTATGAGACCAGCAACTTCCATTTCCTGTCTCTTGACTCACTCACTCCTGGAGCCCTGAACTGCCTCATGAAGAATCTAGAGAGATCACCTGGAGAGACCCTGAGACCACCTGGCTGAGCTCATCCTTCTAGCCATAGTGCTAGGAATGTAAGTCTAGCACCACCAAGGTGCTAGGACTGTAAGTCTAGCCATCCAGGCCCTCCAGCCCAGCCCAGCTGGGTACCACCAAGTGGCTCCCTTGTCAATACCATGTAGAGCAGAAGAGCCACCAGGCAAACCTGCCCTAATTTCTGGCCCACAGATCTTGATATATAATAAAATGGTGGTTGTTTTAAGCAACTAAGTTTTGAGGTAGTTTACTAAGCAGCTGTGGGTAACCTGAACCCTCTGGCAATATTTCATATAGTGCCAGAGTTAGTAATCTGCTAAATCAGGTTACTTCTGAACTGACCTGGGACTGAAAGAGCACACCAAAACTACCCACAAGGAGGTCCTTAAAGCAGGTTGGACATCAAACATAGAGTGGTTTGGTGGCCAGGAAAGGCTAAATGATGACAGTCTCCACTTTGTGGAGCGGATACCTCTTTCTTCTGAGTGAGCTGCACTGAATGTTCATCACTAACTGTGGTGTCAGTGAGGATATAAAGGACCCAGCGCACACAAGCAATCCAAAGGAACATGGTACTCGTATACCAATTTTTTGAGTACCCACTACGTATTGAGCACTGGAACAATAGCAACTGTGAGAAACAAGACTTATCCTTACAGATCTCATCATCTACTAGAAAAAATATTTATTCAGAATTATTTGCCCAATGATTTTGGAGGAGGGGGCAGTGGGTGGGGGGGAGGGAGAGAAGGCTGCATCATCCTGAACTACTGATGTCTGAACTCTGTCCAGATACCATTTCAACAATACAGTCAAGTCTTAGAATATTCAGCAAATTGTGGTGCCTCATATATATATGGGATTTGTGATTTGTCTGTTTTTTCCTACTTCATATAATGCCAAGGAAAACAAAACACCCTTGAGGATGCTTGATTTGTGGAAATGGGACCCTGCCTATATTTGCCATGACATGTTGTTGCCAGGGAGAGCCCTGGTATGAGCTGAGACGTTTAAATGGAAGGTGTTGGTGCTTAAGACTGAGAAGTTCAGGGATGGTCTTGGTTTTAGGCTCTGCTGGATCCAGATGCTCAAATGATGTCATAAGGAAGCCCTCTCTCTCCACCTTTTTGGCTGGACTTTCCTCTGAACTCTAGTCTCAGGTAGATCTCTCCCCGCATGGTGGCAAGATGACTGCCAGAAACCCCACGCTCATCCATATCTACCGGCAACCTCAGCAGAAAGAGGACTTCCCCTTTTCAATATTCCAGCAAAAGTTCCAAGATTGAGTCTGATTAATTGCCCCTCCCTGAACTGCTTCATTACGACCAGGGGAACGGAGTACTCTGCTGACCAGGCCAAGATCAGATATCCACCCCTCAAGTATGAAATTAATTTTTGTAATGTATTTTATTTAACTGAACATTTTCAAAACATTATCATTTGTTCAATATTAAAATGACTAATGACTTTTTTTTTTTTTTTTTTTTGCAGTACGCGGGCCTCTCACTGTCGTGGCCTCTCCCGTTGCGGAGCATAGGCTCCGGACGCGCAGGCTCAGCGGCCATGGCTCATGGGCCCAGTCGCTCTGCGGCATGTGGGATCCTCCCGGACCGGGACACGAACCCGTGTCCCCTGCATTGGCAGGTAGACTCTCAACCACTGCGCCACGAGGGAAGCCCGACTAATGACTTTTTTATTCATATTAAACTGGAGTTTGCAGTGCGTATTTTACACTTATAGCCGTCTCCATTTGGACTAGCCCCGTTCCAACTGTTCGACAGCCACTAGCCACATTGGATGGGCAACTCTAAAGATTCATTTTAGCATAAGTAGAATGAAATGGAATGGAACACAAGAGAATAGAACAGAACAGAATAGAAAAAAGGGTAACTTGGAACATGCAGGGGAAGAAAATCTCTGTTCCTATGGCTCTGGAGCCCTGTAAGGGAACATGTGAAAGAAGTTGTGTCTTCCTGGAGAGAGGTACAGATGTAGGCAATGGAGAAGGAAGCGCCATGCGGAAGGGCTGTAGGGACTCAAGGAGAGGATGCCCAGATGAGACACAGTACTCAGAGTCAGGGAGAGAAATCTGGGTATCTCAGTGGATGCCACAGAGAAGAGATGCCTTGACCCAGGACTGGATGAGAGGAGGACACCACGGTAGAAGCCAGCTCTGACAGAGGCCAGCTCAGACCAGACCTCTCCCTGACCTCCACCCTCCTCCTTCCTTTGGGACTTAGGGAAGAGGAAAGACATGAGACCATGAATTGACTGAGAAAGATCTGATTTTTTTTTTTTAATCTTAAAAGAGAGAAGAAAAGATAGCACTTTTTTTTTTCGAAGAATAGTTGATTTACAGTGTTGTGTTAGTTTCAGATGAACTTATATACAAAACAGAAATGACCCACAGACATGGAAAACAGACTTATGGTTAATAAAGGGGAAGGGGAGGGGGAGGAAAGATCTGATTTGACTGAGTTTACCCAGCATTGACTGGTTTGTGGAGGGAGTCTCAAAAAAGAAATTGTTTGGATATAAAAAATAAAATTTTATACACTGCATATCGGAGCTTATTGGCCTGAAAATACCATTCCCAAAACAAAGCCTCAAAAACCCTGTGTGTTCAGGAAATAGAGCCAATACTCCTTTCCCCTCCAGGGAGGGAAGTTTGGCAGTCATCCTCAACTAGCCAGAGGATTTTGCCTTCCCAGGGGATATTTGGCAATATCTGGAGACGTTTTTGGTGGACACAGCTAGGGAGGGGAGGGCTATTTGGGGTGGAGGCCAGGGACGGTGCTGACCATCCTACAGTGCACAGGACAGCCTCCACCAGTAATGGTTATCCAGCCCCAAATGCCAGTAGTGCTAAGGCTGAGGAACCCTGGACTGAGCCAGTCTGAGATTCTTGAGACGTGTGTAGAGAGAGGAGAAGCAAGTCTGTGTTGGACTAAGCCAGTCATAAAAGGAAAGCCAGGCCCCGGGTCAGCACATAACGTAGTTTCTATGGCGCTGCGGTAACTGAGCCTTGTCTCAAAGTAGTGAGTCGCCGGATAAACAGTAGGCTGAGCCAGGCCCAGCAGCTGAGGGCCCATAGGCTTCTGTTCTCTTTCCCTCCCCCTCCCCCTCTCCTTCCCCTTCTTCTCCTTCTCCTTTGCCTCTTCCCTCTTGCCGAACACTCTCCTCAAAGGAAGTCCCGGGAACTGCTCGGAAGATGGCGGAAGAGTAAGACGCGGAGATCACCTTCCTCCCCACAGATACACCAGAAATACATCTACACGTGGAACAACTCCTACAGAACACCTACTGAACGCTGGCAGAAGACCTCAGACCTCCCAAAAGGCAAGAAACCCCCCACGTAGCTGGGTAGGGCAAAAGAAAAAAGAATAAACAGACAAAAGGATAGGGACGGTACCTGCACCAGTGGGAGGGAGCCGTGAAGGAGGAAAGGTTCCCACACACGAGGAAGCCCCTTCGCAGGCGGAGACTGCGGGTGGCGGAGGGGGAAAGCTTTGGAGCCGCGCAGGAGAGCACAGCAACAGGGGTGCGGGGGGCAAAGCGGAGAGATTCCCGCACAGAGATCAGGGCCGACCGGCACTCACCAGCCGAGAGGCTTGTCTGCTCATCCACCGGGGCGGGCGGGTCTGGGAGCTGAGGCTCGGGCTTCGGTCGGAGCGCAGGGAGAGGACTGGGGTTGGCTGCGTGAACACAGCCTGCAGGCGGTTGGTGCGCCGCGGCTAGCAGGGAGGGAGTCCGGAGAAAAGTCTGGACCTGCCGAAGAGGCAAGAGACTTTTTCTTCCCTCTTTGTTTACTGGTGCGCGAGGAGAGCGGATTAAGAGCGCTGCTTAAAGGAGCTCCAGAGACGGGCGCGAGCCGCGGCTAAAAGCGCGGACCCCAATGACGGGCGCGAGCCGCGGCTAAAAGCGCGGACCCCAGAGACGGGCGCAAGCCGCGGCTAAAAGCGCGGACCCCAGAGACGGGTATGAGACGCTAAGGCTGCTGCTGCCGCCACCAAGAAGCCTGTGTGTGAGCCCAGGTCACTATCCACAATCCCCTTCCGGGGAGCCTGTGCAGCCCACTACTGCCAGGGTCCCGGGATCCAGGGACACCTCCCCCGGAAAAACGCACAGTGCGCCTCAGGCTGGTGCAACGTCACGCCGGCCTCTGCCGCCGCAGGCCCGCCCCGCACTCAGTGCCCCTCCCTCCCTCCCTCCCCCCCGCCCCGCCCCCGCCCCGGCCTGAGTGCGCCAGAGCGCCCGAATCAGCGGCTCCTTTAACCCTGTCCTGTCTGAGCGAAGGACAGACGCCCTCCGTCAACCTACACGCAGAGGCGGGGCCAAATCCAAAACTGAGCCCCTGGGAGCTGTGAGAACAAAGAAGAGAAAGAGAAATCTCTCCCAGCAGCCTCAGAAGCAGCGGATTAAAGTTCCACAATCAACTTAATATACCCTGCATCTGTGGAATACATGAATAGACAACGAATCATCCCAAATTAAGGAGGTGGACTTTGAGAGCAAGATTTATGATTTTTTCCCCTTTTCCTCTTTTTGTGAGTGTGTATGTGTATGCTTCCCTGTGAGACTTTGTCTGAATAGCTTTGCTTCCACCATTTGTGCTAGGGTTCTATCCGTCCGTGTTTTTTTTTAATTCTTTTTTCCTCTTAAAAATTATTTTTTTATTTTAATAACTTTATTATATATTATCTTACTTTATTTTATTTCACTTTATCTTCTTTCTTTTGTTCCTTCCCTCCTTCCTTCCTTCCTTCCTTCCTTCCTCCCTCCCTCCCTCCCTTCTTTCTTTCTTTCTTTCTTTCATTCTTTGTTTCTTTCTACTTCTACTAATTCTTTCTACTTTATCTCCCTTTTATTCTGAACGGAGTGGATGAAAGGCTCTTGGTGCTGCAGCCAGGAGTCAGTGCTGTGCCTCTGAGGTGGGAGAGCCAACTTCAGGACACTGGTCCACAAGAGACCTCCCAGCTCCACATAATATCAAATGGCAAAAATCTCCCAGAGATCTCCATCTCAACACCAGCACCCAGCTTCACTCAACGACCAGCAAGCTACAGTGCTGGACATCCTATGCCAAATGACTAGCAAGACAGGAACACAACCCCACCCATTAGCAGAAAGACTGCCTAAAATCATAAAAAGTCCACAGACACCCCAAAACACACCACCAGACGTGGACCTGCCCACCAGAAAGACAAGATCCAGTCTCATCCACCAGAACACAGGCACTAGTCCCCTCCTCCAGGAAGTCTACACAACCCACTGAACCAACCTTAGCCACTGGGGACAGACACCAAAAACAACGGGAACTACGAACCTGCAGCCTGCAAAAAGGAGACCCCAAACACAGTAAGATAAGCAAAATGAGAAGACAGAAAAAAACACACAGCAAATGAAGGAGCAAGATAAAAACCCACCAGACCTAAGGAATGAAGAGGAAATAGGCAGTCTACCTGAAAAAGAATTCAGAATAATGATAGTAAAGATGATCAAGAATCTTGGAAAAAGAATAGACAAAATGCAAGAAACATTTAACAAGGACCTAGAAGAACTAAAGATGAAACAAACAACGATGAACAACACAATAAATGACATTTAAAATATTCTACATGGGATCAATAGCAGAATAACTGAGGCAGAAGAACGGATAAGTGACCTGGAAGATAAAATAATGGAAATAACTACTGCAGAGCAGAATAAAGAAAAAAGAAAGAAAAGAACTGAGGACAGTCTCAGAGACATCTGGGACAACATTAAACACACCATTCGAATTATAGGGGTTCCAGAGGAAGAAGAGAAAAAGGAAGGGACTGAGAAAATATTTGAAGAGATTATAGTTGAAAACTTCCCTAATATGGGAAAGGAAATAGTTAATCAAGTCCAGGAAGCACAGAGAGTCTCATACAGGATAAATACAAGGAGAAATACTCCAAGACACATATTAATCAAACTGTCAAAAATTAAATACAAAGAAAACATATTAAAAGCAGCAAGGGAAAAACAACAAATAACACACAAGGGAATCCCCATAAGGTTAACAGCTGATCTTTCAGTAGAAACTCTGCAAGCCAGAAGGGACTGGCAGGACATATTTAAAGTGATGAAGGAGAAAAACCTGCAACCAAGATTACTCTACCCAGCAAGGATCTCATTCAGATTTGATGGAGAAATTAAAACCTTTACAGACAAGCAAAAGCTAAGAGAGTTCAGCACTACCAAACCAGCTTTACAACAAATGCTAAAGGAATTTCTCTAGGCAAGAAACACAAGAGAAGGAAAAGACCTACAATAACGAACCCAAAACAATTAAGAAAATGGTAATAGGAACATACATATCGATAATTACCTTAAATGTAAATGGATTGATGCTCCCACCAAAAGACACAGATTGGCTGAATGGATACAAAAACAAGACCCTTATATATGCTGTCTACAAGAGACCCACTTCAGACCTAGAGACACATACAGACTGAAAGTAAGGGGATGGAAAAAGATATTTCTTGCAAATGGAAACCAAAAGAAAGCTGGAGTAGCAATTCTCATTTCAGACAAAATAGACTTTAAAATAAGGACTATTAGAAGAGACAAAGAAGGACACTACATAATGATCAAGGGATCGATCCAAGAAGAAGATATAACAATTGTAAATATTTATGCACCCAACATAGGAGCACCTCAATACATAAGGCAAATACTAACAGCCATAAAAGGGGAAATCAACAGTAACACATTCATAGTAGGGGACTTTAACACCCCACTTTCACCAATGGACAGATCATCCAAAATGAAAATAAATAAGGAAACACAAGCTCTAAATGATACATTAAACAAGATGGACTTAATTGATATTTATAGGACACTCCATCCAAAAACAACAGAATACACATTTTTCTCAAGTGCTCATGGAACATTCTCCAGGATAGATCATATCTTGGGTCACAAATCAAGCCTTGGTAAATTTAAGAAAATTGAAATTGTATCAAGTATCTTTTCTGACCACAACGCCATGAGACTAGATATCAATTACAGGAAAAGATCTGTAAAAAATACAAACACATGGAGGCTAAACAATACACTACTTAATAACGAAGTGATCACTGAAGAAATCAAAGAGGAAATAAAAAAATACCTAGAAACAAATGACAATGGAGACACAACGACCCAAAACCTATGGGATGCAGCAAAAGCAGTTCTAAGAGGGAAGTTTATAGCAATACAAGCCCACCTTAAGAAGCAGGAAACATCTCGAATAAACAACCTAACCTTGCACCTCAAGCAATTAGAGAAAGAAGAACAAAAAAACCCCAAAGCTAGTAGAAGGAAAGAAATCATAAAAATCAGATCAGAAATAAATGAAAAAGAAATGAAGGAAACAATAGCAAAGATCAATAAAACTAAAAGCTTGTTCTTTGAGAAGAAAATAGATAAACCACTAGAAAATAGATAAACAAAATAGATAAACCACTAGCCAGACTCATCAAGAAAAAAAGGGAGAAGACTCAAATCAATCCAATTACAAATGAAAAAGGAGAGGTAACAACTGACACTGCAGAAATAAAAGAGATCGTGAGAGATTACTACAAGCAACTCTATGCCAATAAAATGGACAACCTGGAAGAAATGGACAAATTCTTAGAAATGTACAACCTGCCAAGACTGAATCAGGAAGAAATAGAAAATATGAACAGACCAATGACAAGCACTGAAATTGAAACTGTGACTTAAAATCTTCCAACAAACAAAAGCCCAGGCCCAGATGGCTTCACAGGCGAATTCTATCAAACATTTAGAGACGAGCTAACACCTATCCTTCTCAAACTCTTCCAGGATATAGCAGAGGGAGGAACACTCCCAAATTCCTTCTATGAGGCCACCATCACCCTGATACCAAAACCAGACAAGGATGTCACAAAGAAAACTACAGGCCAATATCACTAATGAACATAGATGCAAAAATCCTCAACAAAATACTAGCAAACAGAATCCAACAGCACATTAAACGGATCATACATCATGATCAAGTGGGGTTTATTCCAGGAATGCAAGGATTCTTCAATATACGCAAATCAATCAACATGATACACCATATTAACAAATTGAAGGAGAAAAACCATATGATCATCTCAATAGATACAGAGAAAGCTTTCAACAAAATTCAACACTCATTTATGATAAAAACCCTGCAGAAAGTAGACATAGAGGGAACTTTCCTCAACATAATAAAGGCCATATATGACAAACCCACAGCCAACATCGTCCTCAATGGTGAACAACTGAAAGCATTTCCACTAAGATCAGGAACAAGACAAGGTTGCCCACTCTCACCACTCTTATTCAACATAGTTTTGGAAGTTTTAGCCACAGCAATCAGAGAAGAAAAGGAAATAAAAGGAATCCAAATCGGAAAAGAAGAAGTAAAGCTGTCACTGTTTGCAGATGACAATTTACTCTACATAGAGAATCCTAAAGATGCTACCAGAAACTACTAGAACTAATCAATGAATTTGGTAAAGTAGCAGGATACAAAATTAATGCACAGAAATCTCTGGTATTCCTATACACTAATGATGAAAAATCTGAAAGTGAAATCAAGAAAACACTCCCATTTACCATTGCAACAAAAAGAATAAAATATCTAGGAATAAACCAACCTAAGGAGACAAAACATCTGTATGCAGAAAATTATAAGACACTGATGAAAGAAATTAAAGATGATACAAATAGATGGAGAGATATACCATGTTCTTTCATTGGAAGAATCAACATTGTGAAAATGACTCTACTACGCAAAGCAATCTACAGATTCAATGCAATCCCTATCAAACTACCACTGGCATTTTTTACAGAACTAGAACAAAAAATTCCACAATTTGTATGGAAACACAAAGGAGTCCGAATAGCCAAAGCAATCTTGAGAACGAAAAACAGAGCTGGAGGAATCAGGCTCCCTGACTTCAGACTATACTACACAGCTACAGTAATCAAGACAGTATGGTACTGGCACAAAAACAGAAAGATAGATCAATGGAACAGGATAGAAAGCCCAGAGAAAAACCCACACACATATGGTCACCTTATCTTTGATAAAGGAGGCAGGTACATGTAAAAGAATGAAATTAGAACACTCCCTAACACCATACACAAAAATAAGCTCCAAATGGATTAAAGACCTAAATGTAAGGCCAGAAACTATCAAACTCTTAGAGGAAAACATAGGCAGAACACTCTATGACATAAATCACAGCAAGATCCTTTTTGACCCACCTCCTAGGGAAATGGAAATAAAAACAAAAATAAACAAATGGGACCTAATGAAACTTCAAACCTTTTGCACAGCAAAGGAAACCATAAACAAGACCAAAAGACAACCCTCAGAATGGGAGAAAATATTTGCGAATGAAGCAACTGACAAAGGATTAATCTCCAAAATTTATAAGGAGCTCATACAGCTCAACAACAAAAAAACAAACAACCCAATCCAAAAATGGGCAGAAGACCTAAATAGGCATTTCTCCAAAGAAATGTCTGCCAACACAGTCTGCCAACAAACACGTGAAAGAATGCTCAACATCATTAATCATTAGAGAAATGCAAATCAAAACTACAATGAGATATCATCTCACACCAGTCAGAATGGCCATCATCAAAAAATCTACAAACAATAAATGCTGGAGAGGGTGTGGAGAAAAGGGAACACTCTTGCACTGTTGGTGGGAATGTAAATTGATACAGCCATTGTGGAGAACAGTATGGAGGTTCCTTAAAAAACTACAAATAGAACTACCATATGACCCAGCAATCCCACTACTGGGCATATACCCTGAGAAAACCATAATTCAAAAAGAGTCATGTACCAAAATGTACATTGCAGCTCTATTTACAATAGCCCGGAGATGGAAACAACCTAAGTGTCCATCAACAGATGAATGGATAAAGAAGATGTGGCACATGTATACAGTGGAATATTACTCAGCCATAAAAAGAAACGAAATTGAGCTATTTGTAATGAGGTGGATAGACCTAGAGTCTTTCATACAGAATGAAGTAAGTGAGAAAGAGAAAGACAAATACCATATGCTAACACATATATATGGAATTTAAGGGAAAAAAATGTCATGAAGAACCTAGGGGTAAGACAGGAATAAAGACACAGACCTACTAGAGAACGGACTTGAGGATATGGGGAGGGGGAAGGGTAAGCTGGGACAAAGCAAGAGAGAGGCATGGACATATATACACTACCCAATGTAAGGTAGATAGCTAGTGGGGAGCAGCCGCATAGCACAGGGAGATCAGCTCGGTGCTTTGTGACCACCTGGAGGGGTGGGATAGGGAGGGTGGGAGGGAGGGAGACGCAAGAGGGAAGAGATTTGGGAACATATGTATATGTATAACTGATTCACTTTGTTATAAAGCAGAAACTAACACACCATTGTAAAGCAATTATACTCCAATAAGGATGTTAAAAAAAAAAAAAAAAAAAAGGAAGTCCCCCCACCTCAGGTGGGGACTGAGGCAGATAAACTGAGGTGATAAATGGCTACCAAGGCTTCTCATCCCTCCACGCTCTCAGCCCGGCCAGAGGCAGAGGCAGAGGCTGCAAGACCCCAGCTGCTGGCGTTTTTTTTCCCCACTGCAGAGGGTACCCAGGAGGCAGCTGTGGAGAATGAGTCAGGCTGGACAGTTTAATTGGCTTCTTCTCTCACTCTGAGCCCTGCTCACACTTTGTCCTCCTTTAGAACAGGGCCACTCCATTGTTGTTTAAGAGTCATCTGGAGAGCTCGTTCGTGCCCAGACTCCTGGGCTGGCCTTCAGAGATTCTGAATCAGTAGGTCCGGGGTCCAGGGTGTCCAACACTTCCCAGTTTGCCTGGGATTTCCCCAGGTTTAGCACCGGCAGCCCTGCATCCCAGCAAACACTGATGGCTGGTCACCCTAGGGAGGGCCCAAGATTTTGCATTTCTAAGAGTATCCCAGGGGATGCTGATGCTTCCACATTCTGCCACACTCTGCCATGCAATGCCGGCCCACCGCACAAGGCCTAGGGATTTCACTTGTACTCCCAGGTCTAGCGCAAATTAAATTGTCTTCAGAAAGAGTTCCCAGGAATCCCTGTTCTCCCCCTCCCCCAACTCAGCAGCAATCATGGTAACATCTCACTGCAATGTGATGGGATATACTGGTTTGTTTTTGTTTTTGTTTTTGTTTGGTTTATTTGCGGTACGTGGGCCTCTCACCGCTGTGGCCCCTCCCGCTGCGGAGCACAGGCTCCGGACGCGCAGGCTCAGCGGCCATGGCTCATGTGCCCAGTCGCTCCGCGGCATGTGGGATCCTCCCGGACCGGGGCACGAACCCGTGTCCCCTGCATCGGCAGGCGGACTCTCAACCACTGTGCCACCAGGGAAACGCTGTTTTTGTTTTTTTGTCTTTTTTTCTGCTGACATACTCCAAGTCTCCTTCGGGACAGGAATCACATTTTCACATCTTTCCCACTGTTATGGGAATCCATGACTCCAAACATACGGAAGATAATAAAGAGATTCGTTGAATAAACACAGCTAACATTTATTGAGTGCTAACCAGTCACTAGGAACTGCGCTAAGCACTTTATACAGCTTAACTCGTGTCATCCTCACAATGGCCCTGTGTGGCAGGTGCTGTTATTTCCCCCATTTTACAGATGAGGAAGCTAAGGTACGGAAGAGGTACATGACATAGCCACAGAACTGGAAGGTGATAGAACTAGGATTCTAACTCCAATCTGATATCAGAGCCCACAGTCTTACCCACTACACTATGCTATCTACAACAAAGAAATGAAAACAGAAGTGGATCTGATGCAGGAATCATTACTATTTATTTATTTAGAATATATCTCACTTTTTCATTGGAGTCCATGTGCCTGAACTGTGTTTGTGTGTTCAAAATAGATTTACATTGTCTTTCTGGGAATAATGCTGGGCTGTTTAATTTTAACTTTGAATCTGCACTGAACACTGATTCACCATTGTTTATAGCAATTTTTCGGTCCAAGAGAAAGTAGATGTTCTGAGCGAAAGACATGTTTGTCAGCCCTTTGAGAGATACTGTCCACCATTCTATGGAAATCCAGTCTCATTCCTGGAGATTACAAGGGACTAATAAGGCTTCTGGTTCCATTGATGAGCACATGACCCAGACCTGGCCTATCAGAGCACTCTATCTCTTTAATCACAGAGATTTGGTTTAGAAGTGTGCACATGACCCAAGCCTGGCCAATGAGAACATTCCATCCTTTAAACACAGAGATTGGTTCAGAGGATGCTAAACCAAACCCTTCCTGAAATTTCCCTGAGCCATCTGAAAGTCTAAGTTCCTGTTTGTCTAGAATAACAAGTTTGAAAATATGAAATAACCTAGGGCCACTGGTGGCCATTTTTGCAGATATGGAACATCTCTACCTGAGTATGACACCAACATAGACAGAATGTGAGCCAAGAGATGGAGAGAAATATAATCTTCCTCCCATGATTTGAACCCCTGAATCCAGATATCCAGTTACTGGGTCAATAAATTTCCTTGATTGTTTAAGCCAGGTAGATTGGATTTCTATCTCTTGCAACCCAAAGAATCATGGCTAATGTATCTTACCCATGAAAAAGTAAAAGGTGGGTATTAGTGGGTAGGAAAAATTGAATACCTTGAATTCTATTAATAATTATTTTATAGCACCCTAATATTTCAATGCTTACTTTATTACCTTCTGTAAGAAAGACTAATGGTAGATGGCCGTCAAATTCTGCCTACTTTGTCACAAGAATAAGCTGAACATAGACCAGGAAGTCATCAATATAAGTGAGCAAATAGGTCTTTTCAGAGTTGGCATGGGGATTGTGTTTTGGTTTGACTTTCTACCAACTTTCCTTTCTTGATTACTACTACTTAAGAATCTGTGGTCAGATAGGTTTTTTAAAAATGCATGTGTCAGTTAATTTTTAGGTGTGGCAAATTTACAGAATTTTCTGAATATGTAGAAGAATTAAACATTACCTGAACCAGTTCTTATAACAAGCTGTCTCTCTTTAATATGGTGTCAGTTGATTTTTTTTATTTCAATTAAGGTTTTATTAAAGTTGTTTCTGAAGATTATATTTCATCCTTAGTCTTCCTTATCTGATTTTGCTTTAGTGTTTAAGAACCTTTCTTCACTTATTAAATCCTTTGCCATGAAAGAGCACCACATAACTTATATCAGTATCAAACTGAATAATTCCTTTATGGAAGTGAGGAAAATCCACAAAAGATTCATAAAATCCAAGCACTAAAGCACCAAGACCCCTCTTCAGATGAGCTGAAGCTTCCTTACACATGTCATCTGCAAGCCAATGATGTCTTTTTACATTACCATCAAGATGAAAATAATTAAGAACACTGAAACAATTTTCTTATTTCTCCAGTCTAAAAATGTAGATTTCCTCGTTATGGTTAAAACAGACAAACATGAAAAACAGAAGCTGAAAGGAAAATAAGTTCACTGTGATTGATTAGCTTACAATTTTTTTTTATAGTCAAGCACCGCTTAACCAGTCTTTCCCTTCCCCTAGACTTTAGGCAACTATAAAAACATACGAAAAACAATGTGTATAATAAAAGGCGATAAAAACAAATATTTGAGGGCCTACTGTAATAGGTAACTTGCACATTTCATTTAATCCTCACAATATTTTGAAATTATAACCATTTTACAAACGTGGAAGCAGGCTCGGAAGAGTGAAGTGACTAGGCTGGGAATTATGTTCAGGGTGATGCCTACTAAGCGTATGGTCTATTATGCTGCGCTGGCTCCTGAAAGCCCTTCAACTTTTTGAGATTCTCACTGTTATAGCGCCGTCTTCTATATTTATACTTTTAAGTCTGCAAAACTACTGAATAATAGAAGAATCTAAAATTATTCTCAGTCTACTTGTTAAAACAGGAGGTTGCAAGGAATATTTAAAAACTCTTCAAGTAATCAGAACATTCCACACCTAAAATTATGGTTATTCTAATTTACTGGTAATGATAGCTAGTGATCCAAGAATACACAGGAAATCATAATTGGCTCATTTTCTTTTCGTCACTGTTTGTCAATCTCAAAGGAATGAAGGCCAAAAAAGACAAATTCTTTTTTTTTTTTATAAATGATACTTAGAGACTGAGTATTTATTTATTTATTTATTAGAAGATGTTGGGGGTAGGAGTTTATTAATTAATTTATTTTTGCTGTGTTGGGTCTTCGTTTCTGTGCGAGGGCTTTCTCTAGTTGCGGCAAGCGGGGGCTACTCTTCATCGCGGTGCGCGGGCCTCTCACTATCGCGGCCTCTCTTGTTGCGGAGCACAGGCTCCAGACGCACAGGCTCAGTAGTTGTGGCTCACGGGCCTAGTTGCTCCACGGCATGTGGGATCCTCCCAGACCAGGGCTCGAACCTGTGTCCCCTGCATTAGCAGGCAGATTCTCAACCGCTGCGCCACCAGGGAAGCCCCAAGACAAATTCTTATTGTGAAATCTGACTGCTCATTATACTTACAGTGTGAACTTAGTGGAATGTCAAAAGAGGTTCTGGTTTTAAAATCTCACCATCAGTCTTTTGCTTGCATCTTAGAAGCATGTTATTTGGTTTTTTAAGTGTTTAAATCTGGTGGAGGTGGTAGGACCCATTGGGGGATGGCTTTGCTGATACATGTTTGTGTAGTATGCTAGAACTATCTATGACATCTAAGAGGATAACTTTCACCATCCCACAGAATGGGGTCATAGAGTTCTGGGAGAAATGGATTTATTTTATGGGTAAGTAACTTAAACCTAAACCTGGGCAATCTGGACACCTAACAACATTCAAATGTCTGCTGGGGAAATATTTGCATGTTTTTTATAGAACTGTTGAATCTTAAATGACTGAAGTTAATAGACAGTTGTTTCTTACTTAAGTTCTCACTGAAATTGAGTTTACTAGTTTTAGAGTTTTTTTTTTTCCTTTGAGTCCAGTCCTAAAAAGACTATGTTTTCATACTTCAGAAGAAGCTGAAAGGGTGAGATTAGATCATCATTAAGGCTGCTTCTAACATTAAAATATCCGTATGACCTCCTTTCTAATGTCCAATTGATTGATATATAATTCATTCACTAACTCATTTATTGAATAAATTTTTTACAGAACACTATCTATAAGCAAGACTGAAATAAAAAATATACACATAGGCTCATTAACTCTAGGAGGTCAATACATAAAAGGGGAGCTAGATCTTTACACATGTGACATAAGACAGACACAAAAACTGGGAAATAAAGCTTGTCAATGTAAGAGAGGTAGTGAATTGTGAGTACCCCACCCCACCCCCCAAAACACCCTGAAACCCAGCATAACTAATGAGGAATCATGGGAACCTAACGTTTTTTTGTCCTGACCACCTCCCCACATAATCTAATAAAGGATCATAAGGTTAATCTGACAAAGTGGCAGAGGATTTAAGGGCTGGTGGAAAGAGAAGTTGTGGGTAAATTACCTATATAGACCAATGTAGGTCATTAGCTGTTGGTGATGCCTCAGTTTCCCTGAAATGATTATATACCTAGGAAGGCTGAAAATAATTTGAAGATAATTCAACAAAGAAAGCACAAGGTTTCTTGGCCATACTTGCTTGAAAGGGACCTGATAATCTTGATTTCTTGCTAGTCCCTGCCTTCCAAGCCTTGCCTTGTAAATGGGATTTGGAAAGGGAAAATGAGTGTGAATGTGAAGTCTATCTGGCAGGAACTACAAGGACAAAAGAAAAATGAAATAAAAATGGGAAGTCTGAAAATCTATGTGCATAAAAATCAACCCAAATGATTTAAATGCATACAACTATAAAGCTTATCATTTAAGTACCCAAATGTTAAACCAATCCCTGCCGTCTCCTTTTCCCACGAATACAAGATTCTATACAATTCCTATTATAGGGGTCATTAGTAATGAACATTTAGTTAAAAATAAACATATACTCATTTCCACCTTTAAGAAAGATTTTGGATTGAAAGTCATCAGAGTACCAATTTAAAACTAATTTTCTTAAACATATTTTGATAAGACCACAGGAACACTTGTCACATTGTTCAAATGCCCAATGGCAAGACTTCTGATGAGACCAAACAGGTCACATGAAATCAACAGAGTATCTTAGAAATAAAGCCAATATGACTAAATCCAAGACAGATCACGTGACGTACCTCATGTACAATACGAACCTAGTTTAATACATAAAGGAATCACAGGTGACTGCACTCTGGGAGAACATTCAGTTCCTCTGGGCCCATTCATAGTCTTCTCTGAGACCCTACCACCACTTCCACCTGGGCGAGTCTAATGGCGCAGCCATGAAGCTTGTCGCCATCCTGCCTCACTGATGCCACAGTGCCAGGCTGTACCCCAACACCAGCTGGCACATGACAGATGAGTTCATGCTCATGAGGGTCATATTTGTCACCAATGGGTGTCAGCTTCTCCAGGCCATGTTTGGCAAACACACTTTTCAGCTTTGTTTCTAAAAATGACAAGCCTCGGAAGATCTTCTCCAGAGTGAGCTTCTGGTCCCCAGGCTCTGTTTCTTCAGAAATACACTCTGTAGTCTTCTGCAAAATGTCTGCCACCTCCACCAAATTCTTACAGAAACTCTGAATTCCAAATATCTTGGCATCTTCTACACATCTCTGGGTTCGCCTTCTTATATTTTCACCATCAGTTACAGCTCTCTGGTATCTCACTGTGAAACCCTGTACTTCCTTCTCCAGTCTAACAGCTTTTAGCTTTCAGGCTCGTTCTGCAAGAGAGGGCCCAAGTTCATCAGGAGGGTCCTCAGAATTGCAGTCTCCACCCGCGGTCCTCTGGGTGACAGTGCTGAAAGGATGCAGCCATCCCCTGCCATCTGACGCAGCACTCAAGGCCAGGAGAGGCTGCATCCACCGCTGGGCAGCCCACGGGGACCTGGTGGCCGTGTTCCCCAACTCGGCTGACCTGTCAGTTGATTATTAAAAGCCAACTTGTCAGAAAAATCTGTACTTGTATCAAGATTACATCCTTGAACCCGAAGAAATACAAACAATAAGTATATTGCTAATAAGGCCACCTGAAGTAGTAGTGGTCAAACTGAATCCTTAACTGATAATGCACTAGCACTGTAGAACCTAGAGAGCAAAGGAATCCTGGTAAATGACTACGTGAACTAAAAGACTTCTCTTCAGCCCGCGTGTTGTTTGTTTCTGTTTGGATGATTTATTTAAGAGTGACATGGTTTCCCTCTGGCCATCGTCTTTATTTTCTTTGGCTCTTTAATCATTACGTGTGCCGTGCACCGCCTAGGACCCTGACGTCATTAAGTGCCTTATAAGCAACTAGTTCCGAATGAGCTGCTTGCCAGTGCAAACATGTCTGACAGGTTTAGTGACAACCCAACTCGCATATAAGGGGCTGAACCAGCCAGGCACAGGCTCTTCTCCACTGGTACACACACAACCAAGTCCAGGGTTATTTCGGAATTGAAATCCTGACTTGGGCGGCAAGGCTATCTTCCAAACTGCCCTGACAAATGCCGTCCGTCAATTCTATGCCTTCTTCCTTTCTTGCAGAGATGTTTATTGGGGTCTACAGCTGGGATCATAGAAATGAGTAAGACTCATTCTCTTTCTTGAGGAACTTCTAGTCTGCAGGGAGACAGGTCTATTGCTATATTTACGACATACCCTAAAAGTACTTAGATGTGGACCACAGGCTTCAGGATCACAAAAGAGGGGAGCTCTTTAGGATAGAGACTATTTTCTCTGTTACAAATATTTTCTTAATGAGTATCCTAGTGTTTACCTTCCTTTCTTGGACATAGTCCTAACTCAGGATACTTCTAAATAAAACTAAAAATTATTTTCTACTAATAAGGACCTACTGTGTAGCACAGGGAACTCTACTCAATACTCTGTAATGGCCTATATGGGAAAAGAATCTTAAAAAAGAGTGGATATATGTATATGTACAACTGATCCACTTTGCTGTACACCTGAAACTAACACAACATTGTAAATCAACTATACTCCAAAAAAATTTTTTTCAATTAATTTATAGCTCTATGTGCTATATAACTTTAATATGACTAAAATTTTCCCTACTTTCCATTTGGAAATTGTTGTAATGTAGAAAAAATTTGAAAGAGTTCTATAACGAACCCCTGTAAATGCTTTACCGAGATTCACCCATTGTGAACATTTCCCCCATGTTTGTTTTATTTCTCTCAGTCTCTCAAAATATATATTTGCTAAACTGCTTGAAAATAAGTTGCAGTTATCATGGTACTTCTTCCCTAAATAATTCAACCAATGTTGCCTGAGCATTGGGACATTTTCCTACAAAAACCCTATATGATTATCACACCTAAGAAATTTAACAATGCCGTAATATAATTTAATGTACAATACACATTCAATTTTACCCAGTTGCCTCAAATATATATTTTATAGCTTTAAATATATATATTTTTATAGCTTTTAAAAAATATCTAAGATATAATCAAGGCTTATGCACTGCCGTTGGTTTTTATCTTCTCAGTCTCTAATCTAGAGCCATCCTCCCGCCTTTTGTTGTTTTTCACGCTATTGAATTTTTGACAAGTTCAGGTCACTTGTAGAATATCCCACAGCTTCGATTTATCTGAGGTTCTTCATTATTTGATTCTAGTTTAAAAATGTTGGCAAGAACGCTGCAGGTCATTTGCGTAGTTCTTATTTCATTATATTAGCAGGTACGCAGTGGGAATACGATTTAAATTTTAAACTCATACAGTTAAAACAAACCAAAAACAGGAAAACAGTTGATTTCTTTTCTGATTGATGAGAAGATCCTGTGATTTAAGGCCTTACAATTAAAAGTGTGGTCAGCAGGCTTTCTTAGAAATTAGAAGCCCCAGGCCCCTCCCCAGATCTATTGAATCAAAATTTGCATTTTAACAAGATCCCCAGGTGATTCATATGCACGTTAAAGTTGGAGAAGGACCAATTTAAGATATTAACTAGAGGGCGGGCATCTGGCATACTGGCTTTATCCAAAGCAAAGGTTTATTTGTTGCAGACACTCTTAGGACATAATATCCATTTCTTCTTTTTCCTGACTAACAGGAAAAAATTGTACCTAGCTAAAAAGCTACATTTTTAATCTGTCTTGACGTTAGAAGTTGCCATGTGACACAGTTCTGGCCAATGAGAGGGAAATGAAATTCCCGGCGGGGGGGGGGGGGGGCGGGGAAGGTTTTAGAAAACAGCTTGGATTCACCTGGCACGCACATTTCGTCCTTCCCCTTCTTTCTTCCCGGTTCGGGGATAGGAAAGTAGAGGTGGAGATGCTATTGGTGACCCTGAAACTTCAAACCGCAGGCTAAGGATGACTGCGTGGCAAGAGCCTTGAGGAGCCCTGGTCTGCCTACCTCCGTACCTCTTTCATGCAGGTAAAATGAAGCCTCTGGTTTAAGTCACTGTTTAATTGAATTTCCTGTTAATCATAGTCAAACTGAATCCCTAACTGATAATGCTGTTTGAAGAATTTCCTTTTTTTATAAATTTATTTATTTTTGGCCGCGTTGGGTCTTTGCTGCTGCGCGTGGGCTCTGCCTAACTGCGGCAGCGGGGGCCCCTCTTCATAGCGGTTCGTGGGCTTCTCATTGCGGTGGCTTCTCTTGTTGCGGAGCACGGACTCTGGGCCCGCGGGCCCTAGAGCGCAGGCTCAGTAGTTGTGGCGCACGGGCTTAGTTGTTCTGTGGCATGTGGGACCTTCCCGGACTAGGGCTCAAACGCGTGTCCCCTGCGTTGGCAGGCGGATTCTTAACCGCTGCGCCACCAGGGATGCCCTGAAGAATTTCTTGATGGGAGATTCTGAGGAACCGCTGGTGGGTAGAGTCGCAGCGAGGTGGATTCTTTCTCGTTTTTTTGCTTTGTTTATGGTTTTGTCCATTAAGAGAGACTGAAATGTGCAATGTATTCCCTTCCCGTTTGTGAAGGAACACCTAGGCCTCCTCTAGACGACTGTCATTAGGGAGGCAGATTTCTGCTGCAAGAGCATTTTCATTGAAATTTTGGTTCCACAGATAGGCAGTAATACACACATTTTACTGCATGTGAAGACTGTCTGCTACTAACAGAAAAGGTATGAACCAAGGACTTGCCTTGCCCTGTGTTACAAAAGTTTTTCCTCCTCATGGGACGGTAATTCTAGTCCCCTTTGGTGACTCACTCACTATCTCTGTTAATTTCCTTCGACTTTACCGTGGAAAAGGAAATGTATGCGTGTGTATGTGTGTGCATGTGTTCATTATGGCGTATGCCTCTCCAAATTGTTATGCATCTCGTTCCAAAAATAATTTGAAATAGTTTACATCTCAGCTTTCATTACCATTTAGGACTGACCTTTGCCCAGAAGAATATTTAATCTCTAGTACTTGGCTTCTTCTACGCCAGGTATAATTCATTCCTGCTTGGATGTAACGAGTTCTCACTCCATCTTTGAACCCCCTCCCCCACCCCATAATTGCACTCAGTAGAAGTGTTAAATATTTGTTGAATGAATCTATTTGTTCAACATTTATTAAGCAGTCTATTTGCAAGGACTGCATCTGGCCACAGAGGTTGGCAAACTTTTCTATAAAGGGCCAGATAGTAAATATTTTGGCTTCATGAGTCAAGAGACAAAAGTGAGCATATTACCAAGGTCATATTACCTTTATTTGACCATTTAAATTGTAACCATTTAAAAATGTAAAAACTACCTTTACGCCGTATACAAAACATAAATCAAAGACTTAAATGTAAGAGCTAAAACTATAATATTTTTATGTGACTGATGCCCTACGTACCGTGCTAACAAGCCACCTTAAAAAGAAAACATAGGTGTACCACTTTATGACTGTGGATTAAGCAATGGTCTTTTAGATATAATACCAAAAAGCAAGAACAACAGAAGAAAAAAATGGATGACTTAGATTTCACCAAAATTAAAAATTTTTATGCATCAAAGGAAATTATTAAGAAAGTAAAAAGGCAGTCTATGGAGTGGAAGAAAGTGTTTGCAAAGCATATGTCTCATAAGTGTTTAATACCCAGAATATATAAAGAACTCCTGCAAGTCAACAGAAAAAGGCAAATAACCCAATTAGGATTTTTAAATGGGAAAAGGACTTGAGTAGACATTTCTCCAAAGAAGACATACAAAAGTTTGAAAAGATGCTCAACATCATTAGTCATTAGGAAAATGCAAATCAAAACCATAATGAGCTACCACTTCACATCTACTAAGCTAGGTATAATTTTTTAAGGGAATATAAGTGTTGGCAAGGACGTGGAGAAATTGGAACCCTCATGCCTTGCTGGTAGACTGTAAAATGGAGCAACCTCTGTGGAAGCCAGATTAGCGATTCCTCAATAAGTGAAACAAAGAATTGCCTTACGATCCAGCAATTTCAGTCCTATGACCCAAGATTCCTAACTGACATGTAAACACTTTCCAAAGCCGTTTCAGGTTCATTCATCTCCTTTGATTCTTCTAACACCTGAGGTTTGGTGGCAGAGTGAGGGCTGGAACCAATCTCCCGCATCCCTACTAGGCACTCTTGTCGTGTTGTCCAGCCTCATGAAGGGGGCCGCTCAGTACACAGTAGGCTTTGCTATGGGAACAACTGTGTCGGGCCTTGGCTGAAGTCAAGGACACTCTCAGTGCTGGAAGGAGTTTCTTCATGATACAGCCAAATGCCGAGGACCGGATCCAGAGAAAATAAATGAACAGGAAAGGCTGTTATGCATTAATGTGATCAAACTACATGATTTATTTGCTTAATGTTTGCTGGAAAAGAATATGGCATTTAACCATTCCCTTCTACTCAGAACTTACGTGGATCCTTTTAAAGTCAACCAATGAGATAATTTAACAAAGAAGTCTTTTTATTTCTACTTGCTACTATTCATGTAAAAATGAATCAAGAAGAAGCTGTAACACCAGTAACCAAAGACCACATACTGTACAACTTTATTTGTATGAAAGGTCCAGAATAGGCAAATCCAGGGAGACAGAAAGTAGATTATTACTTGCCAGGGGCTGGAGAGAGGGAAGGTAGGGAGTGACAGCTAATAAGTACAGGTTTCTTTTGGAGGTTATGAAATGTTCTGAAATTAGATTATGGTGATGATTGCACAACGCTGTAAATACACTAAAAACCACTGAATTGTGTACTTTAAACGGTGAATTTTTTGCCTTGTAAATTATATCTCAGTGAAGCCATTACATAGGAACCATCACTGTTCTGTTTCCTAACTCCACTTTCTAATGTTAATAGGAAACACAAATACTTTTATTTAATATCGACAAAGGGCCATTCATTATATTATTTATCCAAACAATACTATTAGGTAAGCATTATTATTATCCCATGGGACAGAAGAAGAAACCCAGGCTCCAAGAGATTATATCATCTGCTCAGCGTTACATAGCTACCTGGGAGGTTGCATATCTAGGAATTAAATCCAGATCTGTCAGGTCCTGATACCAAAGCTTTGGGCTTAAAATTTTGGTATATTCTTTGATTATTTGTTTTGTTGTTGTTATGGTATATATGGTAAAGACTGTTTACTGAAAACAGGCAGACACTTCCTTGTTTCTGGAATATCCTGAAATAATGTCTTGATGAAGCAGTTATGTATCATGTCTTCTATAACTACTCTATCAAATGCTCTCTTTGTGGGTGGCAGAATGGTGGGATCACTTGCCTAGAGAGTAGGGGGATAAAACGACAGAAACTCCTCTGCACCCGCCAGCTTTTTACAACACGCAGTGCAGTTGTCTATGTGAAAGCCAGCCTGTGGACTTGTGTGTCTGCCTGAGTTCATAGCTCTGGGCACCCGGTTTGGATAAAATTATGCTCTGAGGGTCTTTTTGAGCTGGACACTTTGTCCAGGCTCTGCCTACACTGGAAACTCTCAAGATTTCCCTGTTTCAAAGATTAGCTTCTTTGGAAATCACTGGAGAGACTCCGCTACAGTGTACATTTAAATGTGCTGGTTCTCTTTTTGTTCTTGCAAAATACAGACTTGGATTAACAGGATGTAAGAGGTACTATTTGGCGGAATGTAAAATGTCTTAAATCTCCCCATATTTGGCAATGCAGTGTTCTCTCTCTCTTCCTCTCTCCTTTAGCAGATTTCCAGTTGCACTTCATAGATGGATGTCAGCTGGTCCTTTTTTCCTGTTATGTAAACTTGAGAATGATTATTTGGACTATGTTTCAAACCATTCTTCCTTGAACTTCAACCGCCAAACACTGTTAAAATGCCCCAGAAACTCGTAACTGTAATTCTTTACCAGAGTTTAGAAACACCACTTGACACTTTTCAGTGCCAGCAATTCCCTTTCTGTCTATAGATCTTCAGACATTTAAAAGCTCCATTCTTCCTCTGTAGGCCTTGACTCTCTTTCATTGCCTCATTGTTGGCCAGTAATCCAGCTTTGCTTTCAATGAGAGAGGGAGAAAAAGAGAAAGGTGAGCTAGGAAAAAAAAGGGTGTGAACCCAGAAACTCAGGAGCTTTTTTTTTTTTTAAATAGAGTTCATGCTAGTGAAAGACTGGAAAGAGGCTTAACCAGTGTCAACCAGTATCCACCAGTGAGGAGACTTCCAGTGCAAGCCACCCAGTGGCTGCTGAATACGGAATGCTCATTCAGGCACTCGTTGCTAAGCCAAAGATTTGAGGAGTGAGGTGTGGGGGGGGCAGGGTGGGGAGGTTTGGGGGCTAAGAATAGTTTGATGTATTTGTGATCACTGAATATCCCTCCCCCAACGCCATTTATTTTGCATAATGAATATTTCCAGAGAGACAATTCACGCTTATGGTAGTATCCCGTATTCCCTAGCACGTTTCCGTGTGAGCATGATTTCTTGAAAACACTGTGGACAGATTTAACAGGCATCACGCTTTTTTTTTTTTTTTTTTTTTTTTTTTTGCGGTACGCGGGCCTCTCACTGTTGTGGCCTCTCTGGTTGCGGAGCACGGGCTGCAGACGCGCAGGCTCAGCGGCTCACGGGCCCAGCCGCTCTGCAGCATGTGGGATCCTCCCGGACCGGGGCACGAACCCGCGTTCCCTGCATCGGCAGGCGGACTCTGAACCACTGCGCCACCAGGGAAGCCCTGGGATTATGTTTTGATGGCTGTTTTTGGTGTATACAAACAGGTATAAGAATACAGACCCTTTGCGGCTTCAGGAGGGTAAAAGTCGTTTGCAAATTGACAGTGGAGAGATCCTGAGAGCAAAGTGTTTCAGACAGATTTCCCACACGATTGCTGTCGGATATGTCTTCTCCTGACACTGAGCGAACATTGTAAATTGCCAGTTGTCAATGTATTGTCAACCAAGGTTGACAATACATTCAGACAGGAATATGTTTAATATCCCTATAGAATTTTAACGAAAGTGACTTTTGGTTCTCTGCTCTTCTTACACAACTAAACAAACTTGGTATTTTAATGTTATTTCCTTTCCTACTATAGTAACCAAAGCGATTGTCAAATAAAAGAGACCAGGGGATAAATATAGAAAACTAATGGAATTACAGAGGGTGGAGCTCTTTTATTTTAGAAATGAGGAAACGGAAGCCAAGAGAGGTAAGGCGATTTGCCTAGGGTCGCAAACATTAGTCGTGTCCACGGAGGGGGCGTCATATTCATTTGATTGTATGACTCATCACTAGAGTCTCATACAGAGGCAACTTGGTCTTTGATGCCATCTGAAGTGGATTCACACTCAAACCAGTGGCCACCTGTGTCCATGCAGAGCCTTGGATGATGAGGAGAGGAAAGTGTGTTATGTTCCCAGTAACAGTGGGAGAACTAAGGAAGAAGGCCAGGCAGTGCCCCAGAGTGGCAAAGAGGGGATAGGGAGCAGGCCAGTAGATGCCGAGAAGGTCTCCTGGACCACAGTCCACATACCAGCCATCACGTGGTCCCTCAAAATATGGGATGTTAGGAAAATGCTAAAAAGTCAAGGAAGGCTTTAGGTCAGTGGCTCTCAACTTCGGCTGCACTTGAGAATCACCTGAGGAGCTTTTAAAAACTGATACCCAGGCTAAACCGCAAACCAATTTCATCAGTGTTTTCAATGGTGGTCTCCATTTCTATGCAAAATTGAGAACAACTACTCCAGATAAATCTAGTATAGACCCATTAAAGGAATGATAGATGTAGCATATCCCTCAATTCTTAAGACTGAGACTTCGCTTTTCTTTAAGTTCCTGAGTGCTGCTATCAAAAATGAGGCATTACCTCCTCTTACTCTGCTAATGCTCTTTTTTAGTAGTAATATAGTGACATACCAGACATGTGCTGAGTTTGGGTCACCTTTATTTTTATTCCAATTAACTACTTATGTATAAGAAATCACTCCAAAACTTAGTGGTTTCAAATGGCAATGACTATTATTTCTCAGGATTCTGTGGGTTGGTCGGGTGATTTTTCTGCTGACTTTGCTTGGGTTCACTCACACAGTTGCATTCAGCTGGAGGGTTGGCTGGGCTGAGAGACATGAGACAGCCTCACTCACACATCTGTGGTTGATGTTGGCTGGGGTACCTTGGTTCGTTCTCCAGGTCAGCATTCCAAGAGAATAAAGGTGGAGCTACAAGGTCTCTTAAGGGGGAGGCTTGGAATTCACTTCACTTCACTTCTGCTGCATTTTACTGGTCACAGACCTCCCACTACAGGAAATGTAATTGACTCAGGGCCTCCTCTCTGTGCTTTGAAATTCATTGCTGAGTTTGTGCAGAGGCCACAGGCTGGATATTAAGTCAGACCTGTTCCTGGGAGATGTGGGACTCCATTTTTGGCCAACTTTGGCTAAAGGATTCCTCGATGACTTTGCTGACTTTTTCTTAGACACTTCTACCCAACCTTTTCTCGCTCTTTCCTTCTCTCAAGATCTGACTTGCCTTAAGGTCTGATGTTCTCTCAACTTTCTCTCCCCAATTCTTTCACGCAGGTGCTTCCCCTAATAAAAATACTTGCACATTTAGTTTTGCCTTGACTTCTTAGAGGACCTAAATTAACCTAGTAACGTGAAGACCAGCCCAGATTCAAGGGGAGAGGAAATAGACTTTATCTCTTGGTGGAAGGAGCAGGCAAGTCACACTGCAGAGGAGAATGAGAGGAATTGTTCGCACCATCTTTGAAAACAATCTCCCATGATTTCCCCACGGGGAAGGCCTCCTCCCTCATTCTCCGCACAGATGCGTTAGGTGGAATTGATTCTATTCCCAGCTTCAACGTGAGTGAGTGATGCCAGTGGGATGCTATTAGGAGGTGGGGCCTTTGGAGAGTAATTAGGTTCAGATGAAGTTATGAAGGTAGAGCCTCCATGAAAGGATTAGCGCCTTTATAAGAAGAGGCTAGAGCTCACTCTCTCCGACTTGTGAGAAGAGACCAGTGAGTAGCCAACCATCTGCAAACTGGGAAGCAGGCTCTCACCAGACACCAGATCTGCCAGCACCTTGATCTTGGACTTCCTAACCTCCAGAACTGTGAGGAGTAAGTGTTTGTTGTTTAGGTACCCAGTCTATGGTATTTTTGCTGTTTTGCCTGAGTTGACTGAGACAGAAGGTTACATATCTCACTAATAATTTGTACATTGATCACATGTTGAGATATTTTGGATATATTGGTTTAAAGTACATAATTATAAATTAATTTCACCTTTTTTAGTTTCTTTACTAACTAGAAAATATAAAGACTCATTTGCAACTTGATTGATATTTCTGTTATGTAAGCACTGCCTTTGAATATCAAAAGTTCCCAAGAAATTAAATCAATATTTTTAGTTAAAATATTTATTTTGAAATAATTGTAGATTCACATGCAGTTGTAAGAAATAAACAGATCCCTTGCATCCTTTACTCAGTTTTACCTAATGATAACTTACCACAAATTTATAATATAATATCACCACTAGGATATTGACATTGATACAGTCAAGATACAAAATATTTCCATCAGAACAAGGATCCCTCATGCTGCCCTTCTATGGTCACACCCACTACTGTACACCCTCACTCTCTTGGTAACCCCTGGCAATCACAACTCTGTTCTGTATTTCTGTAAATCTGTCATTTCGAGAACGTTGTATAAATGAAATTATACTGTATGAAACCTTTGGGGGTTGGTGTTTTTTCACTCAGCATGATTCCTCAGGAATTCATCCAGTTTGTTACATGTATCAGTAGTTCGTTCCTTTTACTGCTGAGTAGTATATCATGGTACGGATATAGCACAGTTTGTTTAACAATTCACCCATGAGGAAAGACATCTAGGTGGTTTCCATTTGGGGGCTATTACAAATAAAGCTGCTATAAATATTCATGTACAGGTTTCTGTGTGAAGCTGTTATCTTTCTCTGAGATAAGTTCCCAGGAGTGCAATTTCTGGGTCGTATGGTAGTTGCATGTTTAATTTCTAAGAAACGACCAGACTGTCTTCCGGAGTGGCTGTACCATTTTACATTCCCGTCAGCAACGTAGGAGTGACTCAGTTCCCCCACGTTTTCCCTAGTCATTGGGGTTGTCACCACTTTTTATTTTAGCCATTCTGATAGGTATAGAATGGCGTCTCATTCTGGTTTTAATTTGCATATCCCTAATGGCTAATGATGTTGAGCATCTTTTCATGTGTGTGTGTTTTCCATCTATACATCTTATTTGGTGAAATATCTCTTCATTCCTTTTGTCTATTATCTAATTGGATTGTTTGCTTTATTACTGTTGTTTCAAATTCTATTCTAGATAATAGTCTGTCAGGTATATGGTTTGCAAATATTTTCTCCCAGTCTTTTCATGCTTTTAACAGTGTCTTTCTGAAAGCAAAAGTTTTTAATTTTGAGAAATCTAAATTATCTGTTTTCTTCCCTTATGGATCAAACTTTTGGTGTCAATCCTAAGAAATCTTTGCCTAACCCTAAACCCTTAAGATTTTCTCATATTTTTTTCTAAAGATTTTATAGTTTTACATTTTACACTTAAGTCTGTGATTCATTTTGAGTTAATACTTGTGCAACGTATGAGACTTAAAGCTGGAGGTTCATTTTTTTGCCTAAGGATGTCCAATTGCTCCAGCACCATTTGTTGAAGGGGCTATATTTTCTCCACTGATTTGCTTTTGCATGTTTGTCAAAAATCTGTTGGTTAGGGCTTCCCTGGTGGCACAGTGGTTGAGAGTCCGCCTGCCGATGCAGGGGACACGGGTTCGTGTCCCGGTCTGGGAAGATCTCCTCACATGCCGCGGAGCGGCTGGGCCCGAGAGCCATGGCCGCTGAGCCTGCGCGTCCGGAGCCTGTGCTCCGCAGCGGGAGAGGCCACAACAGTGAGAGGCCCACGTACCGCAAAAAAAAAAAATCTGTTGGTTATATTTGTGTGGGTCTATTTCTGGGTTCTCTTCTGTTCCATTAGTCTATGTGTCCATCGCGTCACCAGTGCTGCATGATTTTGATTATTGTAGCTATATAAAAAGTCTTAATATTTTAGACTGATTTCTTTTTTCTTTTTTAATGTGTAAATGTGGTGGACTAGATGGATTTATTCCCAAATATTAATCTAGTTTTGTATCCTTGGAATAAACCCTACTAGGTTATGGTGCAAATTCTTTGTATAGATTGCTGACTTCTATTTGCCAGTATTTGGTTAAGGATTTTACATCTATAGTGTTATAGATTGAATGTTTGTGTCACCTCCCTACCACACACACACACACACACACACACACACACACTCAAACTCACACACACTCACACACACACTTGTGTTGAAGCCCTAACCTCTAATGTGATAGTATTGATATTTGGAGGTGGGGTCTTTGGGTTACATTACTAGCTACATTAGGTCATGAAGTTAGAGCCTTCATGATGGTGTTAGCGACCTTAAAAGAAGTAAAAGAGATCTCTCTCTCTCCTTCTCTCTCTCCACTTGCATATACCCCCCACCACCTGCCCCACCCCCCAAAAAAAGAAAGAATAGAGAAGAAAAGGCCATATGAGGGACACATCAAGAAGGCAGCTGTCTGCAAGCCAGGAAGATAGTCTTCACCAGGAACCAAATTGATTAGCCCCTTGATCTTTGAGTTCAACCTCCAGAACTGTGATAAGTAAATATTTTATTATCTAAGCCACCCAATCTATGGTATTTTTTTATGGCAGCCCAAGCAGACTAAGGCATATATTCATGAAGATATTGATCTATATGCTGTCCTTGTCTAATTTTTGTATCGATGTAATACTAGCTTCATAAAATTGATTGGGAAGTGTTCATTCCTTTTCTGTTTTCTAAAAAATATTGTATAGTGTTGGGATAATTCTTCTTTGAACGTATAATAGAATTGTCCAGAGAAACAATCTCTTGCTGAAAAAAAAAATTTTTTTTTTTTTTTTGGCCCTGCAGCATGGCTTGTGTGATCTTAGTCCCCCACCAGGGATTGAACCCAGCCCTGGCAGTGAAAGAGCTGAGTCCTAACCAGCAGACTGCCAGGGAATTCCTGGAAATTTCCTAGGGGGAATTTTTAAGTTATAAATTCAATTTTCTTAACAGTTATAGAACTAGTCAAATTAACTATTTTTATAGGGAGAGTTGTGGTGGTTTGTGTTTTTTGAAGAAGTGATCCATTTCATCCAAGATGTCAGTGTTACGTGTGCAGCATTGTTGACAATATTCCCTTATTATTATTTATTTATTTATTTATTTTTCGCGGTACACGGGCCTCTCACCGTGTGGCCTCTCCCACTGCGGAGCACAGGCTCCAGACGCGCAGGCTCAGCGGCCATGGCTCACGAGCCCAGCCACTCCGCAGCATGTGGGATCTTCCCGGACCGGGGCACGAACCCGTGTCCCCTGCATTGACAGGCGGACTCTCAACCACTGCGCCACCAGGGAAGCCCCCCCTTATTATTTTTTGATGTCTGTAAGTGATATTCCGTTTCATACCTGATGTTGGTAATCTGTATCGTCTCTTTCATTCTTTTTTTCTCTTTCAGTTTTGCTAGAGGTTTATCAATTTTATTGATCTTTTCAAAGAACTGGCTCTTTATTTCATTGATTTTTCTCTATTTTTCTGTTTTCAGTTTGATTTCTTTTGCTCTTACTGTTATTTTCTTCCTTCTGCTTGCTTTGTGTTTGTTCATTTATTTTTTCCTTGGTTCTTGAGGTGGAAGATTAAATTACTGATTTGAAACTTTTTCTGTTTTCTACTGTATACATTTCATGTTATGAACTTTGCCCTCAACACCCACACATTTTAATAGGTTGTATTTTCATTTTCATTCAATATAATATATTTTGAAATTTTGCTTGAGATTTCCTTTTTGACCTATGGGTTATTTAGAAGTGTGCTGATTAATTTCCAAATGTTTGGAGATTTTTTGTTGTTGTTATCTTTCTGTTATTTCTAGTTTGATTCCATTTGTGGTCAAAGAGTGCACTCTGTATGATTTCAATTCTTTCAAATTTGTTGAATTTGTTTTATGTCCCAGGATATGGTCTATCTTGGTTCTATACACATTCAGGGGCACTTAAAGATAATAGGTATTTTGCTGTTGTTGGGTAGAGTGTTCTTTAAATATTAAGATACTATTGGTTGATGGTGGTGTTGAAGTTTTCTACATCCTTGCTGATTTTCTGCCTAGTTTCTCTATAAGTTGTTGAAAGAGGGGTATTGATGTCTCCAGCTGTAGTTGTGGATTTGCCTATGTCTCCTTTCTGTCTTGTTTTCACTTCACATGCTTTGCAGCTCTGTTTGGTACATACACATTTAGGACTGCTATATCTTCTTGGTATGTTGACCCATTATATAATATCTCTGGTAGTCTTCTTTGCTCTGAAGTCTACTTTACCTAATATTAATATAGTTATTACAGCAGCTTTCCATTCATTAAAGTTTGCATGATATCATTTTACTTTCAACTTGCCTATATGATTATGTTTCAAATGAGTTTCTTGTAGAGAGTATATGGCTAGGTCATGCCTTTTAATCCATTCTGCAAATCTCTGACTTTTAATTGGTATGTTTAGACCATTTACATTTAAATGTAAATATTGATATGTTAGGGTTTAAGTGTACCATCTTATTTTTTGTTTTCTGTTCTGATTTTTATTTTTCTCTGCATTCTTGTGGGTTAGTTGAACATGTTTTAGACTTCAATTTTGATTTTCTCTAGAGTGGTTTTAAGTGTATCTTTGGTTTTTTTAATTTAAATATTTTTCAAGTTTTTCATTTTTATTTTTTAAAATTAATTTATTCATTTATTATTTTTGGCTGCATTGGGTCTTCGTTGCTGCACGCAGGCTTTCTCTAGTTGTGGCGAGGGGAGGCTACTCTTTATTGAGGTGCACGGGCTTCTGTTGTTGCGGAGGACAGGCTCTAGGTGTATGGGCTTCAATAGTTGTGGCATGTGGGCTCAGTAGTTGTGGCTTGCAGGCTCTAGAGTGCAGGCTCAGTAGTTGTGGCCCACAGGCTTAGTTGCTCTGTGGCATGTGGGATCTTCCCGGATCAGGGCTTGAACCCATGTCTCCTGCATTGGCAGGCAGATTCTTAACCACTGCGCCACCAGGGAAGTCCCTTAAGTGTATCTTTGAATAGCTTTTTTTGGTGGTTGCTTTAGGTGATACATTATATATACATATCCTAGTCTACTGGTGTCATCATTTACCAATTTGAGTGAAATATAGAAGTCTTACCTACTTTTACATTCTTTTAGTTCTACCCCATTTAAAATATAATTGTCTTAAATACTTCCTCTAGATCCATTTAGAAGCACACAAGGCAGTATTATAATTTTTGCTTCACTATCGAACACACTTCAAAAAATTAAAATGATGAAGGAAAACCTGCTGTATTTATTCATATTTTTTTATTACTATGTTCTTTCTTTCTTCCTGATGTTCCAAGTTTCCTTCTTTTAAAACTTCTGTTTGACCTCCTTTCTGTTTAAAGAACTGTCTTTATACATTCTTTTAGGGTAGATTGGCTGGTGACAAATTTTCTTAGTTTTCCTTCATCTAACAGTGTCTTGATTTTTACCTTTATTCTTAAAGGACACTTTCACTGCGTATGGGTTTCTGGATTGACACTTACTTTAGCAACTGAAAGATATTGTGCCAATTATTTCTTACCTCCATGATTTTCGATAAGAAATTCAGTGTCAATTTGTTTTTCCCCTATAGGTAAGGTGTAATTTTTCTTGAGCTGCTTTCAATATTTTCTCTGTCTCTAGTTTTCAGGAGTTTAATTATGTGTCTTGGCTAGCATTTCTTTGGGCTTGTTGTGTTTGGAGTTTGTAGAACTTCTTGAATCTATATGTCTCTTTCCAAATTTGGAAAATTTTAATTTATATCTATTTGAGTACTTTTTCGGACTCACCCTCTTCTTCTCTCTTCTGGGATTTCAATGACATGAATGTTGGATCTTTTGTTAATTCCCACAGGTCCTTGAGGTTCTGTTCTTTTTTCCCCAGTCTATTTTCTCTTTAATGTTCAGATTGGTTATTGTTCTATTGTTTGTTGATTCTTTCCTCTGTCCCCTCCATTCTGCTGTTGAGCCCATCCATTGAGTTTTTTAAATCAATTAACATAATTTTCAGTTGTAAATTTTTCGTTTGTTCTACTTTGTATTTCTTTACTGTGGCTTTTTATTTCTTTGCTGGGATTTTTTATTTTAAGCAAGTGCATAATTGCTCATAGGAACATTTTCATTATGGCTATTTTAACATCTTTGTCAAGTAATCCTAATATCTCTGTCATCTTAATGTTGGTATCTACTCAGTGTCATTTTGCATTCATTGTGAGATCTTCCTGGTTCTTAGCAGAGTAAGTGATTTTTTTTCCCAAAGGAAACCTGGACATTTTCATATTGTGTTATGAGACTTTGAGTCTTATTTAAACCTTCTATTTAAGCTGGGTCTGACACCACTCCTTTATGGTAGGGGGGTACAACTTTGTTCCTGCCAGAGAGGAGTTAGGATGAAGAATGGCTCCTTGCCATCACCATGAATATATTCCTAACTCCTTCTGTGACCTTTGCCCTGGCCTCCACATGCCCCCTGGACAGGCCTGGTTTGGGAAGTTGATATATGAGACATATTTAAACACATATGGTTAGTGCAAAATTTATAATAATAAAAATCTAACTGCTCAGTAGAAGACTAGAAGAAATTTGAAAAAAGTTGGTTGATAAAGCTAGGATTTCCCTAGAAATCCTGGAGGATTTGGAGGAATGGTCTAGGAAGACAATCTTTAGTATTTTGTATTCAAGACAACTGATTTTAAGAGGCAAAATGGAGTAGAAGCAATATGCCCAAGAAAAGAAGGTATTCATTCTGTTATCCACTTGAGCTTCATTTTATTAACTAACATCAGGAAGGAAAGAGTTATAAGGGTAGCTTACAGGTTTAGCTAAGAGCAAGGCCTGTGTCACAGTGGGGCAGTAAGCCAATAAGAAGAAATCCATGTCTACTTAGTCCCATTGGTATTTCATCATCACTCAAATGCACTAATGCTTAAAGAATGTGCTTCACATAGTTTCCTTTCCACATCATTTTATTTTGCCCAAACACATCTATCTCTTGGGGAATTCATGGCTTCCAGCTTTTACTTTTGGAAAGTTGTGAACTATTTACCAACCACAACTCCATCTGCAGAAAATTTGGGCTGACGCACAATTGCTGCTCTCAAAAGTTTTGACTGACACTGTGCCAAGTGACCTCAAGGACGCAGTGATCAACTCTCGGGCTAACTTGCACGTTGGTCTAGCTGGGCTATGAGAAAGGAGGGAGATTCTCAGTGTAGCACCTGGGACAAGTCTCAAAGCCTTCTTTGCTTGTGAACCTTCAGCTTCAAAGAATATCTGACTGAAAGAATATCAAGGTTGGGGCCCAATAGGAGGCAAGGAGAGCTGAGAAGTGTGTGTTTATGCCTGTGAGCCTGGAGGTTTCCTTGCTGGAACAGTTAACTTGTGACTGTCTTGCTGGAAGGCTCTAAGAGGTATTCGCCATTATGACTCAACTCTAAGTGCCATCTCGGTTCTGAGAGGGGTCTCACCAGTTGGTATTTCTGTGCTATAGCCAACCATACTCATTGGAAATGGCTTTTTAAGCTTATATTGGTTTCCTATTGCTGCTGTAACAAATTAGCACCAACTCAGTGGCTTAAAACATGCAAATTCATTGTCTTACAGTTCTGGAGGTCAGAAGTCTTGACATAGGTCTCACTGGGCTAGGATCAAGGTGTGGGCAGGGCTGCTTTCCTTTCTGGAAACTGTAGGGGAAAATCTGTTTCCTTGCCTTTCCTAGCTTCTAGAAGCTTCCTGCGCTCCTTAGTTCATGGTCCTCTTCTATCTTAAAAGCCAGCAATGGCCAGTTGAGGTCTTCTCACGTCACTCCAGCACGGACTCTGCTGCCTCCCACTTCTACTTTTAAGGACCCTTGTGATTACACTGGGCTCACTCAGATAATCCAGGATAACCTCCCTATTCTAAGGTCATCTGATTAGCAGCCTTAATTTCCCCATCACATATGATTTAATATAGTTGTAAATTCTGGAGATTAGGCTGTAGATATCTTAGGGGGGCATAGTTCTACCTACCACAGAACCCCCACTGCCCTTGGAGTTTCTCATCATCAGAGTTTAGTAGTTTATAGTTGTGTTTCACCTGTTGTCATGGAGACTCTGAGAAATCCTCCTGAGGCACTCCTAACCGTCTAGTTTGAGTCCCCACACCGTCACTTTAGCATCATCTGGACCTCTTGGTTTACTTAGGGCTTTGGAAGGGATTCTTTCCTATAGGATATATGGTTTTGTTTCTAAGGCTTGACGAGCTGGGCATAATGTATCATACAAATCTTCTCCCACCTCAGAAAAGAGGGTAGCACTAGTGAGAGAGAAGGGGAAAAGAACTGAATATCTGTGTATGAAGACCATCCCTTCTTCCAAATGGGTGCATTTATTCAGTCAATGAGTATTTCTTGAGTCCCTGCCGTGTGCCCAGACATGTGCTAAATATTGGGAATGTATTGGTGAGCAAAAAAGCCCAGTGTGCAAGTTTCTAATAGTCTGCTGGAAAAAAATACATTATTTAATATTTATTTATTTATTTATTTGGCTGCACTGGGTCTTAGCTGTGGCACGCGGGCTCCTCGTTGTGGCGCGCGGGCTTCTCTCTAGTTGTGACGTGCAGGTTTTCTCTCTCTAGCTGTGAAGTGTAGGTTTTCTCTCTCTAGCTGTGGTGTGCGGGCTCCAGAGCGTGTGGGCTCTGTAGCTGCGGCACGCGGGCTCTAGTTGAGGTGCACGAGGTCAGTAGATGGGGCGCGGGCTTAGTTGCCCCGCGGCATGTGGGATCTTAGTTCCCCGACCAGGGATCGTACCCGCCTCCCCTGCTTTGGAAGGAGGATTCTTTACCACTGGACCACCAGGGAAGTCCCTGGAAGGTACAGATATTAATCAAATAGTTGCACAACCAAATGTAAGGCTTATATTTAACTAGTGCTATGATGGAGAAATATATGTCACCATATTGACCATAATAAGGGGATTGGAGCTACACAGAGAGGCCAGGGAAAGCTTCCCTGAAGGTGAGAAAATAAATCTGAGATTTGAGCTCAAAGTGAGGAATTAATTTGGAGTTGGTTTGGTGATATAAGAAGAAAGGAAGACTCATGGAGAAGGACGAATACTCATGTGCAAAGGTCCTGTAGCAGGAGAGCATGGTGAGGATGCAGCATGTAAACAAGGTTGATGCAGCAGGAACACCGGGAGCTAAGGTGAGCTTGCTGCCAGGTGAACCTGGCCAGGTAGGCTATGTTAAAGGCTTTGTCATTATTTTAAGAGTTTTAAGTCAGAGGCGGGGAGGGGACTATGTAATGTGTGTATTGAAAATTTCTCTCTGGCTGCTTTGAAGAAAACAGATTTTAGGGGACGCTGCGTGGATGGTAGGCCAACACAAACAAGTTAGGAGGTTATTGCCACAGTTTAGGTGAGAAGTCCTGATATTGTGAACCAGGGTAGTAATGAGAGAGACAGATGTGCCTTAAAGAAATATTTAGTAGGGAAGATTATGAGGACGTGATGATGGATTAGATTTGGTTAGTATAGGAGAGAGAGATGAAAAACGCTGAGCAGAAGAATGGGAGTAGATTTCACACCTGTTGACTTTGGGGGTTTTTTCCTTCCAGTTTTATTGAGCTATAATTGACCTACAGCACTGTATAAGTTTAAGGTATATGGCTTAATGATCTGACTACATATATCGTGAAATGATCATCACAATAAGTTTAGTGAATATCCATCATCTTATATAGATACAAAATTAAAGAAATAGAAAAAACTTTTTTCTTGTGAGAACTTAGGACTTACTGTCTTACCAACTTTCATATATAACATACAGCAGTGTTCATTATATTAATCATGTTGTACGTTACATCCTAGTACTTATTTATCTTATAACTGGAAGTTTGCTCCTTTTGACCACCTTCACCCAATTCCCCCTCCCTCTGCGCCCATAACCCTGATTCTGGTAACCGCAAATCTGATCCTTTTTCTGTAAATTTGTTTATTTGTTTCTGAAGTCTAATCGACCTACAACACTATATTAGTTCCTGTTACATAGCACAGTGATTTGGTCTTTCTATACATTTCAAAATTATCACCATAACAAGTCTAGTTACGATATGTCATCATACAATAATATCACATGTGCTGGCTCACTGGTGGGCAGAGCTGGGTCCCAGGGTCTCTGGCTGCAGGGCCCTGGGAATTCCAAGGCTAGTGCCAGTGTACTGTTATGTGGGGCTGTGTCCTGGGCCCTCTGGTGGACAGAGACAGGTCCTGGGGCAGCTGTGAGCTCAGGGGGTCTTAAGGCAGCAGGCCTGCTGGTGGGTGAGGCTGTGTCTCTACCCGGCTAGTTGCTTGGCCTGCAGTGTCTCAGTACTGGTGCTGACAGGCTGGTAGGTGGGGTTGGGTCCCAGTGCTGTTAAGTTCAAGGGATGATTCCAAAACGGCACGTGCGCTGGTGTGCACGTGGTAGAATGCACTCCCCAAAATGGCTGCCACCAGTGTCTGTGTCCCAGGGTGAGCTTCATTAGCCTTAAGCATCTCTGGGAGGCTCTCCAAGATCAGCAGGTGGGTCTGACCCAGGCTCCTCCCAGATTACTGCCTCTGCCCTGGGTCCTGGAGTCTGTGAGGTTTTGTGTGCACCCTTTAAGAGTGGATTCTCTATTTCCTAGAGCTCGCTGGGTCTCCCGAAAGTAAGCCCCACTGGCCTTCAAAGCTGAACTTTGTGGGGGCTTGTCTTCCCAGTGCAGGACCCCTGGGCTGGGGAGCCTGATGTGGGGCTCACACTTCTTGCTCCTTGGGGAGAACCTCTGCGATTGTAATTATCCTCTCGTTTGTGGGTCACCCACTGCATGTATGGGTCTTGACTGTGCCACAATTCCAGCCCACCTACCTGTCTCACCATGGTTCCTATCTTTAGTTGTAGAATATCTTTTCTGCTAGTCTTTCAGCTTTTCTCATCAATAGATGCTCTGTAAATAGTTGTAATTTTGGTGTGCCCGTGGGCTCAGGGTCTTCCTACTCTGCCATTTTCTGTACCTGTTGACTTTGAACTGTCTTTCATCCACTAGCCTGTCATGTAGACAGTTGAATGTGAGTCTGGAGTCAGGCTCATAGATAGTGACTTAGGAACCATTGGCACACAGGTGGTAATTGAACGCCCTCATGTCAGTGAGTTGAAAGAAGAGGCAGGGGGCTAGGAATATGACCTAAAGCTCTCCAGCATTTAATAGCTTAGTGAACCTGAAAATAAAAGAGAAGGCTAAGGAAACAGAGAAGAAGGGAGAATTTTATAACAGAAAAGAGATTTTTTTTTTGAATTAATTTATTTATTTTTGGCTGTGTTGGGTCTTCGTTGCTGTGTGTGGGCTTTCTCTAGTTGCAGTGAGCCAGGGCTACCCTTCGTTGTGGTGCATGGGTTTCTCATTGAGGTGGCTTCTCTTGTTGTGGAGCACGGGCTCTAGGTGTGCAGGCTTCAGCAGTTGTGGCATGTGGGCTTAGTAGTTGTTGCTTGCGGGCTCTAGAGTGCAGGCTCGGTAGTTGTGGCGCACAGGCTTAATTGCTCCACGGCATGTGGGATCTTCCTGGACCAGGGCTCGAACCCGTGTCCCCTGCATTGGCAGGCGGATTCTTAACCACTCTGCCACCAGGGAAGTCCCAGAAAAATTTTTAAAAAGCACTTTATTTCAAGAAGCAAAACGTAGTCCTTGATGTTAATACTTTTGAAACGTGAAATAAGTTAAGGTCTGAAGAATATCTTCCGTGTTTAGTGGCACAGTAATCATTGCCAAGCTCAGTGAGAACTCAGAGTGAGAAGCCACACCAGAGGAGGCTGAGGAGTGAGGAAAAGTGAGAAATAAAAACGAAAAATGTTGAGAATTCTTGTAAGCAATGGTTGTGTAGACGAAAGGAATCATGACTGGAGGTGAATGAGGAGTTAAAGGTGAATTAGGTTAAGCTGGTGATGGTGTTGTACATTCTTTCATATCCTTGACATTTTCTGTTTATTTGTTTTACTGGTTACTGAGAGGGTGTTATAATCTCCAACAAAAAATTGTCTGTTTCTTTTTTCAGTTTTGTCAGTTTTTGCTTCAAATGTTTTGAAGTTGTGTTATTAGGTGCATATATATTTAGCATAATGTCTTCTGGATGAAATGACTTCTGTGTCATTATAAAATGTTCTTATTTATATCAGGTAATATTCCTGAAGTTTACCTTTTCAACTATTTTAATATAGGCAGATTAAAAAAATTACATTGTATGTATTTTCCCATCTTTTTATTTTTTAAAAAAATAGGCCTTATTGTTTTAGGGCTGTTTTAGGTTCACAGCAAAATTGAGCAGGAAATACAAAGATTTCCCATCTACTTCCTGCCCCCACGAATACATACATTCCATTATCAATATCCCCCACCAGAGTGCTCCATTTTTATTACAATCAATAAAGCTACTTTGACACATTATTATAAAAGCCCACAGTTCACCTTAGGGTTCACTCTTGGTGTTGTACATTCTATTGGATTTGACAAGTGTATAATGACATATATCCACCACTACAGTATCACACAGCATAGTTTCACTGCCCTAAAAATTCTCTGTTCTCTGCCTATTCATCTCTCCCTAGTCCCTACCCCTGGCAACCACTGATCTTTTTACTATCTCCGTAGTGTTGCCTTTTCACAGTATGTAGCTTTTTCAGATTGGTTTCTTTCGCTTTATCATATGCATTTAAGTTTCCTCCATGTTTTTTCACGACTTGATCACTAATTTCTTTTTAGCACTGAATAATATTCCATTGTCTGGTTGTACCACAGTTTATTTATCCATTGACCTACTGAAGGACACCTTGGCTCCTTCCAAATTTTGGCAATTATGAAGAAAGCTTCTGTAAACATCTGTGTGCAGGTTTTCACGTGGGCATAAGTTGTGAACTTCTTTGGGTAAATACCTGGTAGTGCGACTTCTGGATCTATGTAACAGTAAGTTTTTAAAGAAATTGTCAAACTGTCTTCCAAAGTGACTATACAATTTTGCATTCCTTCTGACAATGAATGAGAGTTCCTGTTGCTGCACATCCTCACCAGCATTTGATGATGTCAGTGTTCTGGATTTTGGCCATCTAAATAGGTGTGGAGTGGTATTTCTTTATCATTTTAATTTGCATTTCTCTAATGTATATGATGTGGAACACCTTTTCCTGTGTTTATTTGCCATCTGTGTATCTTCCTTGGTGAAGTGTCTTTTTATATTTTTGGCCCATTTTTTAATTGGATTGTTTGCCTTTTTGTTGAATTTTTTAAAATTCTTTGCATATTTTTGATAATAGTTCTTTATCTTATATGCCTTTTGCAAATAATTTCTTCCAGTGTGTGGCTTGTCTTCTCATTCTCTTGGCAGTGCTTTTTGCACAGCAGAAGTTTTTAATTTTAATGAAGTTCAGCTCTTCGATTATTTCTTTTATGGATCCTGCCTTTGGTGTTGTCTCTGAAAAAGTTCTCATCATACCCAAGGACATCTAGATTTTTTTCCTGTGTTATCTTCTGTGAGTTTTATAGTTTTGTACTTTACATTTAGGTCAAAGACCCATTTTGAGTTAATTTTAGTGTAAGGTACAAAGTCTGTATTTAGATTTATTTTTTGCATGTGGATGTCCAGTTGTTCCAGCACAGTTTGTTGAAAAGACAATCTTTTCTCCATTGTATTGCCTTTGCTCCTTATTCAAAGATCTAGTGACTATAATGTTTAGGTCTGTTTCTGGGCCCTCTGTTCTGTTCCACTGATCTGTCCTTTCACTAATACCACACTGTCTTGATTATTGTAGCTTTATAGTAAGTCTTTAAGTCAGGTAGTGTTGGTCCTCCAACTTTGTTCTTTCATTTCAATATTGTGTTGGCTATTTTGGGTCTTTTCCTTTGCCACATATACTTTTAGAATCACTTTGTAAATATCCATACAGTAACTTGCTGTGGTTTTGACTGGGAGTTCACTGAGCCTCTCGATCAAGTTGGGAAGAATTGACATCTTGACAATATTGAGTCTTCCTGTTCATGAACATAAACTATTTCTTCTGTTCCATTCTCTTTCTTCTTCCGATATTCCCATTATGTATATGTTACACATTTTGTAGTTGTCCCACAGTTCTTGGATATTCTATTCCTTTTTTTTTTTTTCAGGTCGCACCGTGCGGCATGCGGGATCTTAGTTCCCGACCAGGGATCGAACCCGTGTCCCCTGCATTGGGAGCGCGGAGTCTTAACCACTGGACTGCCAGGGAAGTCCTCTGTTCCATTTTTTTCCACTCTTTTTTCTCTTTGCTTTTCAGTTTTAGGAGTTTCTATTGAGATATTATCAAACTCAGCAGTTCCTTCCTCAGCCATGTTCATTTTGCTAATCAAACATTCTTCATTTCTGTTACAATACTTTTGATCTCTAGCATTTTTTGATTCTTTCTTAGAATTTCTATCTCTCCGCTTACATTGCCTATCTGCTCTCGCACAGATCTCTTAGCATATTAATCATGGTTGTATTACGTTTCCAGTCTGAAAATTCCAATATCCCTGCCATATCTGAGTTTGCTTCTGATACTTTTCTGTCTCATCAAACTATGTTTTTTCGCCTTGTAGTTTTCTGTTAAAAGCCTTTCATGATGTCCTGGGTGGAAAGAACTCTAATAAATAGGGCTCTAGTAGTGTGGTGAGGGGAGGTGGTGTTGGGAGCATGCTATAGTCTTATGTTTAAGTCTTGGTCTTTTAGTAAGTCTGTGCCTCTGCCCCTGAGATGTGAACCTCTCAGATGACTTTCAGCTGTTTTCTTCTTTCCCTGTTTTAGGTGGGACTGGATGGCTAGATGGGACTATAGTTAGGTATTTCCCTTCCCCTAAGTGAGGCTCGCACAAAACCCCCATCATATAGGTGCTAGTAAAATAGTTTCTCTTGAGGGCAAGCCTTGTTAAGAAGTACAAAATGTTCCAGTGTGTTTCGGAATGGTTACTTTTTATCCCCACCCCTGCCTGAAGCCAGAGGGAATTTTTCTCTGATCTGCGAGCACCTGGTAAAGATCCAGGAGGTTAAAACTCACAGAAGTGTGGAGTCCTCCCTGGAATTTTTAACTCACAGGTTTGTCCACACTGAACATCCCATGATTCATCGATTACAGGTCTTTCTTTCTATCCTGGTGCCAGTTCCCACAGATGCTTCTGTTTACAGGTTTGTGCTCAAGAAAGTTGTAATTCTCTATTTCTCCAGTTTTGGGCGGGGCAACAGTTTGCCCTGTAACCTCACTTCTGTGATGAATCTGAAGAGTTGTTGATATTGGTTTGTTCAGCTTTTTACTTGTTTTTAGGATGGAACGGCAACTTCCAATCTACTTACATGCTGGACAAAAAACTGCAAGTCTCCTTTTACTTTTACCATCTCTGTGTATTTATATTTGTAGTGTTTTTTCTTGTAAATAGCATTTATTTAGTATTTTTTATTCAGTCTGATAATCTCTGCCTTTTATTTTCAGTGCTTATGTTATTTACATTTATTATAATTAATATGGTTAGGTTAAAATCTACCATCTTGCTATTTTCTTTTTATTGTTCTTTATTTCTTTTTTTCTGCCTTCTTTCTGACTAGTGGAGTACTTTTTTATGATTTCATTTTGTCTTTTCTCTTTATTAACTATACCTTTTTATTTTGTTTTTTGGTGGTTGTTTTATGGTTCACAAAATGCATCTGTAACTTATCATAGTCTACCTTTGAATAATATAAACCAATGCACTTGTAAGAACCTTAACAAATACACAGTTGGCCCTTGGACAACACAGGAGTTAGGGACGCTGACCCCCTGCACAGTCAAAAATCCATGTATAACTTTACAGTCACCCCTCCATGTCTACATCTGTGGATCCAACTAACTGAAGATCATGTAGTACTATAATACATATTACTGAAAAAAATATCCATGTGTAAGTGGACCTGCACAGTTCAAACCTGTGTTGTTCAAGGGTTAACTGTACTTTTATTTTCCTTGCCTATCCTTTTGCTATTGCCAGCGTATCTTTTACTTTACATGTTATAAACTCTACAGTGTTTTAGTACTTTTGCTTCCAACAGTTAATGATCTTTTAAAGAAACAAAAAAATGAGATTATGTTTACTCATATATTCACCACTTCCAGTTTTCTTTAGTCCTTTGCGTGAGAGGGATCCAGGTGCTCATCTGCTATATTCCTTCTGTGTTAAGAAGTTTTTTAACATTTATTATAGTGCAGGTCTGCTTGTAGCACATTCTTAGCATTTCCCCCCCTACCCACACAGTATTCATCTTTAATTCTTTAAGGATTTCTCCTCTTACTGGATTTGGATATTTAGGCTGACTTTTTTTTTTTTGTCGATCACTTTAAACATAGCATTCCATTGTCCTAATAGTTTCAGATAAGACATCTCTGTTAAATTTTATCTTGGTTTCTCTGGATATTATGATGTGTTGTATTTCCTTGGCTACTTTTAAGCCATTTTCCCCCTTTTATCACTGGTTTCCAGTAACTAGATTATGTTGGGTCATAGTGTGGTTTTGTGTTTATCATTCTTGGATTTGCTGAATTTTTGAATCTGTGAGTTTATAGTGTTCATGACATTTAAATTTTTTCCCATTTTTTCCAATATTTTTTTTTCCTCTCCCCATTTACCCCTTCCCTCTGTCCCTCCCCCCTTTCTTGGAATCCATTTATATCAGTTTTCTCTAAATGTCATCAGTGAATTTTCAATTTCAGGTATTGTATTTTTTTATTTCTAGTAGTTTCGTTATTTGATTCCTTTCCTGTCTTCCATTTTTTTCCTTGTTATTTCAAGTTTTCTTTTTTTAATTGAGAAATAATTGACATACAACATTATATTAGTTTCAGGTGTACCACATAATGCTTCAGTAATTGTATATATTGTGAAATGATTACCACTGTAAGTCTACTTAACATCTGTCAGCATATATAGCTACAAGACTTTTTCTTGTGATGAGAACTTTTAAGATCTACTCTCCTAGCAACTTTCACATATGCACTACACTATTAACTATAGTGGTCAAGCTGTACATTACATTCCCATGACTGACTTTATGACTGCAAGTTTGTACCTTTTGACCCCCTCCACTCATTTCACCCACTGTCCGATCCCCACCACTAGCAACCACCAATACATTCTCTGTATCTATGAGCTTGGGGTTTGTTTTACCTTTTTTTTTTTTAGATTCCACATATGAGTGAGATCACACAATATTTGTCTTTGACTTATTTCACTTATGATAATGCTCTCAAGGCCCATTCATGTTGCAAATGGCAAGATTTCATTCTTTTTTATGGCTAAATAATACTCCATTTTGTATATCTACACCACATTTTCTTTATCCTTTCATCCATTGATGAACACTTAGGTTGTTCTCATATCTTGGCTATTGTAAATATGCCACAATGAACTTGGGGGTGCAGATACATTTTTGAGTGAGTGTTTTCATTTTCTTCATATAAAACTCAGAAATGGAATTGCTGGGTCATATGGCATTTCTATTTTTAATTTTTTGAGGAGCCTCCATACTGTTTTCCATAGTGGCTGAACCAATTTACATTCCCACCATTCCCTTTTCTTCACATCTTTGCCAATACTTTTTTTCCTTGTCTTTTTGTAATAGACATTTTAATAGGTATGAGGTGATATTTCATTGTGATTTTGGTTTGCATTTTCCTGATGATTAGTGATGCTGAGCATCTTTTTTTTTTTTTTCACGTGGGCCTCTCACCGTCGCGGCCTCTCCCGCTGTGGAGCACAGGCTCCAGACGTGCAGGCTCAGCAGCCGTGGCCCACAGGCCCAGCTGTAGCTGTGCTCAGTAGCTGTGGCACGTGGGTTTAATTGCTCCGTGGCATGTGGTATCTTCCTGGACCGGGGCACGAACCCGCATCCCCTGCATTGGCAGGCGGATTCCCAACCACTGCGCCACCAGGGAAGCCCCTGAGCATCTTTTTATGTACCTGTTGGTCATCTGTATGTCTTCTTTGGAAAAATGTCTATTCAGATCCTCTGCTCATTTTTAAAAATTGGGTATTTTTTTGCTATTGAATTATATGAGTTCTTAATATATTTTGAACATTAACCCCTTATCAGGTACGTGATTTGCAATATATTCCCCCATTAAATAGTTTTCCTTCTCATTTAGTTCATGGTTTCCTTTGCTGTGCAGAAGTTTTTTAGTTTGATGCAGTCCCACTTGTTTATTTTTGCTTTTGGTGTCAGATTAAAAAAAATCATCACCATGGTCAATGTCAAGGAGATTACTACCTGTGTTTCTTCTAGAAGTTTTATGGTTTCAGATCTTACATTCAAGTTTTTAATCTATTTTGAGTTAATTTTTGTGTATGGTATAAGGTAATAGTTCAGTTTCATTGTTTTTCAATGTGGCTATTCAGTTTCCCAACACCACTTATTGAAGAGACTAGCCTTTCCTCATTGTATATTCTTGGCTCCTTTGTTGTAAATTAATTGGCCACATATGTGTGGGTTTATTTCTGGGATCTCTATTCCATTGATCTGTGTGTCTGTTTTTATGCCAGTACCATACTGTTTTGATTACTATAACTTTGTAATATGGTTTGAAATGAGGGAGTGTGATGATTCCAGCTTTGTTGTTCTTTCTCAAGATTGCTTTGGCTAGTTGGGGTCTTTTGTAGTTCCACATAATTGTTTTTGTTTTTCCCTGTGGAAAATGCCATTTAAATTTTGATAGGGATTGCATTGAATTTGTAGATTGCTTTGGATAGTATGGAAATTTTAACAATATTAATTCTTCCAATACATGTGCGCAGAATATCTTTCCTTTTTTTTTTTTAATTTTGAATTTTTAAATTTTTGGCTGCGTTGGGTCTTCATTGCTGCGCGTGGGCTTTCTCTAGTTGCAGTGAGCAGGGGTTAGTCTTCATTGCAGTGCATGGGCTTCTCATTGTGGTGGCTTCTTTTGTTGCAGAGCACAGGCTCTAGGTGCACAGGCTTCAGTAGTTGTGGCTTGCGGGTTCTAGAGCTCAGGCTCAGTAGCTGTGGCACGTGGGCTTAGTTGCTCCATGGCATGTGGGATCTTCCCAGACCAGGGCTCAAGCCCGTGTCCCCTGCATTGGTAGGTGGATTCTTAACTACTGCACCACCAGGGAAGCCCCATCTTTCCATTTCTTTGTGTCATGTTTAATTTCATCAATGTCTTACAGTTTTCAGTGTAGAGGTCTTTCACTTCCTTGGTTAAATTATTCCTAGGTATTTTATTCTTTTTGATGAAACTGTAAATGGGATTGTTTTCATTCTCTTTCTGATGGTTCATTATTAGTGTATAGAAACACAACAGATTCCTGTATATTGATTTTATAACTTGTAACTTTACTGAACTTATTAGTTCTAACAGTTATTCTGATGTGATCTTCAGGTTTTTCTATATATCATATCATATCATCTGCAGATATTGACAGTTTTACTTCTTCCTTTCCAAATTGGATGCCTTTTATTTCTTTTTCTTGCCTAATTGCTCTGGCTAGGACTTCAAATACTATGTTGAATAAAAGTGATGAGAGTAGGCATTCTTGTCTTTCTTCTGATCTTAGAGGAGAAGTTTTCAGCTTTTCACCATTGGGTATAATGTTAACTGTGGGCTTGTCATATATGGCCTTTATTATGTTGAGGTATAATCTCTCTGTACCCACTTTGTTGAAAGTTTTAATTATAAATGGATGTTGAATTTTGTCAAATGCTTTTTCTGCATCTATTGAGATGATCATATGATTTTTATCCTTCATTTTGTGTTTTATCTCATTGATTTGCTGGTGTTGAACCATCATGCACCCCTGGAATAAATCTCACTTGATCATGGTGTATGATCCTTTAAATGTATAGTTGAATTTTGTTTGCTAATATTTTATTGATAGTTTTTGCATCTATATTCTTTAGGGATATTGGCCTGTAATTTTACTCATGGCATCCTTGTCTGGTTTCAGTATGAGGATAATGCTAGCCTTGTAAAATGAGTTTGAAAGTGTCCCCTCCTCTTCTGTTTTTGGAAGAGTTTGAGAAAGATTGTTATTAATACACTATTGACCAGAGATGTATTAATATGTCTTTTGTTACCCGAACATTATTGACCAGAGACATTTCAATATTCATTTACATAACAAATCACTGGCCACAGGCATTAGTTTCTGCAAAAATCCCCTGGTCAATAATGAGTTAATTTGTCTTTAAATCTTTGGTAGAATTCACCAGTGAAGCTGTCTGTTCTGGACTTTTGTTGGGAATTTTTTGATTACTGATTCAGTCTCCTTACTAGTAATTAGTTTGTTCAGATTTTCTATTTCTTCATGATTCACTCTTAGAAGTTTTCATATATATAGGAATTTATCCATTTCTTTTAAGTTGTCTAATTTGTTGGTAAATAATTATTCATGATAGTCACTTATTCTTTGCATTTCTGTGATATCAGTTGAAATATCTCTTTCATTTCTGACTGAGTTCTCTTTTTCTTTTCCTTGGTGAGTCCAGTTAAAGGTTTGTCAATTATGTTTATCTTTTCAGAGAACCAGCTCTTGGTTTCATTGATCTTTTCTGTTGTCTTTTTAGTCTCTATTTTATTTATTTCTGCTTTGATTTTTATTTCCTTCCTTCTAACTATAGGCTTCATTTGTTTTTTTTTGTTTTTTTTTGAGGTGTAAATTTATGTTGTTTATTTGAGAATTTATTATTTCTGGAGGTAGGCATTCATCTCTATGAACTTCCCTCTTATTACTACTTTGCTGTATCCTATAAGTTTTGGTATTTGTATTCCCATTTTCATTTCTCAAGATATTTTTTATTTCTTTGATTTTCTTCATTGATCAATTGGTTGTTCAGTAGCATGTTTAATGTCCACATATTCCTGATTTTTCCAATTTTCTTCCTGTAATTGATTCCTAGTTTTATACCATTGTGGTTGGAAAAGATACTTAATATGATTTCAGTTTTCTTAAATTTGTCAAGACTTGTTTTGTGGCCTAACAGGTTATCTATCCTGGAGACTGGTCCATGTGTACTTGAGGAAAATGTGATCAACTTTTTATTTAAATACTCAAACATATTTATAATAGCTATTCTGAAGTTCTTGTCTGCTAATTCCATCATATCAGTCTTTTCCAGGTAATTTTCCAATGACTGATTTTTTTTTTTCCTGGTTATGGTTTACATTTCCTGCTTGTTCACCTACTAATTTTTAATTGAATATTGGACATTATGTCTTATGTTAAGTGCTTGATTTGTTGTATTTCTTTCAGGAGTGTTGGACTTTGTTCTAGCAGGCAGTTATTTATGGATCAGCTTAGTCATTTTAGGGTTTATTTTTTAATATTTCCTATGGTAGATAGAGTCTTAGGCTTAATTTAACCCTATTTCTAAGGCATGTTCAGTGAGAATGCTCCACTCTGGTTAGTTGCAACTCAAGCATCTCCCAACTCTGAGCTCCGGGAACTGTTAAGCTTACAGTTCCCCAGTTATTTTCTGCCTGGCATCATGCAGTTTCACTCTATGCATGCTTGCTTTTGTCTTGAGCAGTAGGCCCAAGGTCCGGGACCTTTATGCAGATTTCTGGAACTCTTTTCTTGTGCCACTCCCTTAACTCTAGTAGTATGCCCCACGAATTCCAGCTACCTTGGCCCTTCTGAACTCTAATCTTTGTGCTCTACTTAGAATTCTTGTTCCTCAACTATAGTTCAGAAAGTATTTCCAGGAAGAAAGCCAAGATGTTGTTGGGCTCATCTCACTAGATTTTGTTAGGGGTTACAACTCTATACTATCTGTTGTCTAATATCTGAAAACTGTTTTTGAGTTTTCTATTTGTTTACATTGGAAGGTAGATCTGGTCTCATTTATTCCATCATAGCCAGAATCATCTTCATTCTTTTCACATATTTTCACTGTGGACAGAATTCTAGGTTGGTAGTTATTTTCTTCTTGCCCTTCCAAGATACCATTCCATTGTCTTCTGGATTTGATTGTTTCTGTTGAAGAGTCAGCTATAAATGTAATTGTTGATCTTTTAAAGGTAATTCTGTTTTGTTTTTTGCCACTAGTTGCTTTCACTCTTTTTCATTTGTTTTTCAGCGTGTTTACTATGATATGTCTAGGTATATACTTTTTATTTATCCTTCTTGGGGATCATTGAATAGCTTGAATTTGTGGCTTGATGCATTTCATTAGTTTGGTAAAGTTCTACACACCATCTCTTTAAAAATTGCTTCTTTACTATTTCTATCTCTTCTCCTTATGGGATTTCAAATATATATATACTATAACTTCTCACCAAAACCTCTATGTCTCTTGTCCTATATATTTTCCATTGAAAGAATGGAAAATATATATGATATATATTTTCCGCATTTTATCCTCATTATGTTAGCATGGTCTGTTTTCAAGTTTGCTATTTTTCTCTTTAGCTATGTATAATCTGCAAATAAATCACATCCTGAGTTCTTAATTTAGGTTGTTTTTTTTCATTCTCTTGAATGTTCATTAGTTCCTTTCCATCTTTTACAAGATGTCTTCCAAAATTCACTATCTTGTTCTCTTACCTCATTTTGAAGCAGCACTTGAGGCCCCATGAAATTTTGGTCCATTATTACTCTTAGGCTGTAATCTTTGTAGTCCATTCCAAGCTGAGGTAGTTCCCTTGGACCACACTGTTGGGCACTGCACTCTAATGCCTGTCCTTTTAACTGTAAAAGGCTAACAAAAATGTCACACTGCTTCTCAGCTTCTTCTCTGCCCTTTCTGGAACTGATGAATACTGCCAGAGGAAGAGTGGGCCTAAACACTGGACACATTCTCCTGAGCTTTTGTCTTCCTCTCTGTTGTGGTCCAGTAACTATTCATTATCTTATTAGTTTGTCCACACCTTTAGGGAGCTGTTTTTTAATATTTTATCCAGTTTTTCTAGGTGACATTTATGGGATGATTGGTCTGAATTAGCTAGTCAGCTACTGTAAGAAATGTCTCATGGGCCAGGTTGGGGTTGAATTTATAGTGGAACTAATCTACTCTGTTTGGTTATTCTCTCCAACTTCCTTCAGCTTTTTGAGTTAGTTGGCTTCATGTATGCAACCAATAAACAAGTTTGTTTGGGATAGATTGAGTGTTGAGTGTTTCCAGGTTGGTTATTTAGTCCAGGAATATTAAATCTAAACTGGATAAGAAGTGAAGAAAAGAGGGCTGGTGAATTGGGATAAAGTCAAGTGGTAAACAGCCTGAAGAAAATCTTTAGATTCAGGACAGTCGAGTGGAAATAATTGAATAAACAACCAGGAATGGAAGCTGTAGTCAGATGTTTGAATTAGTGCTTTGGAGGGGGAGAAGTTAAACAGTGATCATGGAAATGGTTGGCTGGAGTGGAGCAGAGGAATTACTAGAGATGAAGATGTAGAGGATCCAAAATCCAGGCTGCCCCCTGGGTTAGCCGTATAGATTCTAAAGCCACCTGGGGTAATGTCAGGGGAGGTTAGTAGATGGGAGCAACAAGGAGGGTACCAGGCATGTTTACTTTCCAGATCCTGAATCAAAGTTTTGCAAAGCATTTATACATCCCTTCATTCTCTTGAATGGCCTAATCATACCACGTAAGCTCAAAGATACGCAATCATAGTAATGAGTTGGACTCTTCTGATGGTCAAAAGTGTACCCCTCAGTCTACACCACACAGTTTAGCCCCCTGACGTCCCTAATCAAGTAAGAGACAGATTTCAGGTCAACCATGCCCAGTATTAAAACAGTAGGAATTGATCACTTTCTTCACTTTTTCCCTAGTCTATTCCATGGATGGTCGCCCATATTTGGTGAATTATGTGTAATATAACCTGTAGTGCTCACAGTCGAATTTATCCCTAATGCTAGTATTTAACACCAGCAGATTCACAAGTGATCATATTGAGAACGTCCCATTTAAAGTAATAAATCTAACTCTAAAAGGAAGTCCGGAAGGGAAACAATCTTCCGATTCTTCAGTGGTTCTGTGGGTGCACCAGACCAGGCAGTCCTAGAGGTGTTTGAGTTTATCTTGGAAAGGCTAATAAGTAATAATAAAATCAAAGAGTGCAAGAAGCTATGAAGAGGTCTTCAACTGCCATCTAAAATCGTTGAGACAAGGGCATATTTAAAAAATTTATAAATGATAGAGAAAAAGGATAAATTGTAACATACTTCTGGTGGCTAAATGGAATGGGAGAGGCAATCTTGTTAGAGATTTTCCAGAATCACTTATATTCAGAACCACTAAATTAGTCTCTCGGTGCTTAATTCTATAAAAACAGTCAATTTAATTTACTCTAAAATTTTTCCTTCTGAGTTAACCTGAATTTTGTCCCAAGTTCCACACACATTGGCCCATTCTCTTTTACATGGATGTCTTTGAATAACTTTCCCCTTAAACATATTAAGCCACTGCCAGATTTTGTCATCATTGTTTCTTTCTTTTTGGAAATATCTTCTCATTCTCTATAGAATTATGCCCAGCAAAAGTATTTCAATAAAATAAATCTGGTTTTATGAAACAGTTTGGAATCCTGACAGTGCCTTCTAAAAAGATAATATTTAATTTTGAATACAATTTTATTTAGCTTTGAACCATCTCAAAATATACAGGTGTGTAACCCCTACTCAAAGACTCATTCCTTTACAATCTAGTCCAAGGACTTGGTTAATAATTAGATAGCTAAATACAACATATTTTAGAACAATATATTCAGACATTAGTACTGACAATTGTCGTATAATAGTTTTTGCACTGGCAGAGAGCCTCTCATTCGAAAGTCTTGTTTCATCAAGATCTGAAGCATAGTTTCCTTAATTCATTTTTTTTTAAGGAGATACCTTTACCAACTACCAAAAATTAGAGAAATTTATGAAAGAAGGCAGACACTCTCTTTCAGAACATGGCCTTTACTTTTGTAATAGTTTTCAATGTATGTTCCCTATTCTCTCATTTTTCTCCCAGCAATGAAATGTCACAATATGTGCTAATTCTCTGATGGAATATTCTTTCCTCTTTCCTCCCTGCCTCTGATTATGTCAGCATCATCCACTGGCCGGGGGAGTAAGACAAAAGTGCATGCGTGTCTCCAGGGAGGCCAGCCTGACCCAGCTGGAATCAGTCAGTCGGGGCGGGTGTGGGAACTCATCCTGGAACGAATAGACAGGGCTGGGCAGGTGGAGGAAAGGAGTCCAGAAGCCCCTAAACAGAGTGACTGCAAGGGGGAAACGTCCGTGTCACTTCTCTTCAGCAATTGAAAGTGATTATCTTTAAAAAAGTTTTGGTGGCAGCTTCCAGGAAAAGGCAGAATTTTTGTTCATCAATGTATTATTATGAGTATATCCAGCCTCCCACTGTGGGACCTGTGTAGCTAATTCAGTGCAGGTTGGGGTCCCAGGTGCTCGTCTTGGACCTCAGTCACCCGCTGCAGTTGGGAGTCCACTGAAAGGCTCAAAACACTCTCCCTAGTTATGGCCATTTCCTGACAAGTCCCTGTGGGTGCTTGCCCACACAGAAAGCCACCCCTTGATGGTCTTACTGTCTTTACTGGGATTTCCCCCAAAGCAGACCCGTGTAAAGGATGTTGGTGCAAGTTGTTTTTGGCGAGGAGAATCCAGAAAGCATAATGAGCGTGGAAGTGAGGCAGGGGAAGGAGAAAAGCCAACACAGTGGGTACTGATGAGTGGGTTCCTGCAACCTTTGCGCTCAGGCCTGCTGAGGACCCCCTGAGGGAGGGGCAAGCCTTGGTTTGCCCACCGAGGGCCAGAAGCTACAGGATTTGTTAAGCGTTACTCCTGAGGCCTTGACTTACGGTTTCTCGTCTGCGGCCAGAGAGTGCTAGGAGGGTACAGGCAGCTCCTGACTTGAAAGAGAAGCCTCTGCAGCGCCCACCACCCTCTGACCCCCGTGTGGACCAGGGGGCATGGAAGGGCGGCCACCCTCGGCCGGTCTGACAGCACTGACACAAGAGCACAGCCCCACGCCGTGTGGACCAGCCCGAGTCTGTGGCTCTGTACAGGCATCCGTGTGGCGGGGGCCTGGGGCTCTGAGAATTCATTCTGCTCCCTGGGAAGTAAGCAGTATGCACAGAGAGGACTTAACCCAGGGATGTAAGTGACAACATGGAACAGTGACTGCACTAAACACGCAGGCCTGGCCTCAGTAATTTAGGGAAGCCTTCATTCAGCTTCCGAACCTTCTCGAAACCCTTCCTCCCTGTCTGTGCTGGAAATACAGGCCCTCGCTGCTCAGAGACATTGAAGCCCCAGCTCAGGTTCATTATTAAAAGCAAAACATTTTAAATCGGCCATAATTAGGTGTTCTTTCCTAGATTAGGACAGAGCTCTTTAAAGATGGCGCCTGAAAAGACTGGCAAAAGAAACATTAACAGCAACAAAAAAAGGTTAGCTGTGGATTTTATAGTCTTTTCTGTCTTGATCCTGTCAGTATGAAGCATTACTGAGTTAAATGCTTCTAGTAACCAAGAGATGAGCCAGTCTGACTGTGACTACACATGTATTCACACATGTACACAACTTCAAGGGCAAACCGTTTTTAGGTTTTACACGTATACTCACATATGTATCGAGATTAGTTTTTAAGAGATTTAGGATTAATCTTGTCACCCACTGGTATGAATATTTGGCCAGGCTTTTTCTCTTTGTTCAGCAACGATTGAACTGCTTGGAAATGCTGAGACATTTCACACACATGCACACAGAGCGTTAGGTTAATCCGATGTCCAAACTGATTTTGCATTTTTCCTCTCCAGCTTCCTGGGTACCCATTCCTGCCATTCCTTTTTTTTTTTCATTTTAAAATTTTATATTGGAGTATAGTTGACTTAGTTTCAGGTGTACCCATTCCTGCTGTTCCTTCTGAGAGTTTAAGTGTTTAGTATCGCCAGCCAAGCTGCCTCATCTCTGAGCCTATTGTGAGCAGGTTGCTCTTTGGTAATTAGCTCCAGGTTACGGGGAAGGGAATGCATGTGCTCTGGGTGCAATCAGCCAGGTAGGCTTGTCCTGCTGCCGGCTTCCCACGTTTACAGAAAGGCACCGTCTTAAGGGAGTGAGGGTGTCCTCCCTGCAGGATAGCTTGAGAGTCCATCGTTAGCATCTCTTCCCAACTCTGAGTTGTCACCTTACAAATCAGTAGCTTAAAATTGGGCGTGGTGGGGGAACATTTCAACCATGGAAATCAGCACTCACTACCAATCAGTACCATAATCCTGCACTGCTCCCCCGCTGTTAACCATTTATCAGGACACCACTGGCTGGGTTGTTTTGTATTCCACGAAAAGAAAGCAGGCCCCTTTTGCTAATGCTGCTGCGAGCCTGGGGAAAATAACCATGGCATTTACAATTCCTGACGTGGAGCCTGCACGTCAGGGGCGCCCCAGCTGGCGCCTTGACTGGACAGTACGTGGCAGGCAGTGTGGGATCCCTAATAGGCATGGCGCCCTAGGTGAGGGGACCCCAGAGCAGACACAAACATGGTCTTGTGAGCAGCTATGGAAGCTTCTTGGTAGCTGAGTACATGATGTGGAATTCCATTTACAGACTTCCAGGGTTTGCCAAGCTTCACTTGCCAATCTCTTTTCCTGGGACTCTCATTTCTAAAGATGCTTAAAATATCTACCATAGAAACACACTGGGCAAACTGCGAACAGGGTGAAAGTTCCAGGGGCCCTTTATGCAGCCTGTCTCGATGGGACAGGCATATAGTCCTCTAAGCTGCGGAACTCCTCCAAGGCCACCGAGGGCCGAAGCAGTGCGGTGGAAGGGCCTGGAAGGCCCGCTGAGGGAACCCCATCGGCTCTTTGCTACTATGGTTTGGTTTAATTACCCTCTTAAAGAGGCAAGTTGCCTATCTTACCCACAGGCTTTTGGGACAGAAAAATATCTGGCCTTTGCATTCTTGAAGAAAACAGAAAGAGCGAGCCTCAATCCAGATCATATTTAAAGTCTTGAGGCATCAGAATTCAAAAAGAATCTTTTCAGAATTCCCTGTATATCTTAGATTTTAAAGAGACCCGCATTTTACAACCAAGGCCTTGTTTTGCAGGGACCTAAGGGAGGCTCCCTTAAAATAGACTGAGTTCAGTGCCTCATAATAGCTGAATCTGTATTTAATTAGCCGTGGCAATGAAACAAAGAAACAATGGTAACACATAGATAACTTAGAACAAAAAGAACCAACCAGAAACCCACTCTCAACCACTGCCTTCCACTGTCCAACCCTGATCAACATTTCAGTAAAGGCTTTAAATATGAAGTAGCTGATAAACATGGAAACGACTCAGAATTAGACTAGAGAAAAACAAGACACCGGCTGATGGCGATTACAAGTTGCTCTGTACGCACTCTCACACGAACTACTGTTGTTCCTTGGCATCAAGTTCTCCCCCCACCTCTTTGCTGTGGTCTAACTGGTTTCTCAAGAGGCAGCATGCCGGCTGTCACATCCTAAGAGAAAAAATGGGAGGAGACAGGGAAGGTGAAGAGAAAGGTAGAGCAGCTTTCAGACCAGCTCCTCTTTTATTGCTCCCAGGATAGCACAGAAGAAAATCAGACTAGGCAGGCTTGACCTGTGAGTTGAAAGATCAAGTTAAAATACTTGGCTCAAATAATGTTCAGCAAGTTCCTGTCTTTTTCTGTGGGCGGGGGTCTTCAAGATGATGACGCAGATGGACCAAGGTCAGGTCCTGGTGGGGTCAGGCCCCAGCAAGAAGGCCACAGAGTGAGGAGTGCTAGGGGGCTGCTTAACACCCCGGTTCCTCGGCAGAGAGGCTGTGGGAACTGTCACTCCAGGCCCGTACTAATGACAGTCCCCAGGCACACCATTCCCTTCACAGGAAGATCCAGAGAGAAGGGACACCACCTACTGGAAAGGGTCTCTAAAACGTGCAAGGATAGGAGAGCCTTAAAACTAAGGCTTTTAAGTAAAAATGACACTTTCTTCTCTAAAGTCAATGGACGGAACAGTATTCTGCAAGACACAAAATTCCCTAAGCAAGGGCTGGGCTACCAAGTAAAAGACCTGATCACAAGTAGCAGGAACAGGTCTTGCTTCTGTTACGGTTTCAGGTCCCTATACGTAAGCACCGATTTTCTGGAGAAGCGCTTGCTGCCGTCACCCCGACTTCACAAAATTGCTAGAAAAAGAAAAGCTAGTTTTTAGCTGATCTCAAAAGCCTCGATGTTATGTTTCTAAAAATCACAGACTTAAAGGACACCTACGCCAGGTCCTTTTTCCCACGTGGAGTGGACCTTTCATTCCCAGGGCTGAGACAAGAAACTCTAATGAAACCCTCTGCCTGTGAGGCCCCGTGTTCTTTCCCTGAGGAGATGGCCTCAGGGTGAAGACTGGGGCTTGTTGTAAGTCTTTACTGAGCAGCTATTTAAACTTGTTTTGACAGTTGCTTGCAACCTAAATTAGGGCAAGTATTTTTTTTAAACAAATTTGATAAACACTATCAATATGAAAACTTCCACTAAAGAAGTCGGAAATTTCTGATTATATTCAGAAAGGAAAAGAGTTTTTTTTTTTTTTTTTTTTTGGTGGTTTGTTTAAAAACTATTGAACCTACTTTGGGAAATGGATGTGCAGTATAAAGGGCTTTAAGGAAGGAAAGATTTATCCCAATACTCCTTATAATAAAAAATATTCTTGGAGAGGCTTAGGCAACTTCAAGAGAAGGAAAACTCAAGAATGAAGAAAACTGTAGTACAAACTTATGGCCAAAAATACTGTATTTTTAACCAGCAAGATCATCGGGGCATTATTATACAACATTAGGTGTTTTTTTGCAAAACTAGTTCCCATCCCCAAACAATAGACAGTACATGCATTTGAATGACATTTTAAGAACAGTAAATATGATTCTTTTAAATACTGCAAGTTAAAAATGTTTTTCTGACAAAACTCCCTAAAATACATAGGTCTAGTAAGGGTTTCCAGCATGATGACAGGTGAGGAATCCAGCAAGTTGCATTTAGAGAGTTCTTTGAGGAAAAGAAATCCACCAAAAACATGTGTTTCAGTCGAAGTAACCTGAACAAAGTTACATAGTAATTTTCCATCTTCCTTTTCTAAACTTAAAAATATTCTATTGAAGAATATCTTCTCCCTGTTGTTTTTCTGTCTACCAAAGCTTATATGGAAGTCAGAATTCCTTTATCCAAGTGAGATCCAATTTCACCCAATAGATGTTTTCATAACATGTAAATGCCACTTACTATTGGGGTGGAATCATACGGGGAAATGGAGGATACATGATGAGGGAGGTAAGAAGGAAATTAATATTTGAGCACCTACTATGTGCTAGGTGTATATGCATACTTTGAACAGATGATTCTAGAAGCAACAGGGTTATCGAAGGGCATTGGTAGTTGGGAAGACAGCAGGAAATGGTTATTCTGTGAGAAAAACAAGTGGCAAGTTCAGACTGTGTACTAAGTATCTACGAAACAGCAGGTGTTTGGCTCCAAAAATCTCTAGCTAGTCATATACAACTAAGCCATTTCTTTTCCTAATTTTATGGAATCAAAATGAAATCCCAAAGACATAGTTACCAGGACAGATCTATTAACGCTACATATGCTGGAAATATGTAGAGATAGATAAACACAATGTTACTTACTAGTTTTAATTTTTGTGTGTGTTTCTAACCAAAGATAACCTTTGGAAGAAAACAGTATACCAAGCACACCTTATCTGTGTCAACTGAGATGTTGTCAATTACCAATTAAGTGGTTTTAAACCCTTATTTAATTTTAAGAAGAGCAGCAATATCGTTACAATATTTGGGTACACTTTATTTTTATATGGGTTAACATTCTGCTATATTTCATTTCATTCATTCTTTTTGAGAAACTGAAAACAAAGGGAAATTGAGGGTAACTTGATTATTTCCAACCAGTATCTGAGTCTTGCAGTAAGTATCTCATTATGCAGCCCTTTCTTCCCATTATTTTTATATATTTTTTGCAAATAATAGTCATTTTTGACCCCTATCCAGCATAAATAGCTTTTCACTGATTCCTAACTTAAGACAACTAAAATTTACAATCATGTGGCAGTATAAATTTTAAAATTACAGTTCGTACACCTTGACAATCAAGATAGTCTGAAGTACAAAAAGTAAATTGTCCTTTAGCTGAATTACCTTTTTTAAATATTAGACCTGCTAGTTAATCTACAAAAAAATACAAGTTTCGGGTGTTCCTTAAATACCTTTTGTAGATGTCATCTGCTAGTAAACAACATATGCAGGTTTCTAGAAGATTTTTCCCCCCAATCTATTCATGACATTCAACAGAGCTCTTTATATGAAAATGTATTTAAAAACAAACACTTTGAGGGGATTTACTTATTTTTGTTATTATTTCCCTTTGTTTCAGATATGAGGCACAAACTTCTGAATTTAAGCTCTGTAAGGCATAGTACAAACCTCCAATTTACAAATAAGGGATTCTCTGTGGGTTGAAACTGCCATGTCACGCAAAAAGGGAAAAATCATCTGTAAACTGGTACACTGCAATGTGTTAAGTGAGTCATGAGACGGCTGCTTGCCTTGGTCTGCTGAAGAAAGGTTTCTGTGTTTTGTGTTTTTGTTTTTCAATAAGACATGCCCAAGTCACCACAAAACTCGCCACAGGCCTCCGTTACTGTTACCGAGAGCATCACAAGAGGGGTCCAGCGGCACACGCTTAGAATGCTTGCAATCACAATAATAATAGAAAGCATGAGTAAACTTCGTCTTTATACAAAACTGAAAAGAATCCCTTCCCACCCCAGACCCTTCAGTAAAACCCCAAAGAAACAAAAAAGAAAATCCTTTAGCTTCGACTGACTAGTGTGGATACAATTCGGTTTCTATGCGTCACTGTAACTAGGGTGATCAATTTTTTCCTTTCTCAAGAGAAGGGATCTTGTCATGCACCCTAAGATGAACAGTGAGACCACAAACCGCAATTCTGCATAGCAATTCCATCCCGATTTCATAAAGACAAATATAACAATCTTTCCCTGTTTTGCTCAGCTTCTTTGAGCTCTGAGATCAGGTTTAATTGACTACATCTACTATAGCTCTATTAAATAGAATATCTTGATTCCCTAAAACTGTAACACTTATGACCTTGTGATGAGGTTTTCTCTATACACACTGTAGGCCTTCAAATGTTGTTGTTTATATTTTTTTTGTTTTTTGTTTTTCTTTTTTTTTTCTTTTGCTGCACCAAATTTAAGATCGCCCTTTCAGGCAAGCAGTGGTCGCTAGCTGTTAAAACATTTCCTTAGTGGATCACAATAGCTTCTAAAACTGCCTTTCTAATAAAGGCCATCAGAGAGGTAATACTAAACTGTGCATATTTGCCAAATAAGAATATGAATTGTATAAAAGCTCATATTCCAATCCTAGGTCAAATGGCAAAAGTTCTACAAAGTTGGTTTCCATGTTTGTATAAAAGCTCCAACTGATTTTTGCTATGAAATTACCTTTGGGTCTTAAGACCTTTGGGTCTTATAATCAGTATACCTCTACTCAGGAATGTGCAAATGATTTTATATAGCACGATGCTAGTACCGCTCCGTACGATAGTAAGGTTTTTTTTTTCTTTTCTAAATGGAAAAAAAAAAATATCCCTAGTCAGAAATAAACTGACAAATTTACATTCTCCTCTCTTAAAAAAGTAAATAAAATAACATTATTCAAAATGTGAATTAGCTACAAGACACACAATACAATTACATAGATACATATCAATACAGCACATTCAATCTGCCAAAAAATTAATGATTACAAAGCCAGGATGGATGATGCAATATCAAGGGAGAGATGTATGTACAATGATTAGAGCATTCGTAATTGCACTAAACCTACAGGCAGTCTGTTTCTTCATTAAATTACAGGTGCTTTCTGAATAAGGAGGGAAAAAAAAACCAAGTAACCTGTGTAGTTTGAGGCTGGGAGAGTAAAGAATGGGAACATCCCATTACTACTTGGGAACTCTGGTACTCATCTGATAAGCCATTGATTTTCTCCCTCTCCTTTACTGTTCCAAAAGAGTGATGTATATGAAAGTTTAGACTCGTGCCAAATAGTATTGTAGTTAAACTGAGACCAGCATCATGGCCTAATTCTAACTTCCCAGCAGGTTTAAAACAGTCATGACTTATGTTCTTAAACCATATTTCAACTCAAACTGCTTGACAGAAGCTCATCAATACATGTGCTGTGTTTTTTGCATTGGTTGAAAAATTGCACATATAGAATTCCAGATCTCTCTCCTACTATGTTCAGTTTTATAAATACATGTTCTACAGAACAGAGAGGTTACTTTTGAGTTTCGGTCCACAAATCTTCCTTAAGTTCAACTCAGCCAGTCACCAGTTTAAGATCCCAAAGATGGTAAATGAGCAGTAACTTCAGATTCTGCAAATTAAAGGTGTCAGAATAATACTATCAACCAATGTTCTTGGCAGACCTACTTGACCTTAAAGAACACAAAGAGAGTAAAACTGGCTTCAAATGAAGAGAGAAAAGCAGATTTCATGGGGTATCACACAGGACAGCTTTTCCACATTGTCGATTTAGATGCTCAACATGGAATGTGGACACAAAACAATGATTTTAAGGGCAAAGAAAAGGATGGACTATGAGAGTCAAGTTGACAGTGACCAACTGTTTGGCAACTGGTATTTCAGGTTCATTCGCAGCCAAACACTTTAGCCTTCACAGTCTTACTCTCTTACATTTTAAGATACTGGCTTTTAAGTTCTTACTAAAAATTTTTTTTTAAAAGCCAGCTTTGGCAACACATACCCATTAATAAAAGTCATTTTAAAAATTGTGGCCCAAACACTAAGGAAAAAAAAAAGGGAGGAAAAGTTTGAACTGAAGGAAAAAAAAATTAAGAGCAACCTATGAAAAGGATCTGGGTAGCAGCCATTGGAATAATGTAGTGTCTCTTGGCATTATTTTTTGGCATCTGCAGTTTGAAGAAAGCAAGGTGAAAAAAAAAAAAGGGAAGGAAAGGAGGAAGGACAATGGCACATGGCATTTCAAAAGGACGGACTTCTGTGTGTCTTGGCCCTTGCCTTACTGACTTATGTACAGTTCACTGAGCAACCAAGCTATGGCTGAAGGTAGAAATCCAAAAAAAAAAAAGAAAAAAAAAGACACTTAACCGTTAGATGGGCATCCACTGTCCCAGCCCAAAGTGAGGCAAAACAATGTATTTATATAAAAAAACCTCTACATGTATATCCAGAGCAATACATTTAAAACCACAGTATTAATACTTATAATCCTTCAGCAAAAACTACAAACTGTTAAATTAAGCTGATGTTGATGGCTTAAATTGAATGACACTTGTCCTGACTGTATCAGTTGAGAGAAAAACTTGACCAAGAATGGAACTAGGATAAAGGCCATTGTAATGTGGGAAAAATCAGGAGGAAGGGATGGGTTAGGAAAAGGAAAATCAGCTTCATTTTGCTCAATAGAAAAGAAGAGGGGAGAGAGAGAGAGGAAGAAACAGCTCTTTGTGAGTATGACTGAGAATTTAAAATACATTGAGTCACAAGGTTTTGCCTAAAAAAAAGAGAGGAAATGTGCTGGGACTGTACTTCAGCATCCTGTTTTTCCTCTGAATAGTTTAAATAAAATCATAATATTTACTACGAACTCTGTGGACACGCTCACACAGAGTCCAGGACGGCAATAAATTAGTATTATGCAAATTGCTTTCCACAGAAATACAGTCCCTCTTGTATAGCTTCAATAGCCCACCAGGGAAGGGAAGGGCAGTGTCAAGGAGGCACAATTAGACCAGATTGTACTCCTTCAGGTTCAATTGGAGGATGGTGTCTTTGACGGCGGCAAAGACAAAGCGGATGTTCTCGGTGTCTGTGGCGCATGTGAAATGGGAGTAGATAATTTTGTCACTGTCTGGATTCAGGTCCACGAACATCTTCAGGATGAATTCTCGAGCTGCCTGGGCATCTCGCTGGGGTCCTGTTGGCCAAGGGAGGAAAGGGACATTGGTCAGCTGATCTGTTAAGGCATTTGCTCAGTCAGTGGTTACTGATGCTCATAAAGACCTCTTCAGTGCAGACTGGATCTGTTACAAGCACCTTCCTCAACACTACTATGTGTAATTGCTCCTCTGGGTCACTTTACCTGCCCATCCATTCATCTCCATCCATCCACAGAATGTGATTAGGTGAAAACAGGCAGACAGCTTGAAGGGCAGGCTAGGTTTAGCTCTGATTCTTTGGGAGATAGGGAGCCACAGCAGAATCTTCAGTAGGGGTGTGATTAGTTTCCTTCTGTTGGGCTGAGTTAACTGAGCTGGTTTCAGCTGCATAATAAGCATGCGTAGAACATAACTGCCTCAGGCTCTCCTGTCAATCTGCCCCTGTGTGTCTCCCCTCCCCCACTCCACGATGGATCATTTTACATTCTCCAGACTGAAATCTCTCTCAGAATACAAAACCTGTTCCTTAAGGTCTGGTCCATCTACAGCTGTCCTCTGTAGCCTCACTTCTGGTGTTTCTAAGCCAACCACATTTATGAGAATTCAATTCACTACGTGTGATGATTTTAAAAGTTGGTTTACATTTTCTTACTTTTATCCAGGGTCTCTTATGTGCCAAGCACTGTCTTAGAAGGATTATGGTACATTTACCAGGATATATGAAGCAGTTACTTAATAATTTTGCAACAGATTCTTAGATATGACACCAAAGTCACAGGCAACAAAAGAGAAAACAGATCAATTGGACTTCATCAAAATTAAGAACTTTTGTATATCAAAGGACATCAAGAAAGTAAAAAGACAACCTACACACTCTGCTGTACAGCAGTAATTAACACAACATTGTAATTCAACTATACTTCAATAAGAAATTAAAAAAAAAAAAAGAATGACCAAAAAAAAAGACAACCTACAGAATGGGAGAAAATATTTGCAAATCACATATCTGCTAAGGGGGTAAATATCCAGAATATACCAAGAACTCCTACGATTCAACAACAAAAAGACAGCCTGATAAAAAGATGGGCAAAGGACTTGAATAAACATTTTTCTCAGGAAGATATATAAATGGCCAATAAGCACATGAAAAGATGCTCAACATCATTAGGGAATGCAAATCAAAATCGCAATAAGATACCACTTCACATCTACTAGAATGGCTATAATCAAATCAAGTGGAAAATAACAAGTGTCAGCAAGCATGTGGAGGAATCTGAACCCTTGTGCATTGTTGCTGAGAATGGAAAATGGAAAACAGTTTGATGATTCCCCAAAACTCTAAACACAGACTTACCACATGAGCCAGCAATTCCACTCCTAGGTATATACCCGAAAGAATTGAAAGCAGGGACTCTAACAGATACTTGTACACCAATTTTCATTGCTGCATTATTCATAACAGCCAAAAGGTGGAAACAGCCCAAGGATCCATCAACAGGAATGGATAAACAAAAGGTAGTGTATACATACAATTAAGTTCTGATAGATGCCACGACGTGTATGAACCTTAAACACTTTATCAAGTGAAATAAGCCAGACACAAAACGACAAACATTGAAAGATTCCACTTATATGAAGTACCCAGAGTAGGCACATTTATAGAGACGGAAAGTAGATTAGAGGTTACCAGAGGCTAGGAGGAGGAGAAAAGGGGAGTTATTGCTTAATGATTACAGAATTTGTTTGGGGTGATCATAAAGTTGTGGGAATAGTGATGGCTGCAAAGCACTGTGAGTGTAATTATAATATCACTGAATCGCATGCTTAAAAATGGTTAAAATGGCAAATTTTACGTCACATATATTTTACCAGAATTAAAAAAATTAACATAACATGCCAAAAAGCATTGAATTATACGCTTCAAATGGGTGGATTTTAAGTGGTATATGAATTATATCTCAATAGAGCATAATAGATCCTAATAAATATATTAATTTAAAACTTGTAAATTAAAAGCAACACTAAAGCACCACCACCACCTATCAAGGATTGAGCACCTTTCTCGTATGAGTCTTTGTGGCACTATACATCTGCATTTCTCCCATTTTTTCTAGTTCTGTACCATGAAAGAAGGTCTTGCGCTATAACCTCCACTCTTCCTCTCTCAGAAGACCCTCTTGGGATCCACAGCTTAGATTTTTTTCTGTCAGTATTGTTATCTACTGGTTGGGACAAAGAAATCTTTGAAATTTCTACCGAGGGCCTGCACGTTCTAACAAAATGCACCGTGAGTTTCAGACAGCCAACCTGCAAACTTTTCAAACCAATCTTACTGCAAATAACTTTATATCCAGCATTGCTGGAAACTGGGAGAAAGAGCCATGAAAACGGATCATTCTCATTTGTACAATTTACAAAAGGAATGTTTGCATTTCTAACTTCAGAGCCCAGAATTAAAATTTTTCTCAATGATTAAGAAGGCTGGCATCATAATGAATTAAAAAGTTACACAATTACAAATATGTAATATATAATCACTTAATGTCCTAGCTTATTCGATGTACTTACTGTTAATAATTCCATAGCAGTAATAAAAATATTTAAAACCAGGACAAATAGATTGTTAGAACTGGTGCAGCCTCTCATTTTCATAAAAGAACACTATCTTTCTGGCTTATGAATGAATTTTGTACTTATTCTTTTTGAGAAGGAAAGGTCTACTTTTTCTAACTCTAAAGTATATCAGAACAAGACTCAAGTTCACGGAAGAGCACCTGGAACCTGTTACGTTTTTAAGCATAATTTCCTATTTGAATAAACATAAACTACAAAGAAATCCTTTTAGTCATCATAGCAGTAACAGAATTCCATAGTCTCTATGGACAATTTTGCAATTCAAGTCCATGTAGAAATGGTAATTTTCCTTCCCGAAGAGAAATACAGAAATGGCATTCATTACAATGAAGACCTTGTAAGTGCAGAAATGTGGAAGTGTGAAATTTAGAATACTATAAACATGTTTATGATAAAAATATCACTGCAGAGTGGGCCTAGAATTTTTTCTGTCTTAGCTCATCTTACAAGGGCTTGAAGTCTCCTGGAATGACAGCTGTGTTTGCTTTATGAATAACAATCAGTGTCTGTCTGTCTTTTTCCACGGCCAAGTTTCCCGTATGCGTTACGTGTATTACTGGGGGAGATGGACAGTAAAAAACATCTTGGGATTTAAAGATATTCACAATGGGGCTTCCCTGGTGGCGCAGTGGTTGAGAGTCCGCCTGCCGATGCAGGGGACACGGATTCGTGCCGCGGAGCGGCTGGGCCCGTGAGCCATGGCCGCTGGGCCTGCGTGTCCAGAGCCTGTGCTCCGCAACGGGAGAGACCACAACAGTGAGAGGCCTGCATACCGCAAAAAAAAAAAAAAAAAAAAAGATATTCACAACGGGCACATGTTAGAAGGAAGATGCTCACACTCATAGTGATGGGATATCTGGGGAAATTATTGGCCAAAGGAGATGTGTAAAGAGGTTAGGAAGACGCTGCACAGAGAGGGGAGAACAGTACTCCTAACACGTGTCGTACTGCAGGAAACCAACCCCGGTGTGCTGTGCTGTGCGTGCTGCCGCCTCGTGCACCGTGAGCCTCGGTGGGTCTGCTCTGTAGGGCCGCGCTGCCTCTGTCCTCCCGTGTGCGAGCATATCACGAAAACATGCTAGCCTGCAGGCGGGTGCTGCGTCGGGAGGTCGGGGTCATATCCCATCCGTGGATTCTCACCAAGTTCTGAGAAAAACTACAAAGAGCCTCTCCTTCCAGGTGTGTGAGAAAAGCATGCGTGTTTGGGTGTAAGTCAGATGCTTCGTGCCCATCTTATTCGGGCAGATCTCGTGTTTAAGGAGCCAGCCTGTTGCCGTGGGAGAGAACTAACACAAAGTTACTTCCTTCCAGTTTCCTCAGGAGCACTGAGGACTCCAGGCTCTGGTGCTTGTGATGTGGTGGCAGGCGAGTGGCAAAGTGAAAGGAGGAAAAGAGACTACACTGTCTAGGCTGGGCAAGTATCATTTTAAAGGAACCTCAAAGCACAAAGGAAAATGTACTTGGACGGAGGATGGGAACACACTGCTACCCAAAACAGTACTGTCTCTAATACCTGACAACATCCCCACATGGTAGAGTCAGCAACGCTCAGAGTCTTATATGTATCTGAGAAGGGAACTTCATTAAACATGTAACGTTCCCCTTCCAAGAGCAGCACCATACCAAACGCATGTGTGAGGAAAAGATGAATAAAACTCCATCCTCGATGTGTCTGTGTCTTCGTAGAAAGCTATGAGGCCAAACTGAATATTAGTTTTGAAGCAATTACCATTCTGAGGGAGTCCGCAGAACAGAAACACTGTTGAGCTGACATCCATGCCAGATACCCTTTGCTGATAACGTACTTTTAAAAAATAGCCCGTTCTCTTACTGCTGCACCTCTATAATAGGTACTTTTGGGTTTGTGCTCTTCTCTGTGCCAGGCACTGTGCTAAGTAACTCACATATGTGATTCCATTCAATTCTCTTTTACTCATGAAGAAACTCAGTGGTTGAATAAACTTGTCCGAGGCACCATAGCTGGTAAGTGGCAGTGCTGGTTTTCTATGACATTCAAAGCTTGTCCTCTTACCTGCTGTTCATCTAGATCTGGGTTTGGCAAACTTCTCTGTTAAAGGACCAGAGAGGAGATATTTTCGGCTTTGTGGGCCACTTGAGCTCTGTCACAACTACTCAGTTCTGCTGTTGCAGCATATAAGTGGTCAGACAGTATATAAATGAATGGCTGTTTCAATAAAACTTGATTTATAAAAAGAGGCGGCAGGCCGTAGTTAGCCACTCCTAACCTAGACTTGAGCACGTATGGGGAGATGGGTGTGGACCGTGCACGTAAGTTCTTACAGGGCAGTGGCTGTGACTCTTTCACCTGTTTCAGAGTGGCTGGGTGTGGATGCATTTTGTTACCAATCAACCAACAAGTATTTCTCGGAATGGGTTGGTTGTCATGCCCGGTCATCCAGGATTTCACAGTCTAGTTGAGGAGGCAAGATTTGTTTGTAAGAAGGAAGAAAATAATGCGAAGTGCATACATATGAGTACTGAAGTGGGTGCTACAGACCCTAAGTGCTACAGGAAGGGCTTAAAGGATGGGTGCCACCCCTTAGGGTGATGGGGCTTCAGGGGGTCATGAAGCCCCCAAAAGTAAATATTTGCTAAATATTCACCATGTGTCAGGCATCACGCTAAAATGTCACAATATGTTATCTATTATAGTCTATAAAACGTAAGTTTGGTCCTAAAGCCCAGAGCAACTAAATGACTTGATCACGGTTCTACAAATAGGAAATATCAGAACTGGGATTTGAATCTGGGTAGATCGACTTCAGACCATGGGCTCTTGACCACAACGTTCTGTTTTCTCTCTAGAGAGAGGCAGAGGCAGACTGTTACCAAACGAAAGGGAAATCAAGAGGGAGCTATCATGGTTGACACACAATTAGTCAAAACTAGGGGATTGTTCCCTCCTTTGAACAGCAGAAGAAAACAACTTCTTACGTGCTTTGAAATAACTATAACTTTCAGCATTGTCGGGGTATGAAACATTTCAGGTCGTCGTTCAAAGACAGAACAAACAAGAATTCGTACTCCATCAATCACAACGTGCAGGCTTCGCGGGGGGCAAAGGCAGTGACGTGCAGGCTTCGGGGGGGCAAAGGCAGTGACGGAGCACCGTCGTGTGTCGGCTCAGGCACTGGTCTCGGGAGGCGGGTGGAATGTGTCCCTAGCTACTGGGCGGGCGGAAGAGTGCTGACTTACCATCATATTCTGGGAAGTAGTCAACTAGGTGGGAATACATAATTTTCTCCTCTAGAAGGTCTTTCTTGTTTAAGAACAGAATAACTGAGGAGTTCTGGAACCAGGGATACGTGATAATTGTTCTAAAGAGTGCTTTGCTTTCCTCCATTCGGTTCTGAAAAAAATCATCAGAAAAACAACGCGTGAATTACATGATTACTCAGTCTGTGAACTGTTTGTTTTGTAAGTCCAACCCGTCTTTGGTATGCATTCAGTTTCTGTGGCCCTGGGCTGGGCTGTAGCAGCTTTTATCAGGATTTACATGCAAAAGGCTCAGCAGCTCTTTTCATTAGGCAAACTCTCAGGTTGACAAGCGGAAGAGAATAATAATAATAAACATCTGCTGAAATAACTCTTAAGGTTGAAAGAGAATCATCAAAGGCTGAAGAATCATGCATCTGGCACACTGTCACAAAAGTCCACCAAGCGTCACAGATGTCCACTAAGAATTATTCATTCATGGCCAAATGCTTAAGATCTGAATTAAGAACAAAGTACCAGGCTTCATTTTGCATTTCTTAAGCTATGTGTACTTGGGGCTTCGCTATTAGTTCTATTTCATAGCAATCAAAACAAAGTTACTTAGGGGGCTTCCCTGGTGGTGCAGTGGTTAAGAATCCGCCTGCCAATGCAGGGGACATGGGTTCGAGCCCTGGTCCAGGAAGATCCCACATGCCGCGGAGCAACTAAGCCCGTGCGCCACAACTACTGAGCCTGCACTCTAGAGCCCGTGAGCCACAACTACTGAAGCCCACGTGCCACAACTGCTGAAGCGCACGTGCCTAGAGCCCGTGCTCCGCAACAAGAGAAGCCACCGCAATGAGAAGCCCGCGCACCGCAACGGAGAGTAGCCCCTGCTCGCCGCAACTAGAGAAAGCCCGCGTGCAGCAACGAAGACCCAACGCAGCCAAAAATAAATGCTCGCCGCAACTAGAGAAAGCCCGCGTGCAGCAACGAAGACCCAATGCAGCCAAAAATAAATAACAACAAAAAAACCCCCCACAAAGTTACTTAATTCTTTGCCCAAAGTGCATCTGTATTCTTAGAATTATTGCTACTTACTTTACAAATATATATATTCCCTGATTAGAAAAACACATGGAAAAATATTTTTAGGTCACACATTTCCTCTTTATCAGAACACACCTTCTCCCTAAGTTTCACTATAATTTTCATACAGAACCGTGGACATATACATAGTAATTACTTGGAGATACAAATGTAATATTTCGCACTACCTTCAGTGTTGGTGAGAAACTATTCTCACCTGAAACCATCATCAAGCCACCCTTGGTAACGAAACCTCAACGGATTCTCAAGGAATTAGTCAGCCTGGTCTTACAAACAAAGATACTAATCAAAGTTACTCTTGAGACTCACCAGCCAAAAGCTGGAGAGTCTCCTAGTTTAGCCCACATCTATTCACCAGCTTCCTTCTACAGACACACTTGCTTCTAAATCATTCCCATCCTCAGGTCATGGACAAAGGCAGCACATCTGGAGACTCCTCCTTTCCCTGGTGCACGGGCACGCTTCTCCCAGGGAACACTCTCCAACCCCCTTAGTTCTACGTGTTATGACCAAGTCTGGGGCAATGGAAAAGCCTGCTGGGGACTGAGCCCACCTCCACTGCTACCAGGTGGGTCAGTGGTTTAAGCCAGAGCATCCTATTCTCCTGGTACGTGGGCTGATTCAGGGCTGGGCTCTGAATCCAGGCTCACGTCACTTGGAGTATTGCTTCCCTGGTTTATGGTCATCAGCGTAGCCAAGCTGCTCAACCGGTGTAATTAACCCCAGGATTTTTGCTAAGAGCTCTGGAACAGAGAACCCTGCTTTCATCAAGAAAATGGAAGAGGCATTGTATAGCCTCGAGCTTCTAGCAACTATCTTGCAACAGGGAGAAAAAGAAACCAGGTTTTAACTTCTTGGTCAAACCATACCTGAACTGGGTTATGCCTCTGGATTTTTTGGTAACATGAGCCAATTAAGTACCCTTTAGTTTTTAAGCTAGTTTGAACTGTATTTTTCTGGTTCTTATTATATATAAAATGCTTCTCAGGGAAGGACAAGTATCATATGATATCACTTATATGCAGAACCTAAAAAACAATGATGCAAACGAACTTATTTACAAAACAGAAACAGACTCACAGTCGTAGAGAACGAATTTACAGTTAGTGGGGGGGAAGGGTGGGACGGAGGGACAGATCGGGAGTTTGGGACTGACACGTACACAATGCTACATTTAAAACAGACAAGCAACAAAGACCAAACGTATAGCACAGGGAACTCTGCTCAATACTCTGTAACAACCTAAACGGGAAAATAATTTGAAAAAGAATAGATACATGTATATGTATAACTGAATGACTCTGCTGTACACCTGAAACTAACACAACATTGTTAATCAACTCTACACTAACATAAAATAAAAATTTAAAAAAAGTGCTTCTAAGTGATATACCTGGATCCACCTCACTCTCAATTTCTAAAAGGAAATTGAATGAATGATGTTTGAAGACTAAGGCTCGAAGCTGTTGACACGTTCTGCTCAGCTTTTGCCTTCCTGATGCAGAATGTGTCCTAAGTTTCATAGGGCAGCACTATGGAGGCCAAGTACACTCCTCTGCATTACCCTTTGACTGCTGTTCCAGGAAATCTCGGGGACACTGAGCTCACCCAGCACAGTTTTCTAGATCCTGAATATGTCTTGCTCTTTTCTAATATAAAGTGTGCTGATTCAAATCAGGTTGAAGAGGCCCACTTTTCAAAAGGAGATCTTTACCAAATCTGGTAAAGTCGATCGCCACCAACTGAAACTGAGCAGGACCCTGTGGGGCTCCTGGGCATGGAAGCCCTTCTGTGTCCCCCATTTCTTGTTTGTAGGGAATAGGCTTCAGCCTCCAGGACCCTCCCAGAGTTCTAAAGGGCAGGTTCAAACAGCTGCTAATTAGGGAAGGGAGGCGATGCAGAGACAAGGGAGGAGCAGTCAAGAAGCAATAGTGCAGCCTTGGGGCAGGTCCTGGTTCCTCCTCGCCTCAAGGGATACACATAACAATATCTTTGAGCTCTTCTAAACTAAAACCCCCAACAAATGGAAGATGTTAACTACTTGATGAAGCATTCTTCACTCCAGAGAGAAGGTCACAGTCTGAGAACCCTGAGAACCAGAGAAGCTCATCAGGAGACCACCTGAGGCCAGGTTAAAGGAATGCAGGCTCTGCACACACCCCTGAAACACTGCTACAAAACTCCTCACCAAATCCCCCTGGGTTGGGACACACAGTTTTGAGGGCACGAGCCTGCTGTGTCCCCCTTTGCCTGGCAAAGCAATAAAGCTATTCTTTTCTACTTCAGTCAAAACTCTGTCTCTGAGATTCGATTCGGCACGGGTGCACAGAGACCAAGTTTTTGGCATCACAATCTCTTTGACCTTTACACTTTGCGCCTACCGTTGCTTACATAATTAAATACGGATGAAATGTGGGACCAGTGGAGTGAAAGGTTCCTTCATGGCTCAAGGGACAGTGTTTATTTTACTGTACACATTTATCTTTAACATAAATAACACGCATAGCCTTTAAACATAATATTTACCATCTACGTGCCTTTTACTGGTTATCATTACCAGTGGTAAAATTTTAAGCCTGGAAACCATATTCACTGAGAAACAATGTCTTGTAGCCTGAGATTTTATAGGTTGAAAATTTTAGGGCGGAAGGAAAGCAAAGGCTCTAATAAGAACTGGAAGAATTAAAGGAGCTAAAGAAGGTTAATTAGATAGTGACATCCCTGATGTGAGAATTAACATTTTTTTCTTATTTACAGCTACAGAAATTCTACAAAGTCATACTGTGGTCTTCAGAGAAGCCTTCTCTAAAGGGCGGGTATGTACATCTTGGCCTCAACCAGGGAGCCTCCCTCAGAAAGACTTATTGTAATTAGCACTCTGCAGAAGGGAAACGGGCCCTATTGGGGGCTCTTCTGGTTGGAGTCCTTCTAGGGCAAGTTGCTAGACCCTGGGTGGAGACAGGGAAAGGGAGAGTGGTCTTGACCTTGAGTCAAAGCACAAGGAGGCGCGTGAAGTCTCTCTGATTAAGTTTCAAATCAGGACTGGAGCCCACAAGCTCCAGATGGGGCTCTATTGGGAGGGGGTCTCATACCAGGCCAACAGCCAGGACAGTGGACTGTGCCCAGCCCCGGGTCCTAGAGATGACTGTCCCTGGCTGCACTGGGCCACTGTGGAGGCATGCCCGCTTACTGGCCTGGTCCAATGCAAGCTTCGCTCGTGTATGCAGTTTGGGGCTGCTCTAGGCTATTTTCCCACTTACCATGTGCTGTGTGGCCTGGGCCTGAGCTTCTCATTCAGGGCAAAGCTAAAGAGCAACAAAACGGACCGCTGATCAGCAGCATCGGCACCACTATGCCTTCAACCAGATCCACCGAACTCAATCTCCCAGGGGGAGCCCCAGGAACCTACATTTTAACAAGCTCTCCAGGGAAGGGCTTCTGATATAGGTTTAACTTTGTGAAGCACTGTGCGCTGTAGGTGAGCTTCTCCAAATTAACGTGTGTTATGAAATCACCTGGGGACATGGGTTCTGACCCAGCTTGGGGTGGGACCCAGGAGCCTGCAGTTCTAACATGCTCCCAAGTGAAGCTGACCTTGCTGACACACGGCACGCACTTGGAGGTGGAAGGTGCTGAGCTAGGGACAACAACGAGACAGGCGATGCTCTGTCCCACATTCGTGATGAGAAGTTCTAGTCACACATCCAGCCCAGTGCCGGAGTCGTGTGATGAAAATATAACTCTGCTGGCTTCATGCTTTTTGTGTTTCCCAATTAGGATAAGATTCTTACTTTATGCTCTGTAAGTTGTTTTTCACTCCACAGTGAGAATTCCTGATGCCTTTTTTCACCTGATCAAAACCCCCAGACTAAATCCTAAATGGACTAAATGAGATTTTCATGATGCCTTACAAGGTGGTGGACTGTGCAGTGCAGGAGGCATAATCCACTTTGCTCAGTAAAAACTGAAATGTGAGGCAACGGTATGTCCCACAAGACTTGGTGACACTTGCTTTTTACTAATTCTGTAGGGCCTGGAGTTGCAAGTAAGAAAACAAAATAGCAACATGAGACACTGATTTTATCAGTCATATACATGAGGATTTGTTCACCTCTGGAGACAGGTTTAAAAGCCGTCTAGGGGTGGTGGCGCTAATCTTACGCTCCTTCTCTTGGGGTTAAAACCAGTTGATGTTAGTAAAGCTTTTACTCTTCAACACAGGGCTCCTTGTTACCCAGGGGGGCTGCCTATGCCTGAGCCCCAAGGAGGCTGTGTCTTCTTATCGACCCCATCTGCCACTTCTCCCAGACTGAAAGCGTCGCTCCCAACGACAGGTGGCCCGACGCAGGTGAGAAAGCTGGAACAGAGGGAACAGAAATCCGTGGGACTGCCTCGTCTCCCCCGCTCCACAGACATGGGAAGAGCAAAGGGCCATGCTACCTGAGGACAGGCTGCCAGTGAGTGGGCACCCAGTGGCCTGGGTGGTCTCCATGCAGTCACCCTGCCTCAAGAAAACGTGGCCACGGAAATGTCAGTCTTGGCCAGACCACATGTTTGGGTCCCCCTGAAATACATATGTTGAAATCCTCACCCCCAAGGTGATGGTTTTAAAAGGTGAGGCCATCAGGAGGTGGTTGGGATTAATGCCATGATAAAAGAGACCTCACCCCTTCTGCTGTGTGAGGACACAATAAGAAGATGGCCATCGATGAACCAGGAAGCGGATGCTCACCAGACAATGAAACTGCCCCAGGCTTGATCCTGGACTTTCCAGCCTCCACAGCTGTGCGAAATAAATGTCTTTTGTTTATAAGCCACCCTGTCTATGGTATTTTGTTATGGCAGCTCGAACAGACTAAGACGACACTGATCAGGTAAGTCGCTCCTCACTCGGGCTGGAACCGTGAACAGGTGGAGCACTAAACTCCACCCTGATCGCTGGCCTGGGAAGAAGGGGAGCCTACCTGCTCCCCACTTTGTAGTCATGAGCAGAATGGTGGGACCGTTCGGTGTCTTCCCTCCCAGGATCATCAGAAAAAGCCCTCTTGAGGCCATCCCTGAGGGGTCTTACACCTCTAATCCTTAACGTCTCAAATTGATTCTCAAGATCTCATACAATTCCAACAGCAAAAAAACACAATTTCTGATTAAAAATTGGGCAGATGACTTGAATAGACATTTTTTCCAAAGAAGATACACAGATGGCCAATAGAAACTACATGAAAAGATGCTCAACATCACTAATCATCAGGGAAATGCAAATCAAAATCACTATATCACCTCACACCTATTAGAATGGCTATCATCAAAAAGCCAACAAATGGGGCTTCCCTGGTGGCGCAGTGGTTGAGAATCTGCCTGCCGATGCGGGGGACACGGGTTCGAGCCCTGGTCTGGGAAGATCCCACATGCCGCGGAGCAGCTGGGCCTGTGAGCCACAACTACTGAGCCTGCGCGTCTGGAGCCCGTGCTCCGCAACAAGAGAGGCCGCGATAGTGAGAGCCCCGCGCACCGCAATGAAGAGTGGCCCCCGCTCGCTGCAACTAGAGAAAGCCCTCACACAGAAACGAAGACCCGACACAGCCAAAAATTAAATAAATAAATTTATAAAATGGCTGATGTATATTTAAAAAAAAAAAATCAACAATTTAGTGTGGGCAAGGCTGTGGAGAAAAGGGAACCCCTTGTAGACAGTTGGTGGGAATGTAAATTGGTGCTGCCACTATGGAAAACAGTATGGAAATATCTCAAAAAATTAAAAACGGAACTACTATATGATCCAGCAATTCCACTTCTGGGTATCTCTCTGAAGAAAATAAAAACACTAAGTTGAAAAGACAGCTACATACCCATGTTCACTACAGCGTTATTTACACTAGCTAAGACATGGAAGCAACCTGTGTCCATCAGTGCATGAATGGATATAGAAAACTGACATTAAATATATATTATAATGTATAATATTACATGTAATGTAAAATATATATATTTCTAATCTCTAGAAAATAATGGTTTATGCAACCCCCCTGCTGCACATGAGTGACTTAATGCTTGCTGCAGGGTAAAGCCCCAAGTTCCTCAGTCTGGCATTTACAGCTTGGCACGACCTGAGCGCAGTGCACATCTTCAATCTGACCCCTCACAAATGCTCCCTTTGCCACATAAAAGGACTCAATGTCACCACTATCACACAAGTGTGACCACTTTCCTGTCCTGTAATGCTGTCCTCCGAATCCTTCAAGACCCAAATCGACCTGACTTCCCTCAAAACTCCTTCCTCGAGCCCCCCTGGACTGGCCCTTCCTCACACCCTCAGCACACGGTGTCCTAGCCTTTGTTTGCCCATCACTCAGCAGACATATGTGGAGGGTTTGTAAGATGCTGGGGATGACAGCGTGTTGGAGCAGGGCCTGTGTCCTGGAGGGCGCAAACAGACAGGAGGGTCAACATGTAGTTACAGGTCCACATATGGGCCCCTAAGAGTGGTTAAAAAAAGTCACACAAGAAGGAAAGGTGTGACTGGGGAAGGCTTCAAAGAAATGCAATTCTGAGTTGACTCTTGACAGACAGAGGAGAGATTACGAGGAGGGAGAGCGAAAGCAAAAGAGAACTGAAACCCAGGATCCTCTGGAGTGAACTATGACGATTCTGTATAAAACAGTTCGTGGGCTCCTGATCTCTGCAACTTGGGCATCAAGTAAGAAAATTCTCCATTTTGAGAATGTGAAACAATTCCTACTCATTTGGATCTTACAGTGGGGGCTGGGAGGCACATACATGCCAAGTTCCATGAGGAACACATGGACTCCAGCCCGCCACTCTTGAAATATGCTGCCGGCTCTCAGTGCCTGCTTGTTGCCAGTGCTGGCAGGTAGCAGAGTCCAACAGGAAACCCCATTAGACATCGCAACTGCAGCTCGCTGAGATACAATTATCTGCCTGAAGGTAAGAGGCCTCTGCTTTCCTCTTGGCTCACGTGCAAACCTCCCTCTTACCGAGGAAAAGGCCAGATCCCGTGGACATGGCTCAAGACCGCAATAGGAAGCCCGCTTTCTTCAGGCTGTAACTTGGCCCAAGTCTCTACATAAAAAATTACCAGTGGGCTTCAAGGGGCAGTATTTCATGTCTATACCCTTTGTAACCCTGCTGCCATGGAGAGCTTGTTTGCTGTCTGCCAAGGTGGTACTTCCTTCCAGCAAAGTCGGCATTAAACCAGAGATCTGAACATTCATTTTCATAACTTTTGCAACAACTCATTATTTTGCCATTAAATACAAGTTCTCACATTTCTCTGCAAAGAATACAATTTAAACGAGACCTTTAATTCATTTCTACGATTCAAGTTACCCACTGCCTGTCTCTCCCTATTGTAATATTCCCCTTATCAATGCCTTGATAAACCACATTGATTTATATTCCCCGTAAGATCTAGAACGTAGCCTTTAAATGCAAAACTAGACACTTAAGAAATAAACATGCAGACTGCTGAATCACCACTGAGGGCCTGATAGGATGTACCCCAGAGAAACTGGGATGCAGCATTTCAGGGCTCAGAAATGTCCTTTAGTATCAGAGATGCAGACAGTCTGAGTGGTCCACAAACTCACTAATTGATGCAGAAGTCGGTCAGGTGCCTATGATTCTCTGCTCATACTTTGTGTTCACAATTCTGTGATTCTGTGTTTCCTGAGTGTTCTAAAAAAGGCCAAGCAACACACTCAAATGAGTGAGGTCCAGATACACGGACATCGAGTGGTTACATGAGCACGTCTGTAAAGTAACAGATCGTTTAGCACAGGGGTCCCCAACCCCTGGGCTGCGGACTGGTGGCGGTCAGCAGCCTGTTAGGAACAGGGCCACACGGCAGGAGGTGAGCAGCGGGCAAGCCGGCGCAGCGTCACCTGCCGCTCCCCAGCGCTCCCCATTACCGCCTGAACCACCCCCGCCCCCCGCCCCCAAGTCCGTGGAAAAATTGTCTTCCAGGAAACCGGTCCCTGGTGCCAAAAAGGTTGGGGACCGCTGGTTTATTAGCAGAAGGGAAAAATACACGTTTTGTCATGTCTTACAGTATTTTAAATCCAGATCTTCAGTTACAGGTTAAGATATCTGCTGGCCACACACCCACTCAATTTTAACGCCTAGCTGCTTGTAGGGCTGCTTCTATACACTGCACATGATGGCAAATGTGCAGCCAAGGTACACTGCACCGTTTCTGCTTCTGAAATTGATCAGGAAAGGAGATCATCAGGATATAGGATTTTATGCTTCAGGAATCTATTTTGTTTATTTAATTTTTATTGGGGTATAATTGATTTACAATGTGTTAGTTTCAGGTGTACAGCAAAGTGAATCTGTCATACAAATACATATATCCACTCTTTTTCTAGATTCTTTTCCCATACAAGCCATTGCAGAGTATTGAGAAGAATTCCCTGTGCTGTGCAGTAGGTCCTTATTAGTTATCTATTTTACATATGGCTTCAGGACTTTTAAATGCCACTCTTCGCTTTTATTGCTACGACAAGCTTCACTATTTCTTCTCAGACATAACTTATCAAAGAATACCTCATAAATTACTATATTAAAGGTCATCATTTTAAAAGGGCAAGACTAGTTGACTTTTAACGTAACAATCCATGATAATGTGAAATTTGAATCAGTCATCATCATTTGTAGCTTACCAAACACTGAATACTTTGAAAAATTCACATCCTTAACAAGGACTTAGGAACATATTCTCTCAGGAATTTATGTCATTTACATATGTCAACTGAGTAAATACACGGAACAACTGAAAAGACAGGAACTCCAAAGGCTTTATGAAAAAAAAAATTTTGCAAGCCTGGTCTGCATATTTCTTTCCTTCCTCGATTATTCAGTTAAAAGCTTGGTGTGTTTGACTTTGTATCTCCAGCAGGATCACACTGATATGTGTCCTAGGTGACGTCAACACACATTCAAAACACATTCTGTGCTGAGCTGCTGTTGTTGGGGGGAGATGGGAGTGGGAAGGGCCAGGGCTGTGAGCTCCCTCGGTTTGAAACATGGCTCTACTTCGAATACCCTTGTGACCTCGGGCAAGTGACTGCACCTCAGTTTCCTTCCATCTCTCAGGTTTTGGGAAGACAGAATGAGATGATGCACGCAAGGTGCTTAGCCACGACCCCGGCACACAGTAGCTTTTTGATAGCAGCCGCTCTCAGACGTGGCAAAATTGCGATGTAAGAGCCTCCTGGTAAGGTGATTGCTTATCTCAAATCTTTGGCCAAACTATAAATCCAGTAAGATCTTTCTGTTCCCTGGAATTGCACAAAGTTAATCTATCCACGATTTCAAGTCCAGATACATTTGATTTATAAAAAACTGGAAAATCATCCAGGTTTCTGCCAAATGCTCACTTAGAGATGGTTTCTTCGTAAGATTCTCCATGTGTTAATAAGGGAGTATCTTGAAAATCTCGAAAAATGTTCAGTACTCATATGCTTGGTCCACCCAAAATGACTGTTCTCTTGATCTTTGCACATCCACTGCTCGACCAGTCCTTGCTTCCCCTACACCCTACTCACATAACTGACCTTCCCTCTTAATCACAGAGCCTAATCAGTAAATGCCTACATACCTGTCCCAGGCCCCAGCTGGTGACTGTTCTAATCTTTAGATCAGAACATCTCCACTATGATAGTTTACCAAAGGGGCCTCCAGAGCAGGACATACCCATATGGTTTCCCTGGTAACGATGAGCCAACCTGACGTCAATTCCCCCCTATAACTGGTAGCCTCCCTCTTCCCTTGGTAGAGAAGACGCTTCCCTGTTCCGCCTGCCGCCTGCCGTCACGTTGGGGTGTCGCTCCAGGACCTTTGAGCTTCAGATGTGTAAGATCCCCCATCTATTAGACCATCGATGTCTCTGTGGCTGACTCTGGGCTCTTTCTTTATCCTTGGGACTGGGCAAGTACAGGGCTTGCAGGCCTGCAGAGAGCAGCCCAACAACTCTCAACCCCAGAGCAAACCAAGAAAACAACTGATATAAGTGGAGCAGTTCGAATGAGAAATAATTAAGGACAGCTCCCTAGCCATCCCACTTCTGCTATCCAAATTAGACAACAGGAATAGAAATAATAAGGATACTAAACTCAGCTGGACAGATATCATTTCCTCTATAATTTTCTTAGTCCTTGCAAATCTTTGCAAGTGATTATTTCAGATCGATTCTGACATACTCTCCAGGCTTGAAGACAGCTCCTGAAGGTTTTAATATTATAATTTCTATGAACTGATGTATTCTACCCGCACAGGATGTTTAGAGAAGCAAAGGAATACAGCATATTTGCCTATTACCTCCTGTCTAAGGTTTCTAGCAGAGATGAGGTCACAGAGCAGGCAGGCCCTTGTGCAGTGAACTGGTGCAGAGCACAGCGTGTTGTAGGAGAGGAGTGGAGGAGGGAAAGAGGATGACAGAAAGAGACTGGAGACTGGAGGGACAGGGCAAGAAGAGGTGGTCACCCTCAGGCCAAGGACTGCCCAGAGACTCAACATGAGCAAGAAGAAACATGACAAATGATGTGGAAGCCCACAGTCCCAGAGCTTACTTCCTGGGACTTCCTTTAATATGTCCTAATATTTTAGTTCAGTCAAGTGACCAAGTAGCAACCTCCTTTCAAAGACTATTTTATAGCACATTGATCTTTCTAGTTACATTTACCCTATGCTCCATATCCTACTAATTGTATGCTTACATGCCAGTGAGCCAGAGTCTATCCTTAACTTACATACGTAAATTCCCTCTCTTTTCCCATAATGCTCCTCAATTACTGAGTTACGATTCAGATAGTTAATGCCTTGAGTAGTCACACCACTGACTTTTCAATTCACTCACCTTTCCTGTACTCCATCCACACCTCAAACTGAAAAAGGATTCTGCAAACTGTACTAGAGCTGTTAGCAAGGAGCAAAGTGTGTGTGAATGTCAGCTTCTTTTGTTTCACTTGTCCACTTTCTGATTCTACAGCTGATGAATAGTGACTTGGCCAAATTACTGGAGACTTTGGATAAAGGGAAATAGAAACAGGCTGCAGGGATGCAGAGGTAAAGGATTAAAACAAAAACAGGCATGGATGACACAACTGAGCTTGGAAACCCTGAGTAGCCTGAAAAGGTCCAAGGAAGATTTGATTGCTCTACACAAACCAATCACGTACGCATCAGTACATCAGACTGAATCTGAGCAAATTCCTGTGTTATGCCAGTAAAGTCTAAGTCTGGGGAAAACAGGAGTGAAATGAAGTAAATCAAGCAATTCAGTAAAATCTCTCCTTTGTTGACTTAAAATTTTTTTATGGATGAGTCAAGTTTGGCCCAGAAACATGTGGTTGCCTAATTCTTTGGCCAAGAGAATAGGTGTTGGATAAGAATTTGGTTTGCCTTGTGTCCAAAGAGATAAGCTCAAAGGACTTGTATGGACTGCACTTTTGAGCCCTGTTCAGTGGGGGTGACCCCTGACCTGACTCATCCTTCATCACACACACGCTGAAGGTCTTGCCATTAACTCTTGGTTTCTAAGCCTTTCTTTCTTCTTCTACCCTCCAAAGACTGCAGAAGGATCGTAGGTAAAAGATGATTGGTAGGTAAAAATGGAGAATTCAGACGGGGAATAAGTTTGGAATTGGAGCAGATAAACTGAACACTGACAAAAAATTTAAGGAGAAAGGAGATGTAACCTATTGACTTGAAAGTTTACTCATAAGGAATATATATTCTAAAAATAAGTCCCTTGTAAAATAAGCCTGGTGCATCATATTCCTAAGGCTTTTTTTTTTTACATCTTTAAACAATAATAATTTGTCATATTATTAACAGGGTTTTTTGAATTTTTAGTCTTATTTTCAGGAACAACATATGATGAAACTTTTCAGACTGTGACGTATTTTTAGCTACATGAATGTTATGATTCATTTTATATAAAGTTTAATTATATTAATAACTAACATTTGTTTAGTGTGTATATACACCAGACATTGTTCGAAGGACTTTAGTATGTAAAAGGAGTTGGCAAGCTTTTCTGTGAAGGACCAGATAGTAAATATTTTAGGGTTTGCAGGGCACACTGTCTCTGCTGTAACAACTTAACTGCCCATGTAGCAGGAAAGCATTTATAGACAATATATAAATGTATGAGTGTGCCTGGGTTCCCATAAAACCTTGTTTCAGATGCTGAAATTTAAATTTCATAATAATTTTCATGTGTCACAAAATATTATTGTTATTTTGATTTTTTTCAACCATTTAAAAATGTAAAAACCTATCTTAGCTTGCAAGCTGTACACTAACAGATGGTGGGCTGGATTCGGCCTGAAGGTCACAGTCGGCTGACCCTTGGTGTGGAACAGTATTTAATTCTCACACCAACCCTAAGCAGAAGGCATTGCTGTGATTCCTATTTTCTAGGTGGGGAGCTGATAAAAAGCAAGTTAAAAGTAACAGACCTAGTATGTAGTTAAATAGCTATCATAACTATTGAATCATTAGCAAATTTATATATATACATATATATGTTTTATGTTCAATTTATGTTCAGAAAATTTATAACATACAACAAAGCACATATACGTGGAAATACAAGCACAAATAAGGTTTCCCCCATATAAATTTGTTGTAACATATGTTGCCTTAATTTTCTCCCTATTTACCTTTTCTCTATAATTTTTAGTTAGATACTGAGGTTCTAAATTTATTTTCCTCCTTTTTTCTGCCAGGAAAAAGTATCCATTTTCTTTCTGTCCACAACATGGAGGATAAAACATAAGAAAGACACTCAATGTTTTAATTCATTTGCTTAATTTTTAGTGTCAGGGCAGGAGATCTACTTACTCAGATGTTGCACACATGTAAAAATGCCTTTCCGGATGATTTAGTAACATACATCTGGCATTTTAAACCAATAAAATTGTTGTGAAATAGTCTTCATTTGAAGATGGAGATATATTTTTCATATGACTTTAAGTAGCTTTAAAAACAGTAATTCTACAAACATTCTTAGTTAATAAGACACTATTAAGGATCTACGTGTGGGTTTGCTTTGTCCCTGCTTTTAGTCTCTATTCCTCCAGAGGACGGGAGACAATGTGGAGGGAGGGCAGGGAAATAAACATGAAAAAACCACTCACCTTCGGTTTATGTGGCTACTAAAACATATGACTAGAGGATCTGAGGGTAAACTTTTGGCTAAAATTCTGTTTGCATGCATTATCTGCAGTTTTCAATGATTTATTTGATCCTTATTCTTTTACCAGTGCTTTTGTTTGACAGTGCACACTAGAACGAGGTCTTGGCAACTTTTTAAAGCAACGTTTACTGTCTGCTTAAAAAAATCAGTACCCCCATCTTGAGTGACTTATTTGCAAGTACAAGATATTCACCCGATGAATTTCACCCCCCCCCCCCACGATGAATTTCACCGGAACCTTTGGGCCCATTCAAAAGATCCCTCCTTGGAAAACTATAAACTGCTCAATTATGCTTCAGACTAACGAGCTTTGAGAAACAATGGGCTCTTCCTCTTTTGTAATTCCCAGCATTCTGCAGAATATGCACATGACAGGAATTAACACAGAAGGTACAAAGGATATTATAACATTTATAAAGAGACTAAGTATTACTTTTCCAACAAAAAAGCATTATCTACACCAATGAAAAACTGAAAACTGGTTGTAAGCTGCTAAAGTGGAAAGTTTCAATATTCTGCCCTAGAGAAGAGTTTGCTTCTTCTCTTTGCTCTTTATTCTGACAAAAACTTAATGAGTAACTTAAAACATTTTTAATAAAATGCTATTTTTATAAAGCATTTGCAATATAACCTTATTACTAAATTGGGCAATCGGACAAAAAATGTTGAATGTTCCACATAGGAGCCACATTAAAAAAAATCACTGTTCTATTAAGTATCGAAAACTGCATTCTGCGTGTTATGAAGGAGGTAAAAGATCTCTTCCAGAAGCTAATAACCAGGTGAGATCAGAGACAAGTGCAACACAAATGAACACCTTTAAATACAACTATAGTGAAAGGAAAGAGGCGGGAGTTGGGGGTGGATGGGTGGATAATTCAAGTATCATGAAGAAAGCAGACAATTCTGAAAGAATTGAGGGAAGACCTGGAAAGATCAGCGCATGAGAAAACATGGGAAAATCCGTGCCTATGGTCACAGACACAGCATCACTAGACTCTACCACGGTGTTATCACGGAGATTCGATGGGAGAGGGAGCACAGCCGGCACACAGCCTTGAAAGAGCACATGCATCCAACTTAAAACCTCTGAGATGAAGTAACTTCTCAGGTATCCAGACAATATGCATGTGTTGAGAAATCTGTGAACCCACAAATCCCAACGTGTTGGAGACCTGAACAGCAGTAAAAGGAGAGGGGCTTAGAACTAATTCTACTGTTGAAAAGAACCAGACGAGGGAAATGGAAAGCAGCAGAGGCGGAGTGAGGCCGCAACTGTAAGGATGGATGTGTGTTGTAAACTGGCTAACATTCAGTTGATGGCGAATGTCCACTTTGGCTGACCCTCTTTTCGGACTGACTGGTAGTTGAGTTGTGCCAAACGTGTCAAATATTTAGTATGTTTCTAAGGTTTTGCAAGTTTGTAAGCTATAAATTTCATTCAACTCTAAGAACAGCTTCTGAAATTCCCCAGTCTGTCCCCTGCACCCCAACCAACACTTCCATCTTCTTAAGGCCGAGTAAATGAGTAAGAAGTGCAGCTCCTGATCTAACTCTGAACTCTCAG